>NC_136540.1:22764098-23224098 GCF_910591455.1 Pholis gunnellus
CCGGGGACCTTTGTTTCTCTGGTTGTATAGAAGTCTATGAGAAAATGACTCTACTTCTCTCTTGATTTATTACCTCAGTAAACATTGTAAACATGAGTTTATGGTCTCAATCTCTAGTTTCTAGTCTTCTTCAATACAGCATGATGTTCATTTAGTAAATGATGGTCCATTTAGAGTCAAATAGACCATAAAGCAGAGTATGCTTTAGGGCGGGGCTACATGGTGATTGACAGGTTTTTTTCACCTCACAACCTTAACCCATTCACAGTGTTTTTTTCTGCCATGAAAGTTCATGAAAGTTAATTGAAACATTAAAAATGTATTTTACGAGATCCAGTTGAACTCGGCTCCACCCTCTTCGGTCACCTCCGGTTGAAAAAAACCCAAGATGGCCAACTCGAGGCTTCAAAATGATAGTCCACAAACCAATGGTATGACATCACGTTAAGAACGTGACGTAATTCCTCTGGAACGGACTGAACAGATGAACTGGATTGTACGGCAGTAAGAGGATGGGGGGCTCGTAACATAACATTCAGAGGTGGAGTGTGCAGCGAGAATGAGTCACGCTTCCAAACCGTGTGGTCTGCTCAACTCAATATTTCCATTTAATTATCTGGGCGGATTCCTCAGACCCACAGTCAGAAAGGTGCTTTATATTCATCCCACATTGAACCAAATGGGTGACCCAAGCTCCAATGGATTTCTAAATAAAAGTGTGCGCTGGCTCCTCTGCTAACTACAGTATATCACCGCGCTGAGCTCATCGGGTCTAATGCTCTTTATGCTGGGACTTGCTGCCAGTTGGCACGGTTACCACAGGGGAGCAAGAAAGCTGTTTTAAGACTAGAAAGTGGAAATGGCTTAACTCCCACCAATAGATTTACGGCTTTAGATCAACAAAGATGCTGCCAGCGGGTCATTTGATGGACTTGCATACACGGAATAGGATTCCCGTAAACGGAGGGAGACATCGAGGACGATCAGAAGACAAATGACAAAATGACAAAGAGTGGCAGCGCAGATGCAGACGTCCTCGCTTCACACGAAGGCAAACACAAATAAGGTCTCCAGTCATGTTAGAAGTGAGTTTTTATTAATCACAAATAGAGTGGTTCTGAAAAGAACATAAACAACCCCCCAGCAGGCCCCAAACGGACATTCTACTGTATGTGAGTTTGGTTCAGAGCATCCCGCCCTCTTACTCGTTGGACCAAGTCCTCAGTCTAGAACAGTTTTACCGGTGTTGGATCGGTGGAGCGCTGCCATCCTGGAGTTGAAAGACAGTGAGTGAGCTTGGTTTGACACACACACACACACACGCACACCGTGAACCGTCTCTCACCATCTCGTCCACATAAGGCTCCATCCTTGCACCATCCAGCCAGATCGCAGCCTTGTTTCGGGGGCTGCACGTGGGGGTGAATGTGGGCCTACATGGAGCTGGCAGTCCTGTTTGTTGTTGTGGATGACGCTTTGCATGAGCTCTGCTTCATAGAAAACGTAGCAACCACCTGAATAATGAGAGCTCCGTTACTGCTGCATGGCACTTTTCATGAATACTGAGTCAACTCTCGGTTTGGACATCGTGTTCATCGTTGCGAGGCGTGGAGCTGTGGTGGGTTTCACAAATGAAATGCCACCCCCCCCTCCCCCTGGCTGTAGGCGTTAGAAATAAATAAAAAAAACACACACCAGGACAGTGTGTCCTTTTTAAAACGCGTTATCAACCAGAGCTCGCATGTCAATGAGTGTCCATTTTTTTCCTTTTGCCTAATAGTGCTATGTGTCTTTACCAAAAATAATCCCACTATATTTAGGCACTAATATATTTCTATTTCTACTTCAACATGTCTACACCTTCAAATCTATGAAAAAAAAAGGCTATTTACAAATTTGCAGATACGTATGTAAAAGAAGGGAGGCGGAAACTTTTGCGGTGACATCATTCCTCTCAAACGCCGCGCTTGTGGTTCCATGGATGTAAGACACGACGCCTCCGACAGCATCATGTAGCCATGTACACGTGGAGGGGGAGCATGGCTGTGGAGAAACCCGACTACTGTACAGGCAGAAGGCACTTAAGAGGAATGAAACTCGTACAACTGAAGGTGGGGAAACGTATGCGTGACTTGTATCTCACCATAAACAGAAAAGCACCTGTAACAGGATTCATATTTGTCATGGTTCTGAATGCAACTTGGAAAAAGCAGTGTTTCTTCTTCCCCTGTGCAAATGTTGGGCAGATCGTCTCTACCACGACTGGGACTCGGTTAACATCTTACCACACTTCTCACTTCATAACTGCTGAACAAGAGGTTCGTGTGTGCTGCATGGAAGTCTGATACGTATCAGGTGTGTTTGTTTTATCCGGCTGGGGCCTCCAAAAGTTACGAGGAGGCAAAAGCAACAGATCTTTGAAACAGTGAGCGGTTTGTTCTGAATACCGACACAGGGGTCGAATCATGACTGCACTTGCCGTGCTGTTGTACAGAAGCTCTTGTTCAGGTATGGAAGCCTTGAAGGTACAGTGAGAAAATAAACTTCTGGTGATCCATTTCCTACTTCTCATCCAAATTCTTTTCTCTCTTCTGTTAATGGCTGAAGAACAGGTGAAAACAGGTTTAGCTGGGATCATTTTTCTTAGTTACTTTTCTTCATCAGTAAAACAACTTTTTATTTTGAATGTCAGGATCATTTTTTTTGTTTGTGTGTTTGTTGTTGTAATGTCCATTCTGGCCACAAGGGGCTGAAGTGCACCACTAACCTGTGTTCTAAAAAGACTAAAGGCCTCCATGCTCTCTTCCAGGTGAGTTTTAATCTACACAACTTGCTAACACACAATATACGTGGAGTTGTGTTTCGAATGCATCGGACAAATTAAAAGTCACCTGGAAGAAAACATGAATGCTTTTTAGTCCTATTGAGAACATGGAGTAGAGGTGCACTGCAGCCTCTTGTGGCCACAGTGAGCATTACAACAACAATGACACAAATGTTCATGACAAAGAATCACCAGCAAAAACTTTTTTACCTGTTTTCACATAAAAAACATGATCCATGCAACTTTTTTTTCCTCACAAAAAACTTTTCTCCACCTGTTCTTAAGTCATAAACGGGAGAGAAAGCTATTGAGATCACTCAGAAAATGTCCTCTCAGGGCTTCCGTACTCATGTGTTATGAATGATATGATAAAATGTTACCGTTTCTCAGTCTTACAAATGGAAAGAGTTTCATATCGCCTCAAATAGGACATTTTTTCACCACTTTACATAATCTTGAGAGAGAAAAAAAAATACAAATATCTATATACAATCAGTACAACTGTTAACCCTCCAGACCCCAGCTGTCTACCACTGTCCCACTGAAGTGTCGGGTCAGATCAACTAAAACAATAAATGTTAGAAATGTAAAATGAGGTCTACTCTCTAATTTGCACAAATATTAGCAAAGAATAGTATCGAAACAGATTGTACACCTGACTGCAGCAGTCTGTGAGTGTACTGTAGAGCTGGGGCATTTCTGCGTATGTTCTTGGTACCTTCAGTGAATGGGGCTGAAATATATGCGAGTCAGTAGTCAAAATAACAAAGTCCTCAGCTGTCCCTCACAGGAACAGGAAGCTCTCTGTCCTCTGTCCAATTTGTTTCCATTCAGAATTCAAATCGAGGGCTTTTACACAGTAAAACGTATCACGTCTCGTATTACAACTTCCTTTTCTTTGGGTCTGGAAGGTTAACCAACTAACCCTGTTTTACTATTACCATAATTATTATAGTGTAATACTGAACGTACATATGACAGCAAAACTCTATCCTGGACAGTAAATTCAATATATACAAGATCAACAGCAAGCATAGAAGGACACTTAAAATCAAGAAAATGCAGCACTGATTGTGTGCAGTGTTTCACAGCATTGGACTGGCACTCTTCAAAGCCTCTCACTAAGACTATCTACAAACATGGACATGGAAGAGTCTCACGACAAAAAGCGGGCAGGAAATTAAATATGTAAGACCGCCGATCAAGAACCACATCGCGATATGCCGATTCAAGTCTTTCTTTTCTCTGTCTTGTCGATGCTAACAGCCTGATCTGGTTAAAGTGTTACACATTTCTTTTTATCCGCGACCAAAAAAAAACAAAACAAAAAAAACACATGTTAGTATTTTACAAATATTTAAAAAAGTAAACCTTTATCTATAGGCATTTTTAAAATATATTCCATCAAAAATAGTCTGACAAATTTCAACAGTAGAAAACAAAGGTTATACAAATGACGAGAAGGTTTTTGAAGCAGAAGTAGAAAGTTGACTGTGGAGGAAGATGCTCCTCCTTTTCTACCTGGCAGAACAAAGAACACCTCGGTCGGTGTTTCTCAAACCATGCGACAGCTGTAAAGTAAGAACTCCATAATTTAGCAAAAGAATTCGGTTGGTGGCGGTAAAAAGTCCAACGAATGAATCTCAGTCCCCTACGTTGTGTAATCTAAAGTTCGACACCTCTCTCGTCACCTTTGGCAAACTTGAGCGAGTTGGATTTCGGTCACGCTGAGAGCTCAGAGCGCGTGGACCGTGGCGGCTCCGTGGTCAGACAGCGTGGAGCTCAGGTCCCCACAGGTCACGCCTCTGGCTCAGCACGGGGCCCCTCATCCGTCCCTCCTCAGATCACGAATGACGACTTGTGTCGGAAATCCCCCTGCAGAGAACACACAGGGACGAGTTAGGCGGGATATCAAAATGAAGTGTATGAATTCTCCTGTTACAAACGCACCACCATATCTCTTCTTTCTCCACCTCATCACATCGGCCCCCGGCTGAATGTGTATATGTTATTACTGCTGACCATATATTACGATTGATTTCTCCACCTTCACTTTAGGGCGAGAGGCAAAAACAGAATGTCTACATGCACCGGTCAATTTAGCTTCTTTCAGACTACTGGAAAGAAATCATCCAACATACACATTCAGTTGTTTATTTCACTACTTTGTCTCTTTGTGTCTTTTTCCTAAATTCACCAAAAGTTACCATTAGATAATGCCTCATTTACATATTAAAACATAACATTTTAGAACTTTAGAATTCAAAAATAATTGTCTTAATGTCAGTAAACAACAAGAGCAGTTTCATGTTGATATCTAATATGTATTTATTTTTTACCCTTTTCACTTGTAGTGTCTTCAAAATGTCTTTAAAGGACGTTTTCTCAAAATGAGTTTTTTCTCAACTCTGAGCCACAGACTCGACTTCAGCAGCTCTTACAGACACCAAACCTTCCAGTTCCATTCCTACCTATATTCTGAATGTTTTTACAAAGGGGTTCCTTCATATATCATTCATAGTCTGATTTATACAACATTTTACTTCTTAAATAATTGCAAATTTTTGATAGTTTGACAGTATTTTCAGATTTCTGGGGTGATACAAAGTTTCCCCAAAACCCCAAATTCCCTTTGTAAAAACATTTGACTATAATACGTTGACAAAACGAAACAAGAATTTTGAACTTGCCTTCATCCAATGTTCAGATTTCTGTTCTGGAAATGTATGCAAATCAGCGCAAATTTGATAAGATAATGTCTCATTTGCATTTTTTTTACTTTTCAGAAAACTTGTAATCCAAAAAAAGACTTGTCTTAATGTAAGTTACAGACTGAGGAAGTTTCATGGTGATATATATATATATTAGTTAATATTCGTTACCCGATTCACTTGTAGTGTCTCCCCAGTTTTAAAATGTGCAAATTCTACCGGCGTCTAGATCCAACTGCTATCTACAAACCTCGTCCTCCGTCCTGACGTAGTCCACTCCGTCTCCTTTCGCTGGAACTTTGTAACTACAAAAACACAAAGCACAGTAAAGGTTTTATGGTTGACCGGTGGGATTAGTGCGTCTTATATGTTGATCATGCGAGTGGGAGAACATGGGTCTTACTTGTTCCCCGTCTGTTTCTGGCCAGAGAAGTAGCCTCGCTTGTACGCACAGCAGATCCCCGCTGTCATACATACGAGCACCACGACCACCACCAGCACTCCCAGAACAATCCCCACTACATCGATGTTGTCTGTGGAGGTCAAGTCAAAATGCAGAGATGAAACACATTGGATCCTAAAAGGCAGGATGAATCAATATTTCTGTACACATTATCTGTGTCATCAGACTAGAGGTACGTATACACATATACACTACCGTTCAAAAGCTTGGGGTCACTTAGAAATGTCCTTATTTCTCAAAGAAAAGCACTGTTTCTTTCAATGAAGATAACATTAAATTAATCAGAAATACACTCTATACATTGTTAATGTGGTTAATGACTATTCTAGGTGGAAACGTCTGGTTTTTAATGAAATATCTACATAGGTGTATAGAGGCCCATTTCCAGCAACTATCACTCCAGTGTTCTAATCGCCTTAGAAGACTAATTGATGATTAGAAAACCCTTGTGCAAATATGTTAGCACAGCTGAAAACAGTTATGCTGGTGAGAGAAGCTATGAAACTGGCCTTCCTTTGAGCTAGTTGAGTATCTGGAGCATCACATTTGTGGGTTGTATTATACTCTCAACATGGCCAGAAAAAGAGAACTTTCATGTGAAACTCGCCAGTCTATTCTTGGTCTTAGAAATGAAGCTATTCCATGCGAGAAATTGCGAAGAAACTGAAAATTGACACGAAATTGTCTGGGTGACCCCAAACTTTTGAACGGTAGTGTATATCTTAACAATGTATGAGAGACACACTTACAGACTTCCATCTTCTGCGGTGGACACTCAGAGTATCCGGCATCGTTCTTCGCTCGGCAGGAGTACTCGCCTGCATCTTCTATTCTCACTGCGATGAAGTTCTGCATCGGAGAAATCACAAACACAGTCGTGATTGATGTAAACCCCCGACGCTCAGTAGCTGCTTCTCCAAGGTTTTAGAACATATTGGATTAGGATCAACAATTAGGATTTGTATGTGTGGGTCTTTACAGAGAATAGATCAAACACGTCATTAACGTATTTACTGCTGTCTGCTTCTGATAAAAGAGTGAACAAATGAACCAAGTCCTTGCAGATTCTTTGTGGCATTCAGGGAGGGGAGAGAGGTCGTGCTACCGTCAGTGTTTAAGGCAACATACCAGACTGTGGTGCTAGCCAAGGTTGTAACCGTAGAAGCAGAATAGGAGTAGAACGGACATTCCCATCCAGATCAACGTAGCAGGATGGTCAGAGCGGCGGCCATTTTTATGTGCATTACAACTTAATGTTTCATCCACACACTCTTGTCACAGCATTGGAAAGATCATTGCTATCAACAGATGAGTGACAGCTTTGTTCGCCTGGTTTTCTCTAACCAGTGTAGCATTACAGCATGGCGGAATCAGCAAGCTAGCTAGCTAGCTGGCTTGCTAATTCCGCCATGCTGTAATGCGTCTGTGTCCGCTCTCTGCCACTAACATCGCCCTTTTCTTTTGTGCTCGTCGAATGACCACGAAAAACAGTTCAATGTCCGCTCTACTCCTATTCTATTTCTACAGTTGTAATAGTTTTGAATTTTGGATTCCTTTTTATTTTACAAATTATTTTGGTTTTGACTCAATTTCGTTTTAGTTTAGTTTGAGTTTGTTTTCAGAATGCAATTGCGTGATTCAGTTTACGTTCAATTAGTTTAAGTTTAACTCATTAATATCTTTTATAAGAAATGTTCAGAAAGTTAGTTTCCCTTTTCTTTTCTTCCTCCTATTCTATATGTATACACAATCACATGTGAAAGTTTAGCTTTTTTATGTTCAAGCTAAAATATAAATAAAAGCTAAATCATTATTGCAAAATAATGCAATGTAGAGTAACACAAATCAGAATTTGGTGGTCTCATGCAATAATTGAAAATGTCCTTAAAATAATTACAAGGGTTTCTTTAAGTTTCCAAAAAGAATGACACTTTCCTAACCAAATAATGTAATGTGATACAAAACAATAATATATTTTCTAAATCGGTCGCTGGGCATTACTTCCTCATATGGGAGTGGCAGAGGAGTGATGACGGTGTTTCTGTGAACAGCTATGACTGTGTATCACTTGCACTGAGTTTACACTGTAGCATGCTTCAGGGCGTCACAGCTTGAAGGTTGACAGCAGAGTGTTCGAGGCGAGCCACTGAGCAGATCCAGAGTTGAGGAATGTGCAAGCGAGGACAGAAGGCTCCCCTCGTGGCTCAAAGCCCCTCTCGCACCATCAACTGTCTCCCCAAAATATCTGCCCCCCCCCTCCTCCCCCGCTGGCCCGCCCTAGCATGGAAACACACATGTGCACGCATACTAACCAGAGTCCCTGTGTCTGCGTTGAGCGTGTACGAGGAGTTGAAGAACTTGAGACTGGACTTTGGGTCGTCTGGAATCTCCTCCCTGTTCTTGAACCACTGGTACTGGGACTTGGGGAAGCCCTCCTCCTCCATGCAGCTCAGCTCGGCCGACTTCCCAAAAGGCACTGACTTTGGGACGCTGCATTTCGGCACCACCGGCTTCACTGTGGCGAGATGAAACATGGAGCTTTTACACTTCAGATGAGTTTTGATGTTCTATTAGCTTCCCATTGCAAAACAAACACGATGCCTGCTTATCAACTCTGATGCTTTAAAAATCAAAGCCACCCTGACCCCCTTAGGGTTCGCTGGACTGACAGCATTGACAAGACTGGATGATTTTTAAGGCCTGTGCCAAAAAATGCCACCAAAACACGCGGCGCTTGCTTTCTTTAGCACTGCGATTCAGAGCAGATGCAGTTTCAGAGGTTTCCTCTTATAGCCCAGAACACGCCTTTGCAGCTGGGCAGGTCTGGTCACAACACATCCTCGTATGTATGCCAAAGGGCTGGTGCGACCTACAACACAGTTTCATCTTACAGCATCAGAAGAGTGAATCACTAAGCGAGGTCTCTCTTTTTAAGGGCAACAGAACCGCTTGTTTTCCTGCATTTGGAAGAATCTTTCATTACATTTTCATGTGTTACATCTTTGACTCTACATGGTGTTTAGGTTGACGACGCAGGTGAAGTTGGCGTACCTCTCACAACGAGGTCGATCACGATCTCGTCGACTGACTTCTGGTCGGCGGCGGCGGTGACCTCGCAGCGGTATTTGGCCGTATCCGACCTCGTGGCGTTGGTTATCACCAGCGTGGCGGGTTCTCTGATCACCGCTCTGTTCTCCAGGTCACCTGTCGGAGGGAAACGCCCCGGTCAGCAATGTCGGCAATGAAGGAACGTGCAGGAAACAGAGGAGTCTTGTTTGTGCACTTTACCTGAGATCTTCCCGTCAAAGTACACGTAACTCGGCCCCTCGTTCGTTATCTTCTTCCATTCGATCCTGGGGTTGGTTGTGGAAATGGACTCAATCAGACAGGATAACTCGATTCCTGGAAGAAATGTGGGGTTATGACAGGAAATGAATGAAAGTGAAAAAATGTTGCTTTACTTCTTTGTATTTTTTAAAGCATGTTCATCAGCTCTTACTGTCAAACTCGTTGGTCCACGGCGATTCGTTGTTTGTCTTCAGCACCACTGCCAACGCGCTGAAGTAGCCTGAAAAAAAGAGAGAGAGAGAGAGGCGATGCAACGTGAGACTCTGTGGAGCATGAATTTTCACAACGCGGATTTGATATCATGGACAATACCAGCTGACATCCTTGACGTGCTGTGCTTATTTTAACGCTCTCCTTGAGGAGATTTAGCAATCGTCTTTTATTTCACAAACACAATTAAAAAGGAGATAAATGTCAATGCGACGGTGGTGATGTGGTGATGCTCTTTGGCCATGTTCTGTTTTCTTTCCATTTTTAGTTGTGTTGGTCAAACCATTGTGTGTGTGTGTGTGTGTGTGTGTGTTGAGGGTGCTGTTTCTATGCACAGTGGATAATTGCGCAGGGAGGCATGTGCCCTTTTCAGGGCAAGCTTACCATGCCAGTAGTTCAACCGCCTGCCGAGCCCCTCTCTCTTTCTCCCCCCCCCTCTCTCCCTCTCTCTCTAAAGCAAAAGCACCCTGGAAAAGATCTGTGTTGGTATGTGGTGGAAGGCTATGAGCCTTGGGAAGGGGGCACTGCTGAATCATCCTCACAAGCCCACAAACAAATCTACACAAAGTCACTTCCACGTCAATGTTGACGTGCTCGTGAACACTTCCACAGACCTGAAGTGATGGTCTGGCTCTGGGATAAAGGGTCACTGAAAGTCTGTGGGAACGCCTACTCTCCATTTGCGCAACCTCTCCTCCTGCTGCCAAGCCCCGGCTGAATCTTTCAAAGAAGTTCATTATGAAATGACTTATGAGTCCCGTTATGTACATCTGGCTCGCAGCATAAAGGCTGCTCAAGTCGTGATGCATCAAAGTGGTCCGTTGTGTTGGAACGGACTATAACATTGAGGTGACCTCAGTTATGATACACACATACTTATTTGTATTGTTTCATGGATGGATTGCTGAGTTGGCCTCCTGAGTTCAGGCCAAGGCCACCTAGACCAGAACCGCTGCATAAAGTGAGGTCGAACATTTCTTGTTTGAAAGTCAGCCAAAAAACGACCCGAAAGAGGCAAAAAACGACCACAAAGAGGCAAAAAACGACAACAAAGAGGCAAAAAGATTACCCAAAAGAGACAAAAAACGACCACAAAGAGGCAAAAAACGACAACAAAGAGGCAAAAAGATTACCCAAAAGAGACAAAAAAACGACAACAAAGAGGCAAAAAGATTACCCAAAAGAGACAAAATAACGACCACAAAAAATGACCACATCAAGTAACAAAATAACCGCAGAGACAAACGACCACAATGACACATATAGCAACAAAAATGAGACAGAAATGGAAACAGAGACAAAAAACATCCACACTATGATAAGAGGACAACAAAGAGACAAAAAAAACACCCACTAACGGAGAGACGAAAAACAAAGTGGTGCAAAATGACCAGAGACACAAAAAAGAACCACGGTGAGACAACGATCACACCAGGACAATAAAGACAAATCGACCAGAGAAAGAGACACCAAACGACCAGGAAGGGACCCTGAATGGCGCGGACAGTATTTAGGTGTAGTCTGCCAATAATTACTGGTTGGAACTGGTCCTGGGCCTCTCATTTAAAAAGACCTGCTCAAACGAGGCTAACCTTTCCTCCACCAACTGTCATATGGATCCACAGCAGTGTCTGGGGTCACCTGCTAGAGTAGACAGGGTAAGCTGATTAGCTCGCGGTCTTTCTGGAGATCATGACAAGACGACAGCTTGTTTTCAGCCGCCGCTGACAGTAACAAGGCAGCATGGAGGTCAGAAGTAGGTCATGCCTACGCTGGACAACAAAAGACCCACGTCTCAGGAGGTCGCTTGAGAAGTTTAAGTTTGAAGCTCATGTTCTGACTTTATTAATATTCCTGTGTCAGATAAATCATTTTCACATGTGCTCCTTGGGAGCCATTCAATATTAAAGCAGAGATGCAGTTCTTTATGATGACATTAAGTATGTTAGTGGCAAATACAGAAGTATGAAAACAAATGTTTCAAGCAGCCTTCCACACGCAGGAGCTTCATTGTGCTGACCCACGCCGACCCTCCATACTACAAAAGCAGTGTAGCAACTATAGCTCAGCAGTTCACAACAGAAAACAGTTCTATTTTCTGATTTGATCATTTCAATAAATATTTGATTCGGCTTTGCATCTCGAGACGCATTTTATTCCGTACTGCGCTTCGGCAGCAGAGACAACAAGGTTTGCTCCCAGGTGGGATGAGTTTAGCTCTACAGCACTAAATGAAAAAAAGTTCTTGAAAACCGAAAAAAGAAGAAGTAAAAAGTAATGTTTTCGAACTTTTACAAAAGAATTGCAGAGGAGCAGACGAGAACCTGCGCTCCTTCAGAACAGCACAGATCCAGTGGAAGCCTGTCACACAGAGCACACAGTTACAAAGCTACATCCTCGTACAAATGCAAACTGAAGGAGATCTGTTCTTTACACTGGAAAAAGGTAGAAATGTGAGGGAATCTTCAATAAGAATTTCTGTCAGTTAACCTAAATCCATCCACGCACTAGTGGAAACATGCCTTTAACTGTTTCTGACAAAAGCTTGTGTATGCGAGGCATGTCGCTGCTTCCTTCTGGTTTGGAGCTCCAAATATACGGCGCGTAACGTGTAACTTAACGCCGAATCTAACTAGGCCAAGTATGCAGAGGGTCCGAAATATCAGAATGGGCTGTGTCGAAATAGAATCCAAAGTTGACAATAAATTATACCAGGTGATTCATTTAGCGCTTTGACTTTCCATTAAATGCGGCGCTCCAGATTTTCTGGTCTGACAGAGCTAATGGAGTTTAGCCCCCCCCACCCCCCCCACCCCGTGCTCCTCCTTAATGCGGAGAGTATTAGTGCAGATTAGGCGCCTAAGTGAGCTTGACGTAGACGTAGAAAGCTGGAGAGGGTCTGCCGTGGAAACAGCTGTCCAGGAAAACACATGAAACTTCCCCCCCGCTCACAAAGACCGGCACTGAGGTTCACCTGCGTTATAAACCAGGCTAGCGTTTTTTTTCCTCAGTTTTCTCAATCATTACTTTATAAACCCGATACTAATAACAGTGATAGTAACATTCTGACTCCCATCCCAACTGCTTCCGTCTGGGTAACCCTGCAGCAGAGGCTGCGTCTTTTCCTAAGTGGGCGTCAAACAACTGGACCGTCCAGCTGAAGAACACAAGCCTGGTGAAAGCTGGGGAAGTGCGTTATGAGAGCAGTGTTTCCCATCTGTCTGACACATCCTTCCCTGATCATACTCGTCCTGTCTGTCTCTCCATGAATAGCCTCCGAGGTCTTGCCTTCACCTGGTACCAATGGAACCAGTGATGTCTACATGTTATTTATTTGGCCACTGTAAAATGGGAAGCAACTCTTTTTAAACCAGACTAAATGATGCTGCACCAAACCTAAAACTAGCTTCAAATCAAGAAGGATTAAAGATTAGTTTTAAAACCAGGATTTAAATATATATACTGTATATATTCTCTTCCAATTTACTCCAATTTAAACTGTGATCCAGGATTAATTTTAAACTTACACTTGAGGAGGTTTAACTTGTCTTTTTGAGACGGAGTGAGTAAAAATAATCAGGTTCCGAGAAGAAAGTTAAGGGACAGACTCAACCCAACTGAGTTTTATGATGCTTCTGCTGGAAACTGTTCTGGAGCTGAACAGGAAGACTGGACCAACAGGCAGTCTTTTTCCTTTACTTCGAGGCCTTTACACACTGGGGGCGTGGTAAACAACAACACAAAATGACTAAATATTCGGCTGCGGATATTTCGCATCAAAACGAAAGGTTTGAACATATTGACATAGCTCCCTCTGGTAGACAGGCTTTTATTGTGAAAGGTAAGAACAGGAGGAGAGGATCTGGTATTGACATGCAAATTAATCACACAATAAAACCCACACATAATTTATCATCTTTTATTTGGTCAACTTGTTCTTAGGCCAACACGTTTTTCTCAAAAGGAAGCATGGGAGCCCTCATGACGTTAGCCTCGCTAACGTTTTAGCTCGCCAGCTAGCAAACAATGCAACGTTTTGTTAAGGAATACAGAGTAGCTGAGAGTTAAGTCTTCTTTTACAGCGTTCTTACTAGGTCCTGACAGCTAATTTATTTATTCATGTATTTAATTCAATTTGGGTAAGCGAGCCTCTCAATGCAGATGAAACTATTTATTTTTGGTTTGAACCTGGATTTACTCATTTTTCATTTAGGTTTGCTAAAATCTGCTCAGACTTTATCTTCGATGAAATGCATCCTTGTTGTGTCTTACTCTCTGAGCCATGACCGGGTCTGTGTGTAACATGTGTGTGATGTTAGATCGTTAGCTTTTAAACCATGCAGGTGCTCAGTGACCTACATATGGCATGAATTACACGTCTCTGTGTTGTCCTTCTTGGTTGGACACATCTGTGGGAGATCTGGCAAATGTTTTTCTTTTCTTTTCTTAATCTTTCTTGCTTAATCTTTCCTCTGCAATCTTGGTGTAATGCCCTCGTAAAGCCCCCAGTTTTCTTTTACATCTCTGAATAATACAACAGGCACAGAGGAGCTGAGTATTTCCTGTGTAACGAATCCCTCCTTGTCTTTTCTGTTGTTCCCCCTGGGAAAAACCACACTTGCTTCCTGCGCCGAATCCAGAGAGGTGAGGCCGCTGCCATAAATAGAACGGTTCAATTAAGCAACCTGGTGATATCCCCCTGTGGAACATCTCTGCCTCGCGCCTGTGGAGAATATTCCCACGCCCCTTCAGAGGCTCAGACATCAAAGTACGCACACCCCAGTTTCACTTAATATCCACCGGTTGCTGTTCGCAACGTATTCCTCAGCCGAGAGTCTCCGCGCATAAATGTGCCGTTGATATGACCGACCATATAATATTCTCCTTCTTCAGTTGTATTCATTATTCACTTCATTTCTGAAATGCTTCCATTGATTCCCCGAAGAAGACTGTTCTCTTCCTCTCTGGTCATCTCCTGCTCCGTGACCAGCACAGACAGCCACATCAAACACTGACACCTCCAAGGCCGTGACCTCCACATGATAGATACTTGACCAGTTTATAGAAATGACAGCACGAGAGATGGCCCCGCATTGCGGCCATCGCACCTTCGACGGAGTGAATGTGTGCATCCAGACACACGTGGACCTGAGAGCAACACGTGTGCTATGTATTCGTGGCTACCGCTACATGAATAACGGCCCCCCAGCTGCCCCGGATACGTATTCACCACCGATGTTTCCAGTTCAAACGGATGTAAACAAGCATGGATGCGGCTGGTGAGGCATGTGGTGGAGACGAGAAAGAATGTAAATGCTGAGGGAGGAACATTCGTTAACACGCCAGCGCTGCTGGTTCTCTCTGCTACCGCTCAATACGGGAACTAGACCACAAAAGCAAGAAAGGTGTTCATCACATCAAAAGATCACCAGAGTCAACAAGAAAACACAAGCGAGAATGTTTGGCATTTTGTGCTTTAAAAGGAGCAGTGTGTAGGATTTGGTACCATCACTCCTCCCTTTCAGAGGGTGTCTGAGAACTCCAGTGGCCTTCAGGTACCGTGAGGTGAGCTTCTGTGGAAACATGGCGGTGCAACACGGCGGGCACCGTGAAGAGGACCTACGTTGATATGAAGGACCCATTCTAAGGTAACAAAAACAAAAAATAGTTGTGAATATTATATTCTCTTTCTGCCAATCCCCCTAAATACTACACACTGCTCGTGTGTGATGAATGGCTTCATTTTTGATAATCAAATATCAAAAGTTGACGAATGGTTGCACTGCATGTTTTTTTTCCACAGTCACTTCACTTGTTCCACCATCCACCACTACAAAGAACTTCCATTGATCCTCTCTGGTAACTCAAAATAAAACTATGCCAATTGTGCTGTGAGAATTAGAGAATGATGTCACAATGATGTCATCATGAGGACGACTGAATTGAAAGTAAAAAAACAACAACTAGAGGCAGTGCCAGTAATTGTTGTTTAAAGTGGTTATCCAACAAAGGTAATACAATGAAGTATCCCTATCTAAACATCTTGATTACGTTATAAAAAATGAAAATGACAGGATTGTGAACCATTACTAACATAACAACGTTAATTATAGACATTTTAACCATGCACTGTGACACTGGGGTGCTGACAGGATTCAAGCAGAAAAAAAAGAAAGAATGTTGAACGGCGCATTGCCTCTCGTCTTTAGCCTCAAGGAGATGTGAATTTCCATTTGATAAAAGTTGATGATGTCAGCGGGGACAGAAAGCCTGAGAAATTAATTCATAAGAGCATCACATATTACCATAAGCTTCTTTCTGAGAGACGATTACATATAGATCCTAGACAAAGCGCCCTGTGGCGCTCCAGTTCCCATAGCAATGTTGTCAATATTTCCATAGTAAATGGATCATTTTTTCTGTCTTACTTGCCCCCCCCCCACAACGGTGACCATCACTTGACAGGATCCCACCTGTTTTGGTAGCTGTGGGAGAAAGTGACTAAACAGACCTCACAGGTCTAGCTAGGAAGCTTGTGACATGATGACAAAGAGGGAGAGGGTTTAGGCCTGAGCAACCCCCCCCCCCGGTTGTATTGTCACAGCTGTGGTCACCCACCAGTGTGTGTGTGTGTGTTCAACTCTCCCCACCCCAATCACACCTACTTTTACCTCCCTGGTGTCGGTGTGTTGTGACAGCTCTGTCGAAAACTCACGGATATTTCATATTATCGCAGACGATATGAAATACAACATCTGAGTAATCTTTTTGGATCCTCTTCTTATTGGTTAGACAAAAACTATTTTGTTCTTTTTTTTCATCACATACACAAGCCTTGAACCACAGACTCGTGCTCCTCCGAGCTCGAGCTGAACTACAGGATGATCTGAGACACAAGCATAAGGCATTCAATAGTCGAGATTCACTTCATCTATTACGCGACTTAAAGCGCCTCTGGGGGAACTGTCACTCTGCGCGAAAATGTCCAAAAATGTGTCAAAAGGATAAAGTGGAGGGAAACGCACATGTGGAGTGGTTGAGAGAACATGAGGCAAACTCCACCACATAAATGCATCAGATGCTCCCTCAGCTGCCGAGCAAATGTCACCACGTTTGAGCGCATAAAAGGATGGACCCGGAGCAGCTCGTCAAGCGCGTGTAAATATGCAGCTATATAAAACCGACGTATAAATGTATCACATGCTGAACAGGGGTGAAGTGGTCCAAATAATTCACTGTTTGCTATGTGGAGCATGTCGGTATTTGGGTCATAGTTTGATTGGTTTCCTGAAAAGGCCGGGAGAGAGAATTCCCAGCTTCCTTGCCTTCCCATTTCTTTCTTTGATGTGGCTTTTTGAATATTTATTAAATATTAGAAATTGCAAGTTGTTTTTATTATGTGCGGATGAAACAAATGAGATATAAGGTGTTAAAGGGAACATGTGCATTTCTCCGGGGATTGAGTATTGTTGTTTTGACCATTTTGAAAGTTTTAGCAGAATATATATATCACCTAGTCCTGCTTTATATTAAAAAAAGACAACATGGACCTTTACTTGGTGAGCATTAATAGTGCTGGTAGACAGATTGTATTACAGAACCGGGCTAGCTGTTTCCAGTCTTTGTGCTAAGCTAACGGCTCAGCTGCTCATCGTAGCTTTATATTTACAGTACAGACATTAGAGAGTCACAGAGCCTCTTCCTGTGGCCAAGTAGCATACAGCCTGCAGGATTCCAAGGTTGAGAGATGAAAGTGATGTTGGCTAACATTGTGTCCAGAATGCTAAGTGGTCTGCATACAATCAGCTTCAATAAGCACAGGAGCAGCAAAGTAAAGACCTGAAGAGCAGGTGGAGGTAGAGGACAGTTCACATATCTATGTACACAATGGCACTTCCTAGTATGGATGAAAGGTCATCTGAATACAAAAAGCTAATTCTTTTATCAAGCTATGAAGACTCAAAAACAGCACCCCCCCCAACCCATTCCACCTTTAGTGGATAAACTCATTCTGTCTGACTGAAAGTTGTATCCTGGTATCAGGGGTTTATTCAAATTCAGCCTATCTTATCCAGGTGTATTCAAACACGGTTCATCTTTCCCCACAAGGGCCTCTTGTGTATTCATTTATTCTGCATTTATAGGAGGCCGCTGCGGGCCCTGATCCGTGAGGCCGGTGATGCCGGGGCAGCCCATGTGCCTTACTGCTGGTGAGCTCCTCTGATCCAGTGTGGGGTCAAAGACTCGGCCTGAGCCAATGACAGTGTGGAGAGGGGAAGGGGGGGTAAGGGAGGAGCCGATGGTGTCACTGAATGCCTGGGAACCTGTCACTTTGTGTCAGTGTTAGCGTCTGCATCTGGCCCGCTCTCACTTTGACCTCAAGCTCAGTGCGACTAGCTCTCAGGACTGGACCACAGAGTGGGAAAAGCAACTTTTACTCTTCCACCTCACACGCAGCGCCTTCCTTCGCTAGCCACGATGCTAGTCGCTGCGTTGAGCCGTTGCATACCGTCTCGCTTTGTTTAATCTCCTGTATAAGTATGTTTGTCCATTTCTCCATCCTTTTATTCCATATCAAATTACAACAAGACATTTCTGTTGGCATAAACAATATCTTCAAAACCAGGTTTGTCATAGCAGAGACGTAAACCATTCTCCTGACAAATATCTCCACACAGGATTTAATTACCATATTTCCATTGAATTTTGTCATATTTGTTGCCAGCAAATATAACAAAAAAATGTACTGACAGCTATAATGTGCACGTTACTTCACGTCAGTCATAGAAGAGATGGAAAGTGACAAGTGTGCATTATATCATTGTATATGCTGCTATAGAATTATTTTAAATCCCTTTTATTATTAAATCACATGATGTAACATAACACACAATGGGACTGCTGATTGCTGACTGACTGAAGTGTCACATGTACATTTGGCGTGTTAGCGCCTTTAAAACATGAGTTCTTCAGCCATACATCCAAAGTTGCTCTGAGTAACAATAATGCATTGAGAGGGAACTGATACTCACTGAATGATCTTCAATGATAATATTACGTCATTCATGTGAACCATCTTGGCCCCGAGATAATCGGATCCCGGCCGCTGTATAAAATGAGTCCTGTTGTTTGGTGCCACACTGCCTCTTCACATGCTCCCAGCAGCCATGCATGCCAATGGAGACCTTTGTTTAGTGACACAGTTTCAGGGCAGTGGCAGTCAATGGGCTGCTCAATTAAACGGAACAATGGTCGATGGGTATTGTGGCTGAGGACGCAATGACCGGGTGGACCTACATCTAATGGCCGGATCCCCAGTCATGAGCTCCTCGTGGATAAACATGATACTTAGTAGAGTTCTATTTGAGATGCAGTGTAATTCCAGTATTGCACTCGCTGCTGAAACACAGTGCCCCTCCTCTGGCTATCCGACCTGATTTATTAGCAACATGACTGTCTGTCACCTGTGCAATGATAGGGGTTAGGGATGCGCCGTATGGATTTCTCTTTCAGCCGACACGATAACCGATCATTTTACATTTGGGGTTTCTAATAAGAAGTTCACAGCTTGTAGATTTGTATGTACACCTGAGGTGCATGATTTAATATTCCATAGTTCTGGCCTAACCAAATCTAACTGATATTGCAATTGATACATAACAAAATAGTTTTGACTCTTCAAATACTTTTTTCTGGTAAAGTACATGAAAAACTTAAGTATTCAGGTGAAATGCTTTGACATGATCCATCAAAACCGACATGTGAATGTATAAAATATTCAATACAAAATGAAGGCTTTTATAGACCCTAAAGCCACCGGCTGCTTAGTCTGCAGATAAAAACACAATGACGACATAAAGTCGACTAATGCTGAATAAAGACATGGAAGGGTTGGGGGACAGCTATGCTACTTTCAGTGCAGAAGGATTTGGTTGGTTTTTCTATATGTTGGATTTAATGGAACATAAAGCCTATCAAACGTTTGGCATAGGAATTCAAGCAAGCAAGGAATCTATGTGTGTGTGTGTGTGGGGGGTATGTCATGCAAATGTCTCTCGAACCATTCACCCATTTACATTCAATATTCATAGAGTGTCAGTTTAGATGCCTGAAAAAGGTCCGAGGTTATCACAAGCGTAAGAGATTTAAACGTCTTGTTTTACGATATGAAGTCTGTAAATATCCCGCTCGTGAATTATGAAGTTTTCATGTGTCTAACAAGTGGCGAAATAAAACTACAAAAACGTAATTACATTTAACACTAGTCCGCCTTGTGTATACTGCTTTTTACTTCTGGTGATTGCATTCATAATTCAAAAACCATGAAAGCCGTGTTCATTTGTGAAGATTATCTCGCTGAACAAAACGTGTATCATAAACGGAGCTTATTTTCTGCAATAATCTAAAATCCCTTTTGGCTGTCTGTGGAGGGAACCAGTGTGATGCTAACTTCCTGGTTGGCCTACAAAAACACGTCATCCCTGCAGCGCTCCTCAAACTAGTGACCAGGATGGATTGCAGATGCTGTTTATACCGACGTTAGACGGATGCTAAATAATTGCTGCGGATGAGCGGACAGGAACAGCCACTCGGCCAAACTGAGTACATTTGAATAATCATTTGCCAGTATCTGCTAAAATATATCGTGCATCCCTAATATGAATTCTGTTTCACGAAAGCCAAACTGTAAGAATTTAAACACCGATACAAAATGTAACGCCCTCACAGCCCTTTTGTATACACACACACCAACTGTGTTACTACGTTCTATGTGTTCACTGTGTCAGTGATGATGAAAATATCAATACAAAGAGCTGGAAGGGAGAAAAGAACTGGTGCTACATGTCGCATTTCTTTCAGTCCTGAAGCTTCAGCTGGTGTCGGTGTGGCTTAATGATTGCAGGTAATAACCTACAATCATGAGCTGTTCCTCGCTGCAGTGAGAACGGGTCAAATGGCCAGGCGCTATTTATAGCGTCTGTCAGCGCCAGCCAGAGCCCCCCCCCACAGTCTGCTAATTGGAATCCCTCCCAGGTAAGAAGTGTGAGCAGCGGTAGCACTCGCTGCCTCTCACAGGCACCCTGGGGAGGCCTTGAACGCACCTCATGATCAAATAATTGTCCGCTCATTTTTTCCAGGTCAGCCTCTCGAGGGGAGACGGCGAGAGCGCCTTGTCAAAACAGATCGAAGCGCAGGGCCCGAGAGGCTGAGCGGGGGCCTCCCCTGGCGCGGCCGTCTCTGTTATGCGAGCAATCCGACGTGCCACACATGTCGGGTGTCCGAGCGCACCGGGAGCTCTTAGGCGTCAGCTGAGAGGAGACCTAACTGGACGGGGTGGTGAGGGGGTTCAAATTCAATTCACTTTTTTGGGGGGCTGCAGTCAGAGTCAAAATCCCCGCGCTTGCACAAAAAAAATATCTGTGGTACATCACGCCACACTCTGTGCCAGAATTAGCCCCTCGCCACACAGATGCACAGATGGCATCGGCGGAATGCTTCACATTCTAGTCCGGGCTGCCTGACCCCTTCCTTAATCCTAATTAGGAATGCAATTTCCACACAGGCCCCCTTTTTTTAAAGCATGATGAAACATTTGTGGCCGTACAAACTGTATGGCTGCATGGCTGTGCCAAAGGCTTATGGGTAGTATTATCCTGCCAGTCCACGGAGGGCGACGCCATTTTAAACCGATCACTAGAGCAGGGTTTTTACGAGTGACTCCTGCTACTGTGCACTAACCTATATCCTCCCTGCCAGTCAACAATGAACTGGTCAGATAATAATACATGGTGGTAAATCCCTGGATAACATTCTGCTGCCTGTCCTTTCAACCGGACACGTCAAAAAAACCTCCCCCACCCGCAAACACACACACACACACACACACACACACACGCGCACACGCACACATACATTCAACCTTCAACGGGAACCCTTTTCTAAAGCTCTCCATCAGCACGCCACAAAGGATTAACTAATAATTCCTCTACAACATCTAAAGATCTGGGAACACTCACATCTGCAGATATCGGGCTAATCTGGATGCTGGGATATTAACTTCATTTTTTTTTTTTTTACCCCGGCCAGCATTTCCTTTACCTAATAATGCTCGTTTGGCCGGGACACGGACATAGAGATGTGAAGGGGGGGGTGTGGGGGGAGTGTAGCTGAGCCAATGTGCCACAGCCTGCAGAGATAAGCGCTCATTGTCGGGTGCGTGGAGGGCGAGCGGTAGCTGAGCGTGATGAGCTAAGGCTCGACTGACAACTGAACAATAACACAACAGCACACGGCAGAGACATGTTGACTTAGCGGGTCCAAAAGGTTTAATCTGCCTCGCTTCCTGCGGCGCCCTAAGGATGCCCGGCTGTGGAACCAGCTCAACTGAAAGGGTGCGATGCGGCCTTTAGGGATAACTTTTTATGCAAGTAAGTCTGTGCTGACTTTACTCTGAACAGTTTTTCATGAGTTATGTATCCCCCCCAGCCTGCGCATCTCCACAGCATGGACAGCATCTCTGTGTTTCTTTAATGCCTCTGCTCTGGGAGTCATCTCATCGAGGCTCGTCGGAACTGAATGACAACCAACTGACTATGCATGACTGCCGGCAGACAAATGTAACAGCGCATTAACACGCGCGCACACAAACCGGAGTGTAGCCCGACGCGCTCATGTCTCGAGCCGTGTAGCTCGGCACATTTGCGGCACTCGGGAGCGTAACGTGTGAGACGGCAGCAGGAAGCTTATTAAGTCTTCATAAAAGGGCCTCCCGGCGGAGGTTTAGCCCAGTCATCAAGATGCTATCAGCCGTGGAACAGCAGGCCCAGGACCAGCCCCAGTATTACAGTCTGCGCTTAACAACAGTGGCGTCCCACGGCTCCGGCCTACTACCCGGCCCTTTGTTTTCTCTCTGGAACAAAAGCCATGTTTGTGTGGTGGAAGTCTGAATACTGGAAGAGCATGGCGGTTAGATTCACGTGATCCGTGTCTGATCACTGAGGGAGACAATCGACTGAGTTATTAGAGCATGAGGACTCATAACTCTTTCACTGACCTGTGGTAGAGTACATGTGGTAATGTATTTGAGAGTTAATAAATATATGCCACAAATTTCCATTTGATGGAACAGTTTTCCACAAAAACAAACACCATGAACCGTCTCCAGCACTAAAAGCCAACATACTCAATAACAACAGTACATTGTCAGTGAGGACTATCAATCCAGATGAACAGACTCCAGAAGCTGTTTGAGACAAATGCAATGTGCAGGAGAGTTTTAGAAGTGTGCTCAGCATCTGATGATTGCTGGCATTTCAATAAGCACAACACCAGAGGGAAGGAGCGCCTGCTGACTGTGAGAGCAAAAAAAACAAACAAAAGTCAAGCAGCGTGGTCAAGCAAAGAGTCTCGGGTCAAACTCGTTACCGCTGCAAAGACCTACTCTACGACAAAGACTTCCTTTAGAGCAGCCTCCTCGCACGTATAATGCTGTGGGAGGCAACTGAGCGCTTTTCATTGTCCCTTAGTAAGCACTAATGTGGAGTACGGGAAGTGCAGAATGCTGTGACAGCCAGGCGTGGTCGAGGGGACTTCACTTCATGCACCCCCGTCTTTTTTTTTTTTTTTTTACTTTCAATGGAGAAAGTGGTGGCACCAGGGCGGGGTCATCTAGAAAAACCTTCTTTCTGCGGAGAGCTCTTTTTGTGCCAACTGGTACATTACACAACAAGCAATTATTTACTGTCCATAGTTGAATGTTTAACATTTGCTAAATCTACATGGCTTTACGCAGAATTCAAACGATATGAACGTCTTAAGAGTCTGTATTTTGTACGTGTTCATTCCGATCTCTGAAATACCTAATTAAAAGGGTGGGGCCGCCTGCTCATGAGCCACATACTGAACACACACTTCCAAATTCCTATTTCGCAAGACACATGACTGGGAGTAAACCACGACTGTTCCTCATTTAAGAGACAGTTGTTTATGAACATTGTGTGCCTTCCATGAGAAAAAACAAAAATAAATATTGAGACATCGCAGCGTGCGATTTCCAAGCAGGAATTTGCCAACGAGCCGCCCCCCTCAGACAACAAATGTGCATAAAGGCATACTCTGAACTCAAATAGTTTGCACAGGCTGACTGAGCTGTGGGACAGGGAATGTTGCTTAAACAACAGCTGGGGAGGGAAATCATCTGAGGCTCCTGCTGCTGACCGCCCCGCCCCCCCCCCCCACACTTCCATCACCTGCTCAGGGAGGAATCCTTGATGGGTTTCCGTGGGAAATACCAGACAGAGGCATCAGACAGCCGAGCACTCCATGCCTCCCATTCTGTTTTCCAGCCTCTGACACGAACCAATGCCGTGTGTGTGTGTGTGTACATGGTCACACAGGAAGTAAAAGGTGTGCCGTACACAGTCACGGTGCGGGAAACAATGGCAAAGGTCCAAAGCTTTCATGGTAAGAATAGAGGACAGCTGGCGACCTCGTCACCTGCTGTCTCTGCTTGTGTCATACATAACTGCTCCGTGGCAGAGCGTGGCATCCGTGCGCTGTCCTGTTCAATATTTTGCTGATTAGATGAAATAGTCATTCTTGGGGACAATCAAAACAAGTTTAATGCTGCGTACACATGAACATTTTTTTCTAATTTTAGCTTTTTTTTCTCTCCTATGGCTAAGAATGCTCGGATATGGGATATTTCGTTCTTACCTTTCACAATAAAAGCCCTATACATACAATATTCGCAGGCATTTTCGTGTTGCTTATTCATCGAGTCCGCTGGTGTGTAAAGGCCTTAACATGCAGCATAATTGTTGAATGATTCAGCTGTGTGTAGGAAACTAATCACAAGTGAGTCACAGTGAGCGGAATATTCCACCAATTAGAAACCAGAGTCACCAGTTAGCCCGTTGCCTCCAGTGAGAAAGATCCAGACTGCACAGAATCCCGTGGAAGTGTGGTCAGCAGCCCCGGCCCCGATAAGCCGTGGCTACCGCTGATTGGCGTAACGCCAGGCTCAATCTGCTTAAACGCATCCATCTCAACCCTGAAAGGAAAGCGGCCAAATAGAGCGGGCCATGTTGTGCTCGGATGTGACTGGAACCTTCAGCTCGGGTACCAGCGCCCTCGCTGCAGTCCTTTGGAGCTCACCCCCACCCTCACTGCAGAACTGAGCGTCTCTCCCAACGAGCTTACCACGCTAACAATCGCCCCGGAGGGACGCCGCCCACAGATGTGAACACTGATGATCTTGAGTGTTGATGATCCGAGATAAAACTGTACAGTCGCTCAGTGCTGCATGAGTGATCCTAGGCGAGGGAAGGGAAGGGGCGGAGGGGGGGGGGGGGGGGGGGATTCATTACACCGAGCTCTGGCTGGACGGGGGCCGCTCCGAGATACTCGTTAGCAGGGAGATCGCCTACAGATTCCCTCTGAAAGTGTGGCGCAGAGCTCAAGGAACCATAAGATCATTGTTCTCGCTCAAAACCGGATCTTGGCAGAATAAATGGCTTTTTGGGGTGGAGTGCGGCGAGCGCTGGGGTCGGTGGCCTGTTGTATGTTTCCCCCTCTTGTTCACCACCCACACACATTTATTCTGAGGCTTCATGTGCATGGCGCAAACTTTACCCCTTGCCGACTAAATGGCTTTTGTTCTCGTGTTTTCCGCCGTTGTTTTCTTATTTTCACAATGAATTATTTGTTGGCTGTTTGCTTTTGTATGCTGAATATTTTAGGAAGTGCACATCTGTGCTCTCTGTATTCTTGGGTTCAGGTTGTATAACATGGAGACGTGGCTTTGTTTTCTATATATGAGGGAGACCAAGACGTAGACGTAGACTAATTAATGAACAAGTCAAGCACCTGAAGAACAAGGTACAATCGTGTCTATATCCACCATCAAGTGGTTTACAAGACTCCGTGCAGTCACAATTTTCTGTCAAGCAGTCGGTGCAACCTGCTTATCTGCTGACGTTTTTTAAAATGTGTCAGTATACTTAAAGGGGAACTTTTACACCTTAAAAGGCAGTTAAAGGCAGGTCTTGGTCAGTACTACTACAGTTTTTTTATATTTTGGCATCTTTCCACACATCAAGGGTAGTTTTTGTAGTCTTGGAAAATCCCACATAACAAGGCTCTGTGAAGAATCCCCTCGTTCCACATGGCTTAAGCCCGGATAATGACCGTCGCATAAATATATTCATCTGACTTTGGAAGCAGAGCAGCCTTGTGAAAGGAAATGGCAGAGTAGATAACGTGGTCATTTTGGGAATGACTTACAGGATGGGTTGAGAAGCTGACAATTTAGCTTAATTACAATCTTAATGGCAAAAGATTCAGGAAATCCCTGAACACAGACGGGCTGCGGAATATTCACAGGCTCATCATCTGTTTTTTTCCATCATTTAGGTCAATACAGAGTACAGTGTTTGAAAATACGTTTAAAATACTATGCTGCTGTTTGGTGGACAGGCTTGTTTTGCAGCTAAAATTGTAACGTCACGACGTAATACTTAAGTCTCTGATCAGCTTTGAGGCTTCAGCCTGGCCATTTTTGAGTGACCTGTTCCAACGATGACAAATGCCTGACAAACCACTGAGTCACCATGAAATCCACCCAAATTGCTTTCTCTACTGCTTTAAACGACACAGAACCCAAGCGGGGCCACACCGTAAAGTAAAGCCCCCTCTATTGAAGCTCAGACGGGGGGGGGGGGGGGGGGGGGGGGCTAGCAACCGCATTACAAACTCGTCGCCTATGTCTGGCATCCTGACAAATATCTGAGGCACTCACTTACCCCAAGTATGCCCTCACACACATGTGGCAACGTAGGCTGTGTGTGCTGGGCTTCTCCTCCAGCACGACTCACAGCACAGCCTATAAAACAGGGACGGTCACGGGGCACTCGTGATCTTTCCTGACAGAATCAAGGCATTCCATTAAAGCTCCTAGATATCAACCGTCTTCAAAGCTCTTTAAGTATTCAGTCCTATTTCATCCAGTGAGACTTTGGGACGCAGAGGGAGGAGGCGCTCACATGGAGGTCTTCCAATCAACTTTTTCACCGTTTGGCCTAAAAGCCGTTGGTGTGAGAGAGCAGTACCATTCAGATCAATGGATTGCTCTCTACCAAAAGATATTTTGGCACGCTCTAGAACAGCATAACAGTGCTATCAACTCCAGCTCAATCTCGACATATTGTAAACTATGTGGACCTTCACGCCACGTGGCCAGATGGTCTGGTTACAATCTGCTACTCTATCTGTCCAGTCAGCTGAATGCACTCTGTGCTCCTGACAGTGCTGGTGGGCTTTCTACCGCAGCAGAGCTTTTGATCGTGGCTACAATGCAGCTTTTGGAATTTGCATGAAAAAAAGGGAGAGCAAATGAGGTGAAGCGCACTGGCTGAAATGCAATAATGGAACCAACCGCCTATCATCTGACTACAATTTAGCTTTTTTTATTAGCTTAGCTAATTGGCAACTTGTGCTACTTGTTGCTAATTGGAATGTAAACAATGACCGGAAGAGGAAGTCTTGGCCATTAAATTCATTATCCAGATATCTACTGGCTACACCAGAACCCCAGATACACTGGTCGTTGTCCCCAGAGGCTAAATCGTCTCCAGACCGATGGATTCCAAGATAAGAAACAGTTTAGCTGGTTCCTCCTGATTCCCGTCCTTGTGCTAAGCTAAGCTAAGCTAACCAGTTACTGGCTGTTGTAGCTTCAAATACAACAAACAGCAATGAGAGTGATATAAACCTTTGCATTTCATTCAAAGTGAATAAGAGGATCTCCCAAAATGTTGAACTATTCCATTAATATAAGAAGACAATGTCTTTTGAGTCAAATAGGAAAAGCTTTCTGATTGTAATGTCTTATGACTCGTCACAAATAGTCAAAGTGACATTTGAATTCTATTAGGTTGGACAGGCTCAAGTATCAAACTCCAGAGCGGGCTGAGGGAGTTGCAGCAAACTCATTCGAGCCCAAATCTAATTTGTGATTTCTGTTGACAGCCAGCACTGTCCTGCATTATTTTAAGCTGAACTCGAGACGGTGTTAAGAACGGCCGCAGATGATGCTGAGCTTTTACCTCATTGTGCCTCAACAGCAAATGTCTAAGTTCTAAGCCAATATCGGACCAGAGAGTAACGTTTCACGGAGGAATCCACAGCATCACCATTATTACTCTTACACACACAACTTAATCATCACTAATAACTGCTTTGGATCAGCACCAAGATGTCTGGGTCATGTCTGACCCTAAACCTCCTCTCTGCTGCTAAGTCAGGAGCCGATGAACCCCTCTTTTAAGAGATGAAGACGAAGATCAATCTCCATGGAGTCCTATCCACTAAGAAAATGTTCAGTTTGTCCTTGTCAATTAGCAGGGGTAGATTCTGTTGTCATCCCTAAAGCCACATTCATTGCTGGCCGAGTGTAACTGCCAGGCTTGCCGGCATGCAATAAATAATTTCCTCATTTTATTTATTTTTAAGTTGAGAGCATCAAGGTCTAGGTCTTGCTCACTGACCGAGCCCCATCTATCACTTCTGCGCTGTGCTGTTTTGAACCCATTTCGCACTGCTCTCCCAGAAGACGCCGGTAACTCACGTTAGTCCTCTATCTGACATTTAGTGTCTCTGGCTGGGATTCACCGCGAACACCTCCTGTCAAAAGCCGTCGTTCCAAACACGGACACCACTGCATGTGCCTAGAATTATGTTAAAGTAGATGCTACATGCTGTTTTTAATTTGAGAGCCACATGCCTAGCAGGTGCATCCACACCCTCCACCTCCACAGTAGCATGCTGCAGGCCTGACATGGACCTGGAGGTGTGGAAACCCCCCTGATTACAGGCCACCAGATGTAAGACAAGGAAATGAGCTCCGAGCACCAGGGATCCTGTTTATCAGAGGGAGCTCTTGTGCTAATAAGAACTAGTGGCATACCAATGTTATTTGCAGCATTGCTATCGATCATAACAAAATAAACACACCCTATTACCTCGTTCCGAGGCGATGACGCAGAGCAGGAAACTCCCTAACAATCTGCACTCACAACAGCCTGTGCTGTAGGTGGAAAGCTCTTGTCTCCAAGGTAACACACAGATAACACAGTTTGTGACCCCCCCGGGAGCTCCGCCCCGATATCTCATTATCGTGGCCATGTGTCATCAAATGAGTCGGATTCCATCTCACTGGTTCCTTCAATATAATCCAGACAAAAACAAGGATTAAAAGACTCCAGATATAATTTCTGACAAACAGGTCAAAAAGATTGTGCAGTCCTCAAACCCCTCCCCTGTTTTATTTCTTTTCATGACTGAACTTCTGTCAACTCCTAGGAAAGTCAAAAAGCCTGTCTGCTGTTTCAAAATGCTTTTAGCCCGACACTGGCTACCTTTAGAGCTCATTTTAATATTTTAGTTTGATATTAGGGCTCAGTTGGGTCTGGTTCCTGCCATCATTCATCCTCTGAAATTCCAATGTGGCCTTACATCAATGGACTGAGCCTCAATGTTATTTCATCTCCACTTTACTACCATTCAGATTAAAATAAATAAGTTTCCTGGCAGTTCTTTTGAGATACGGTGAAGCTATTGCTGTGTCCACAATCATTATCATGGCCCATGTTCCTAATGGTTTGGTCTAGAATGGGCTGCGATCAAACACCTGAGGTCGTCAGATGATTCTGCCTCGCGGCTATTTTTAGATGGTAATTGCCCCTTTGTTGCGGCCTGGTAAACAAAAGATGAATCCGGAGCGATTATCTGGTTATGACTCTCAGCGGGAGCGCAGCCTCCAGCTTTTTTCCTCTCTGAGCGACGTCGTGCTCGGCCACATGCAGTTCCTCGCCTCCACCGCGTCGCTAATGAAACCCCTCATTATTTGACTGAGCCGACAGGCGTCCCCCATGTTTGATCGATGGTGCTCTCTTTTGACCTATTGACGTGCTCCGTCAGAGTCCGGTGGAGGCGCGAGCGGGAGAGCTGCGCTGGCTCGTTCCCTCCGGTGACCATGTGACCACAGATAGAGATCATCAGACAGGAAGCCTCTCTTGTGCTGCCCTAAGCTCAGGCAGCCAACACAGAGGCATCTTGGGGATTATCCTGTTGATCTAGAGTGGCCCAAACATCGAATGTAATAATGTCTTGTCAAAACAAACAAACCACTTTAGTCCTCTATTCAGGAAGAGCGGTCGATTCGAAACCCTCGTTACTCTAAACGGGACGACAATTAAGTTAATTTTCTCATGAAGATTATAGACAGAACCTGCTCCACGGCGAGACCTTTATGGTGTTTTTCATGTGGAGTTTTTGGCCGGTGTGTGCTGCCTGGAGGCTGGTTCTACTTTACGACCGGTGGTTCTCTCACATGGCAGTCTTATTGACATTTGAAGCACGCACATGCCATTGCCGTTTCTGGAACGTGAGCGCGTTAGTATTTGCCTTTGGACCTCAGCATCTGCTGCAGCTCGCTGTGAGTTGAGAAAAGCAGGACAGGGAGCTGAATCCTCCTCTGTGTCAAGTTAAAACGGACGTCTGTATCAGAAGACGCACCATCACGCCCGGCTTGTTTTTCTGAACACTGCCGAGCTTTCTTCACAGCCCTGACCTCGGCCAACTCATCAACAGGGGCCCCTTTTTATCTCTCTGGGAAAACAGGTGGTTGTGATTGTTAGTCAGCGCACATATGATGAGGAGGCTTCTGCTCCATGTGTTTTCTGTTTGGAATGCCGCATTTGCTAACTCAGGTTTGGGAGGGACACGGCAGATATTTTCGGGGTTACGCCTGCGACGCTGCTTGAAAAACACCACCGCCCACTCCTGCTCAGCTGTTTCAGGTCATTCCACAGTGAGGGCCATGTGCCACTTTGACTTTATCCCATGGATGGCTGACTGCAGCAATTTAAAGAATATACTACAAAAGGGTGGGATTTATTTTGTGTAAAGTAAAGAAAGCAAATTACGGTGTGAAGTTTTCACGGTGCGATAATTGTCATTGAAAATATCACAAGATTCAGTATCACAGTAATACACTATTACTTTTATTATTATCATTATTCAGTCAGTTAAAATGACCCTTAAAGGAATGAGAACAAAATTATAAAGATATACAAAACTGATGAAAACATAGCACCTAACTGTATATATCTTATAGTACTATAGCATGTTAAATTAACTATTAAATAGCTCCGCCCCCTCTTAGTCGATAGGTTGACTAATCGTCATTTTGGTCTCAGTCGACTAAGATTCCTTTAGTCCTTTTTTGTCTTGGTTTCTGTGAACACAACACGATTTTAAATTGTGCTTTCGTGGAAAAACTAATTAAATCTATAAGTAATAATAATAATAATCGATAAGTCGACAGCATTGTATGAGCGTCAGTTGACTGACACACACATTTATGTCAGTCTTTTTTCATAGCGTAGATAAGCTAATGTACACTGTATGAAAACCATTATTTCTAATTAAGTTAAAGATACCGGTGCACCGTTACAACCCTAAATGTCACAACTCTCGGTTAGGCAATGAGCCCATGGTAACTGCAGAACTCCTTCCATCTGAGCTGAGACCAAAAATGCCAACCATGATAAATGTGTTATGCCACTGACACCTCTCAGTCAGGGGGGGGGGGGGGTGTCTGTTGACAAAAACTCTTGACTTGTAACAAACAAAATGCTCGGCAGCGAGGGACTCTGTCTGTTCGTCCGTCCCCGTTTTTGCTCTGCCATTTACCGTCTCTGCAGTCAAATGTCAAGACTGTATGTGACTTGCCCACAGGGGGCCGCGCATGCCATTCAGAGAGTGCTCCGAACAAATGCTCGCAAGCTTTGGGAGGGGAGAGAAACATCTGACAACATGCACCTCCTAAGGGAGCCACTCTTCGCGGTTATCTGGGGGAGGGGGGGGGGGGTCTGTGCCACACACGCAAAACAATGAGAGAGGTGCAGACGCTTGGCTCCTGATGTAGACAAATGTTTGAGGAACGTGCTGGGCAATGTCACCCGATGAGCACCCCGGTTATGTGTGAGTTAGAGGATGCTCCAATCTCTCTTAAGTGATGCAATAGCTTATCAGCGGAGAGCACAGGGGAGGCTCCACAGCTATCAAGCGGACAGCTCTTTAGCCTTATCTTATCCATTCAGATGAAGAGAGGGCTCCAATTGGATTAGGCGGATAGCCATGAGAGAAAACAGAGATAATGTCATAAAAATGTCAATCATCCAGGAAAAGAAAGCGTGAAAGCTGATCAATTGAGCCGGAAACCAACTCTCTTTTGCAGGGATTCATTGTGAATGACCAGGTTTTCACAATAGTATTTTTATGTTAAGTTAATGCTAACGTCTTTCTGTTGTTGATTCGTATAATTTCCAAAAACGCAGCAATCAATCTGACCTGTGTAGCTGTCCACAGGTGTTTCTTATAAAGAGAGCGGTGATCTCAAAGTTTATATTTGCTCTGCACTAATCCACCGTGAGCATCTTCCAAGCTCCCACATATCTTGGCCACGCTCTTGTGAGGAGGGTTCTGGCAGACGTCCCTCTAAAGTGAGTGTACCGCTTTCTCTGGAATAGTTTAAGGGAAACGGCTCAGGTGAAGCAAACAATGGAAAATCTCAACGCATTCCATTAGATCAGATTGGAAAGTCTCCGCTGTGCTTAAAATAACAACAGGCCCCGGTCTTTGGCTCCGCCGACAGATGACTGGGGCTGATATTTGCGGTCCGTGTTCAGTCGAGCCGGGTTCAGCCGTCGCTTGGAATGGCCGCGGCCATTAAGGCGATGAATGTCACGCATTTAAATATAACAAGCACATCTCACAAAGACACAGAAAAAGAAGCGAAGGCAGACGGCACATTCTGTCTTCTGAGTTTCTTACTCGCTTTGTGAAACATCAGGAGCTGAATCTGGTGCGGAGCTTTTTTCAAAACACAACAAGACGAATTCCAATTACAGTCAGCACCTATTAGCGTCAGCGCCAAGTAGTAAATCACCACGCGGCTTGTGGCCAGCTTTAGTTTAGCCAGATTTGTCCTGTTTCTAAAAAGGCAGTGGCCATGCTGGCTGAGAGCCAGTCGGACCACATGGCTGAGCCCTGTCCAGCAAGAAAGACAAAAGACATTCTTAAATCTTCACCAGCTCGCTGCACCCCCCACCCCCTTTGAAAATGTCAATTGTCCTGCTCCCATGTCACAGATTTACCAAGGGGGGGACATCATTAGGAGTACTGACTTTGAAATGTATCACATAAAAACAAGAAGAAAAAAAAGCACACAGCCTGGAGGTGAGTTGAGAGAGACACACAGCAACAGATTTTAAACAAGTTCCGCTGCTTCTTCCTAATTAAAGCAAAGAGAATAAGCCAATTGACACATGTGAGAGATCACAGGAGGGTTTTTGTGTCTGCGCTTCTCTTTGATCCGTCTGTTCTCTCACACCTTGCTTAATGTGCGTCCAAGTGTCAGCGAGGGCAAAATGAACACATTTCATGCCCAAACTTATGGCAAAATTATTTCCAAAGCAGTTGCTCATGCGTGAACAGGGAAAGAGTGCAACGTTTATGAATGCATTTTTCTAGACATTTGTTACACTTAAAATAAAACTAAATATATTCTTGAATTTCAAAGCACATAGGCCAAAGCAACAGCCCACCATGCTTTTTTGATGAATCATCAATTTTTTCAACCTGCAGCAAATCCATCTAAATCTGCAGTACATTTAAACCATAGAATTAAATGTTCCTGGATTTTTTTTAAATTAACTACTGGAGTAGTCTGGTGGCAACTGAAGATAGCAAAGAGGAGTAAAACAATCCTGATTTATCAAAGAAATCAATCGCAACGTAGCACAGCAACAAGTGGCTTATTGTTTTTCTCTGTTATGAATATAACATGATTAAATATAGTAAATTTAGTGACATGTTAAAAAATTATTTAACTTTGCTTTTCCTATAAATATCGTCAAAACAGGGCACGTAACTTAATGTTTTAAGTATTCGTCCCGCGTGTCCACATTGTAATGAAGCTGTTACAGGTGTGCGTTTATCGTCAACGATAGGACCGATAGACGGGGGGAGAGATTTTAGGGTAGACTACCGAAACCAGCGGATTTTCCGACGGCTGTTTCTGTTTACCAGCTCAGCTCTGGTGCGGGTTAGAAAGGGTCCAGCAGCGGGAGCAGGAGGACACTCACTAACCCGGCTGGCTGGCTCCTCCCGCGGACAGCCTGCTTTATTCCGCCGCAGGAAAAACCGTTATTTCGCATCACTACTTCCTACATCTCTGCCATCACCGCGGTTTCAAAAACCCACGTTAAATAGTTAACGAACGGGCGACGGGGCAAAAAATAAATAAATAAACCGCTTTAAATCATATTTAATTCACAAACACAAAGTCTCTCTCCGAACTTTAAAGGGTTGAAACTTTTTCAAAGCGAGGGGGACAAACGTGGGGGCTTCACTCTGAAACACGCAGCTAATTGAACTGATGCAAGAGCGGAACACTTCGCTCAGTTAGTCGTGCTAATGCTAACATGTGGCTACATCCAGACACTTTGTTTTATTGCAACATACAGCCGCTTTACTCCGAGTAAAACTGCGAAGGAGAAGGATGGATTTGAGAAACAATCGTCGCTCGACCCGTACATTCGCCAGTCATGTTGACAGTGCGTTAAGTTGTATCAAAAATGGCGACTATATTTGCCATTTCGTTAACAGAATTAATAACTATATTTACTTCACGTCGGAGAGACAGGTCTTGCTGTCAGCATGTCTTGAGTTTAACGTTAGTTGCCTCCAGATAGGGTTACTTCTGAGGCACAATCTATTTTCCGCCCGACGCTGGTGAGAAATAGCGACCAAACAGACGCAGAAGTGAACGGCTTTTAACGGCCACGTTCCTCGGAAGAGAAAACACGGGGAAATAACAGTCAGTTTGCGTGATTTTCTGTACTTACAGTGAGTTGAGAGGAGAGTCAGGACACAAGCCAGACGTGTTTTCGCCATCTTGGAGTCGATGCAATGCTCTGTTTGACTGGCCGTACATGCGCAAAGTAGCCTAAAGAAGCTTTGGTGTGGATGGAGCGAGGGAGAGAGACATAGGCAGAGAGTGGGAGGGAGGGACGGAGGGAGAGAGGGAGAGAGGGAGAGAGGGGGGTATTATATTCGGTTTCCATAGCTACCGAAAGCATCACTCACACAGACAAGAATTTATAGTTGACACGTTGTGGGAGGCTTTTACTACCGTGGCCTTATACTGTGGGGAGGCAGCAGGGAGCGTTCAGTCTTCTCTGTGTTGTGCGATGGAACAGAGATGAGCAGCGAAGTATACTTGAAAGACCACATTCCCTCTGTTCCTCATTGAAATGAAGGGGTTGAAGTGAATAGGATAACAGGGTAAAGAATAATAATAGGCCTCGATATCACATGAAACTTCCCCAGTTGATTACTTACATTAAGACAATTCTTTTTTGTATTACAAGTTTTCTGAAATGGTATGTTTAAATATGCAAATGAGGCATTCTCTTATAAAATTAACACAAATCTGAATATTGGATAAAGCCAGGTTCACAGTTTTTGTTTCATTTTGTTGACATATTAGTTATATTAAAGTTGAAGGTTTTTACTGAGGGAATTTGGGATGTTTTGTATCACTCCATAAAGAAAATAAATACTGTCAACAGCCATAAAAAATACATCTCCACCATATTTTTAGGAATCATTTGTTGTATAAATCAAGCTATGAATGATATATGAATAAAGATAGAAATTAAACTGTCAAGTTTGGTGTATGTAAGCACTGAAGTGGAGGTTTGTAGCTCATTTAGAGAAAACTTCCTTTCAAGATATTTATTGTAAAATTATACATTTGGAAGACATGAATTGAAAAAAAAAAAGATTAACCAACAGGTAACATAATGGAACTTCCTCTGTTGATTAATTTCATCAAGACAAGACTTTTCTGTATTGCAAGTTTTCTGAAATGTTATATTTACATTAATCCGTAATCCTAACTCTTATCATGCATTGTTGCTATTCGAGCGCTCATGGACATGAATGTTACGTTATAAGTTGAGTCCGGCAGCCTGTCACCACTGTGACCAATTGCACACGGCAGGCTTTCAATAAAATATTCCTTCACCATTCTTCACTGACTGTAAATCACAGCCCTGTCAGGGACTTCTCGTATGTTGGAGCCCTTTGACAGGAACCACAGCCCGTCAGCCCAGAGCTCTCTTACCCTTTTAACATGAATCCTGTAAAGTCCTGTTTTTGTCATAGTGGATAGGGTCTGCTCTGCAGGCCTCCAGTTCCAGTGACATTGCGTTGCTTTTATCGAGACGTTTTCTCCCGCTCAGCCCTGGTCTAACTCTGTGATGACAGCCGATGCAGCATGGAATATAAATGCTACTCCAACCGTGCCTGTGACATACTATTCAACCTCCTCTAAAAGTTCCACAAAAGGCAAAAAACTGTTTTATGCCATCTGTGCTGTGCATAACTGTAATATCCTTTACTGTTGGGCATGATCATAGGTGCACTGGATCACTGCTGTATTTATAAAAGTACAATCTGAGATGATTGCACTCACTGCATGCTTCCTTAATCTGGTAATTATGTCTAAATATAGAGCTATGTCTAATTATGCTAGCATGCGTATGAGTTGTATTACATAACGCATGTAAATCTGCGAGATTCTAATATGAATCAGGTGTAGTTATTTTAACCACACGGTTGCCTTGAGGCTCTGCTCTCCAGGTTTGTATTATAACTCAGTATGCGGCATGGTCTTTTGTGTTACAAAGGGTTTTTTGGGGATATTACATAAGCAACATTAGGTGCTGGAATTCATACAATATGAAATAACAACTAGTTTTCTAAAATAAATAAAATAAGGCCATCTCCATTTTCCACCAGCAAACTGAATTTAACCACTAATTAGTAACTAACCCCTTCCAACACTGTGATTGAAAAGAATAAATCAGAATTTGTATCAGAATATATATTTACTTGATGAATTTAGTGAGTGGAAGTTTATTTCAAGGTATATGTTTCTTAAAAGCAAAGCATGCATAGCATTGATTGTGTATTGATTGTCTCAGAGCAACACTGAAACAATGAATCAGAAACGATTCAGCCATTTTAAGCAACTGGTAAAGCAGGGTTTCACCTGGAATGTTCCAGTCCCACCGCATGCAGTTCATTTTTTACTTAATAACAAACAAACCACAAACTTGAATTTTAACACAAGTTCACCAAATCCACCTACCGTATGGAAATATGTTGGGCTAGTATGATGAATTTCTTGCCATAAGGTGCCTTTATGACCCCAAAGCACGCCCCTTTGTTTTGGCACACACTTCTATTTTTTATTGCAGGAAAGGCACAGGTGTAATTAACTATGATTAACGATGATTCTGTGCATATGCTGTAGTAGAGTTCTCAGAATAAAGGTTTAGCTGACAAATCATTGGAATCCATGCCATAATAATCTGGGCAGCTCTGATTTCAAATGAAGGATCCCCAACAATGCCAAGTAACTGTGGTCTTCACTACTCTGAACAGAAGATTAGACTTGATTATATTAGTTTTCTTTAGGGAATATTGTATAAACTACATGGGCAAATATTATCTTACGTCACTTTATTTGATCTGCTCCTGGTCACTCTGTTTTCCTGTCATCCTCTTCTCTTTATAACTTCTCTCTCTCTCAGCTTCACTCATTTTTCCCTGAAAAAGCATCCTTATGTCCATAGTTCATAAGATAAAATTCTGTATTTGCACATTTTTACATGGAAGCTATGTGTTGTTGTATGTTTGTATCTACTGTGGAACTGCAGGACAGAGTACACATTTCCCTAAAGAGACATTCAAACTATATCTTATCATATCTGATTCAGGGCTTTTTCAAATATTCTTTTTGGGCATATCTGCTTTATTCATAGTGAGAGACAGACAGGAGGCCGCTGCACACACACTATTTGGTGTATTACTAAACATGTGTTTTACGTCTGCTTTTTGTCTTAAGGAGTGACCATTATGTCTGTTCTTTATTAAAACATTGTTTAATATAGACATACTTCCTCCCAGTGTGACATTGGCACTGTGTATCAGGTTTATTACTGACACTGGATATCTCAACTGTCATTGTACCTCATAAACGTGTTCACTGGAGCACTTTTCTCAGTAAGGCTGGGCCTGGATGTTCACTTTGGGTGCTCTTGCCTATAACAAAAATCCAGTGGTAAATAACTGTGTATGATCATGGAGGTTTTTTTTCTCTTAGTCTTACAGAATTAGACCAAAGGGCTTTCATGTACTCGGCTCCCGCAGCCCATGGGGAAATGATGTAAAACTGAAAGAGCTGGTCTCACTGTGTGAGTTTACAATGATTATGAAGGATTTCAAGCCAGATTCAAAAGGAACGTGCTTATTCCTTGTTAATCTTAAAATCTGTTTCATCTTATTTCCTGTTCCTGTTGTTCCACTACTGCTCGCATAATATCTTTGGACTGAAAATGTATCTGTGTGTCACTTTAATCGTGTTTTTGCTCATGAATATGAACTATCTGGTTGCATAAAGAATGGTCCATTTGTATTTTAGAGGCACAACAACTAACTAAATCAAAACTGAATAATGTCATCACATTTCCTGCCTTGGGTGCTTTTTTTGGATAGCTATTTTTCTACTCTTATTTCAGCCATTCAGCTGTAAGATGAGCCTTTGGTGGTCCCATCCTACATGGTCGCTGTATCTCTCTGTACAAAGACAGTCATCCATGGATTGACTAGCCAGATGGTAATATCTAATGGCATCCCGCTGGACCTGGAATTCCAGGCCTAGTCTTTTATTGCTGTCATCCCAAATTAATCCTGCACGACAAACAAGGCATGGCAGTACCTTCAGTAGGACCAGATGACAATTCAGTTTGTATTTATACACCTGTATTTTGCATACGCATCGATTTGTGTCTTTATTGTATTGTGGACATATTTTATGTGTGTATTTTGTGTATGTATTAGTGAATATATTTTGTGTATGTATTAGTGAATTATTTTGTGTATAGTATTTGTAAATGTATTCTGTGTATAGTATTAGTAAATGTATTCTGTGTATAGTATTAGTAAATGTATTCTGTGTATAGTATTAGTAAATGTATTCTGTGTATAGTATTAGTAAATGTATTCTGTGTATGTATTTGTGGACATATTTGGTGTGCGTATTTGTGAATGTTTTTTTGTGTTTGTGTATGTATTTTTTAGTATATATTTGTGTCAGTCTTTTGTGGACGTATTTATGGTATTAATCTGTGGACAGGTGTTGGAACTTATCATTTTGCTAAAAACACTAAACACAGTGCATCTGGTCCATGTGCACAAATGTACGTGTTACAATTCTATCGTTACTGTAATGTCCATACCAACTAAAATAAACTAAAGTAAACAACAAGAAACACAGATCAGCTCGAAGCATGACCCCCCCCCCAGGTTATTGCAAATGAAAGATTGCAAAAAGGCAAGAGAGAGTTGGCTTTGCTTTTCGGAATGGCTGATGCAAACATCCCTTCTATCGGGTCAGGCAGTTACAGGGCTGAGCCTGCACTCGAAGAGTGTTTCTCTTTCAATGAGTAATGACTCAAACTGTTTTAGTCGGGGGATCTTGTTTTATACATGCATCAGATATTAGATAACCATGCAGCAATATAATTAAAACACGAGCTTCACAAAATGAGGTGACAATAAGGTGAAAATGACATGTACTGTAGGTTAAGCTCATGAAAAGTTTGCCCACTCAAGAGATTCAAAAAGTAAAAAATGAGGCTTCACCATCCAGTGCTTCTCCTAATTCCTGTAAAATATAACAGGAATTCTTGACATATCACTGTATAAGATTTTTTTATGTTTTTTCTTTTTTTTTAGATTGTTCTGCTTCCCACAACCTCTTCAATACATCTTAATTGGATTGTAGCGTGTTACATCCTGCAGCAGTGTGGAACATTCCATGTCACATGTACCTGCCATACACGGAAGAGGCTTCAAAACGGCACTCCACAAACCACAAGGGGACGTAAAAGTGACTTTTTGTTATAAAAAGTCAGGGGATCACCAGAGTCAGTAGGATACATCATCTATAAACCATGAATATACAAAATATTGTGTCATTCTATCCAGCACATGTTGAAATGATTTACTGGATGGGTGAAAAGGTTGATCTGCTTGTGGTGCTGGATGAAAGTCAACATCTTCACAGAAAACAACTTAGTTAGGTTTGGACAACAAAAGTACTTGAGAAAAAGATTGTGAAATACTTAGTTAGGTTTAAGCAACAAAACTACTTGGTGAGGTTTGGTAAAAGAGCGTTGGGTTAAAATAACTACGGAAGCGCTGTTAACGAAGTAACATGACAGATTAATCAATGTTGATTTTTTATTTCACACGGCGAATATCCGTACAAACTTTCATATAAATATATTTGATAGCTGTTAAGATATTTCGGTCTGGAATTGTCTCCATCATGAAATATTTCTGGACAATCTCTTTGGTGGCAGCTGCATTAAAAACGAAGAAGTTGCTTTAAGTTAAAAACAATACTAAACTAAAGTAAGTATCTTGGATTTACCTTAATATAAATGTCTACCAAAATAAATCCCAACATGCATCTTTTGAGCTAATTTTATGGATAAAAAAAGTCAGAACAAGTCGGTCTGTGTAGCTGTGGGAACAGGTACACCATGAGACGTCTACCCGGCGAGTAACATAACTGCACATTCTTACAGTTCAGTTATCGCCATAGAACATTGATGTCACGTCCCACAGAGTGTACACAGATACAACACAGCTGAATTATGCACCAAATGCATCAAGCTTTCCAGTGTTACGTGGATGGGAAGAAGTAGAAACCGGCAACTCACACACACATAACCACATGCGCGTCCTTACACACCACATTGCCTCTTTTGTTTCCATTGTGTTGCCTGTGTCTTTTGAATAATAGAAGTGGCTGGAGACTTATTGAATTCTCTGATTTACTTCCAGCACTTAGAACAACACTCTCTCTTTCTCCATTCACTCAAAACTCAAGCTGCTGGCACTAAGCCTACATTGTATTCGCGAACCTTTCCCCCTTTCTCATCCAGGCTTACTCTTTTACCGCACTCATTGAGAATCGGAACAAGAGGTATCGAGCGATGCATTAACCCACGATTGAATAAAACAACAGAGAGGGTATTTGAGGATCAGCTCTTTCATCCCGTCAACAAACATCCGGTGAAAATATGTTGTGTTGAGTCACTAAAACGAGGGTAGTCTAAGTGTAACAACTATTTTACTTACAATATCTAATATTTCCTTTTACAAGAACGGAATTTGTATTTAGACAATTTGATAATAGAAATAACATGTTTGACTGCTCCTCTTCACATGCGTAGTTGTATCCATCCCTGTTATATTCTTTGTCTTTGGTTTCCATGTTAGCCAACTTTTCGTGCTGTTTTGCTGTTTAACGATGGTATAACTTATGTATTATAGAATACATAATCGCAGAGTTGTATAAATGCTTGCTGTAATTGCCAGATAGTAAGCCATTTCCTGTCCAAAATCACAAAACTATTTCCTTTGTAGTTTGAAGCATTGATAATTGCACCGTAGGTAGAAAGCAATATTTCCTTTCAGTGCAGGGAAATCAATACATTACCTTTTAAACCAATCACTGCTGTACCCATTAGCAACTCAACACCAGGAAGTATGCTCTCAAAATGTTGTGCCACTCAGCACGAGTCGCCCACAGTCACTGCGCTGTGAACGTGGTAAACAGGAAACTATAACTACCCCGCTGCTCACTGTGGTTAATGAGCTGCTCCTTGTAGAACCTGTATGTGATACTTGAAAAGAAGAAACACGTTCGCACGTACTAACTTTTGGTGACGTATTTTGCATTTCCATGGTGCATTTTTATTTCTGCAGATATCACGATGACATATTTCTAGTAGAATATAAGATATGAGCCATGCTTATATAGAGAACCTATTGGCTACTTATAAGTCCCTCCCATTCAGGTGTCCACCATGGGAGATTATTTCGGAAAATAAATATGTACGGTAGACATATTATTTTGATCCTATTTGAATTGTGCCATGAATTACACATATGGAGATAATTGTATGTGTCAAGAAATTAGCAATTTGTCTTAGGTTTGTAGTAGTACTATTTACCTTTGTGTGAAATCGCTCTGTGAACTACATCTCTCTTCTGGCACAATTTAGGCTACGTCACCAACACCACCATGGCCGTTACCTTGGCTTTCTAGCTAGCTAGCTTGTATTTTTTACCCGATGTGTTTTATCCAACGTCTCTTTTTGTCTTTCTCAACTTGCAAAATTATATTTAAAAATGAAAAACTTTATATATGTAATTCATGGCAAAATTCAAAAGGAAATAGAAACATTATTTGTCACTCACCACTGCCTACCGTATATTTTTTTTCCGAAATTAAATCCCATGGTGGTCCACCGCAAGGGGCGGGACTTTGCCTCTCTATTGAAAGCAACACACCTCCTCAGGGAAACATAGAAGACAGCTACCCTACAACTTATTATTTGGCATTAGAAAGTATAATTGTGGCTGTGTATATAATTGATGACTTGGTACATGTCACTGTGGAAATGTAAACTTCTGGTGTCTTTGCTGACGATAAAGACGAGACATTTATTTCTGGATGAGCTTCTGTTGTCTGCTTTAGCTCTTAAGTGACCTTGAGGTGCACCAGGCTCTGTAAACACTACAAACTGGGCGTCTGTGAAGTCCTCATTACAGCCAAACCCAGACACGTGTACCAATAGACTGCACACAAGCAAAGCCTTCTGCTGCTGCCTCTCACCCCATGGGCGAGCCATTTGTTTCTCCTCTCACTCTAGCCATATCTGCACGTCTCCGCTTGGAAGTTCCCACAGTGATCGAACACGTTGCGATATTGTGATTGGACCTGCAGCTCGGATGTGCAGCTTTTCAAATAACAGATGGACAAGCCGGCCTCGTTTGAACAAGAGAAAGCCCCTCGGCCTGCTTGGCTTGAGTCAGAGTCAACATTCGCAGCGCTGTCAGTATGTGCAGCAAACATTTCTGTTTCCAGAAAGATCGGGGAGTTTAGAGTAATCTGCAGGTCGTGGTGGTGGAGTTTCTTCGTGAGCATATTTTATTGAAACTAATCTATAAACAGACACATATAGAACCTGTACGCGAAGGGACAAGATTGTGATATCTGAGTTCTGGTTTTCCGTTTGTAGTCCGAGTACTATGGACCAATCACGTTCGAGCAGGCTTTGGTTGAATGTGGGTAAACAGTTTGTGTGGAGAGCGAAAAAGGGGGAACGCATTGGCCGAAAGTCTGACGATGATTTAGCTTCTTATTGGTTTTAAAATTAGCTCGTAAACTTGCTTCTTATGAAACAATCCGGTCGTACACTTGTTCTCCCAACTCCAACTTCAATCTCGCATCTGAAGTTACAAATTGGACTGTAAACAATGAGCACACAAGGAAAAGGAAGTCGATCTGCTAGCTACACTGGAACCCCAGATATACAGTATATCCCCACGTCCCCAAAAGCGCATCCATCGTCTGACCGATAGCCGATGGGTTCAGAGATTTGTCAAAAACCAAAGTACTGGAAAAAGTGAAACAATGACCTGATGTCAGCGTGATAAACATGAATTTGACATGAAGTACCACCTTTGGTCCTCCAAGCAATTCACAGACTTGCTGTCAAACCTGCCAGAATCTACTTTTCAGCAATCCATGAAACCTATGGAGCGAATCAGATAACACTTCTGCACCTCAGTATGATACTGACCTGGTTCCAGGGGAGGCAGATATACTTATAAGGATTCTTTTTTTTTGCCAAGAGTCTGTGGCAGGAATGTTATGAAGCATCTGCTCAGACATGTGTGGAGAAAGTGATGTTAAATCCATGCCAGTAAATCAAAAGTAAATCTTACTTTCATGTGAATACATTTGGCACTGGGAAAACATTTTTTGTCTCACAAACATATTGATCACTGACAGTACCCAACATTCTTATCAAAGAAATCCAGCTGGAGTGTCTAAATTAACTGTAGGGAATTGAAACTCTGCCTGGATTATATCCACGGGCAACATTTTCTTTAGTTGAATGAAGTGCTACATTTATAGTGACAGGTTGAGGTGGATGGTTGGCATACAAAGCGCAGGACTTTGGCTCAGGTAGGGAGAGATCGTGGTTTTGTGTCTCGAGTCACTGTGGTGTTTTTCCGTATCAAAGGACCATGATCAAAGATGTGCCATGTGCCGTCGCTGCCTAAACATTGCTATAACATTTTAATAATGCTGTAGTCACCATGAGCAGATATTATATATCAGGACCCTGGGAGTGGCTCACCTAAATGGAAAGCAGCTGTCATTTATGAGCAGGGACGTGCACAGATATTTTGAGGAGCTGCTGCTCTAACCCCCCCATGAATCAGCATGTACATGGGTGGTGTAAAATATGGTCTATTAACTGATCACAAATCAACCGTAAATTTGTTAATTGTTTTAGTATTTAATGATTAATGAAATAAAATAAAATAACAACAACAACTGCACACGGTTAGAGTAAGTTAACATAAAGTCTGTGCACCTTTTTCTGTATCTATGCCATCTGTCCACATTATGTGTTTTGACCCCTGCAAATTCAGGTTTTTGGTGTTTTTTTTTAAAGTACTCAAGTCAAGTGCCTTACTTTACAGCAAACTAGCTGGGTCAACATTCAAATCCAATTCACTCAATTTCAAAGACCAAAAAAACTTTATTCATCCCAGAAGAACAAGTTGTGGGGCACACAAGATTAAAAAAGGAATGGAGTTTGGATGATGTGGAGATTTAATTAGTCTAACTTTAGCAATTATGGGCCATTTACTTGTATTCACGCCAAAGAGGGCAAATGGGCTGTTGACTTTAGCAACTTTAGCCCAGCTTTGTGCAGGTCCTTCTTGATGAGTGCTTTTCAAGCTTGGACAAGTCAAAAGAAGTGCTGTGAATAGGTTGATTAAACACCTATTTAAAGTAGTAATTGGCATTACAAGGGGTTCGGGATGACTCATTCAGTCATCTTCATATGTCGACATGTTTCACAACAACCTGTGTCATGACATCCGTGTGCTCTGAAACATGCATGCAGATAAGGATGATTGACTGTACGGTTGAAGCTCGAGTGTCACTCCAGAGGCACTGTAAAGTAAAAGAGTGTAGGAAATGTATGACTAGATACAAGCACCACTGCATCGACGACAAAAAGCCAGGGAGGAGGCCGAGGCAGTAATACACGCCTGTAAAGTTAGAGCTGTTATTGATCGGCTCTGCTGCGAAGCCATTGGAACGCTAATAAAGGGAGCAGACAGCAGCGCAGGCTGTCAAAGCCCCCCCCCCCAGATTGATAAGGACTAAGGCAGCTGAGTGATTCTGTCATATGTTAACTCAGTCTGACGTGCTTTTTTCACACGATGCAGCCTCGACCCATCTCTCTCCCCCTCAGACGTATGTGTACACCAAACGTGCCAGTCGACGAGCTCGATGGCCTGATTCATTTAGTAAATGTTTGGCTTACCGCTCTGACTATGAAAGGAATGCCGTCATCTTTTTTGCCCCACGCATTAATACTTCAAAACTTGTTTTTGCACTCAGCAGGCATATTTTTTCTCTGAAAAATGAAACCTTTTCTCTCGGTTTACGCCTTAGGGAGGGAAGGTTGTCAGTTATCCACGCAGGCGTGCGTCTGCCAGATCTCAATCTCATTTCATTTATTGCTTCTCTTGTGGTTTGTCGGGTGTTGTGTTGCAAAGCGTATTGAAAAAATGATCGTTTTACATATTATAACGTGTCTCATTTTCTTACTTGTATCGTGTCATGATGTTCTGGAGTAATTTGAAGAAGGTCCAGACAGGCATATAATGCAAGTAAGGGAGCCACTTGAGTGGTTTCAAATCACAAGACAGCAGAGGGAAAAGCCACAACAAGTGGAAGCATTTAGCTCCGCGGATGAAAAGCAGCTTCAGTGGGCAGGTTTGGTTTTACTTAACCTGCCCTGTGGAGCAGGGTGACATGCCAACAGAGAGCATGGAACACTGTATAAACTGAATAAAGCTGTTGAGTATAACCACTCCGACCTTTACAGCGGGGCAAACATTTTTCAGCACAGCATTAGGGAAAGACAACATCTTTGCTAAGAGAGTCCCCAGTGCACTTCAACGGTGGAGGTTTATTTATAGATTTTTTTTTATTACATAGAAAATGTGTAAATGACAAAACTCGATGCTGTCCAATTAAAGCAAGGATTCCTGTCCAAAACAGAATCACACCTCCTAAGTTAGATGTTTTCGATTTATCCAGAGTGTACAATTAAACAGCGATGGTTTAAATGCTGCTGCAGCGAGGAATTGTGAGAAGGCATTATGTCCTGTTTTTTGTATAAAGGATGGTCCAGTGTACCCCTCGGCTTAATGAGATAAGAAAGAACTTTTTTCAGCATTTAAAGAATTCGACCAGCTTTCATCAAGGCTGCCACTTAGATATTTTTGGGTCATTTCACTCAGTTTGGAACCTTTCAAAGTGAAAAAGACTATTCGAGCACAGTCCATGCTAGCAGTGCTGTGAGGCTGTACTTGCTTGCTTTGAGCTAAATGCTCATTACATTAACTGATTAGAAGTAGTAATGTCATTTTCATTAGCTGACGCTAATCAACTATGATTGATGGGAATGACATCTGACTTGTTAAGATTAATCCTGGATGTATGTACCAATGCATCCAACTATAAAGTAAGGAATCTCTGTCTGTCTGATCTACTTCACACTTGGCAGGTGTATTGATGGAGACCCCAGGACATGCATATAAGAACGACGCAAATACAACAATAATTGCCAGTGTCCCGTTTAACCATTGTTTTACTTTGAAAAAATAAATAATTTAAAAGTAATGAATCAGAATCTGGAAAATAATTAATTTAACACACATTTAATGTGTGTAAAACAGAATTTGTTTAACAAGAGGTACATTACATTTCAATATTACAATGCAAACACACCCCAAAAAGGTGCCTTGAAGTTTTGCCAAGTACCTGTATGTGTCGGTCTGATGTATATGAAAATGGTAAATGGCAAATAAAAAATACATTTCCCCCCACTGTTGATAGAAGAGGTATTTTTTTTCCCCCCGCTCTGGCCCCAGGTGTTCGATCTGGGTCACTGCATCCGTGTGTGCAGCTCAGCTCGTCTGTCTACGCAGCCAAGACATTTGTTTGACCAGCAAACTAGACATGGATGCAGAGAGCGAACTCAACTATCTGTGCTGCAAGGTCACATCTCTCCCGAAAGGTGTAATTCCTATTGTCAATCAAATGAATCTGCCGGGGCGCCCGCTGGCCTCCCATTTTTACAGATTTCGTCATGTTGCCTCTGCGCAAGCCCCCCCACAGAAGTGAAGACAGAGAAGAAGGCCAGTCTAATGCAATAAAAATGCTGCATCTGCCGTTGGACAATTTGAGAATGATGGAGGCTTTTGCTATTTTGAGGTCCTTATCAGAGTCTTGGAGGGCGAAACCCTGCCAGCACTCCGACGGGCCTCCAGCCTCCACGTGGGGTCCATGGGAGGCTGGCAGTGTGCGATCACTGGGGCCAGAGAGAAGATTGGCGAAGGATGGACACACAGTATATTTATATCCCATGTCTCACGTCTAACTAAGTGATAGACAGGCAAACTGAACGCTTCTGTCACACAACATTCTCCATGGCAGCATCCCACCCCTTCCCCCAAAGTGAAACACTGAATAATAATCTGCAGCATAAAGGGGACTCTTGGATTTCTATGGGTTAATAATAGCTTTTCTCCAGTCTTAGTAATTCCCACTCAGGCTCGCAATGTCAGGCTTGGAGGGAATCAAAAACCCGGGTTGGGGAAAATAAATAGAAAGTATATCAAATAAATTCAGATCAAAGAAATAGGGCACTTTTTCTCAGGGGCACACAATATGTCTCAAGTAATCATTTCTCATGCTTAGCAAGTCTGTCATGGAAACATCAAGTATGATGCTGGCATGCTGTTATCACACAGTAGCTTAACTTCTGCATTTAGCACTATTTATACCACCATCACCCACCCCCCCTAGAGGCAAAACCTTGATCCTCAGGGGGGAAAAACAAGTCAAGGCTAAAATTAGACCTGCAGAGTGTGAGGAGGTACACCTTACCACAACAACCATGCCTGTATTGTGTATTTTCAAGCTGCATTGAAACCCACGAACCCACACATCAGGGGATATTATTTATTGCAAAACAAACATAGTTGGGATTTTTTTCTAATGTATCATCAAGGGGCGATCCTAGAAAATCGTCCGTGAACATTTTTAGGCCTATAAAAGATTCAATAACACACATCTGTGAGTGCATGATTTGATTACATGGCAAACAAAGGGAAACACTGCTTCCATGAGTGTTGGAGGCTCTGTTTACCTGTCAAAATAAATCAACAAACGAATAAATAGAGGTGGTGCAAAATGGGCACTGGAGGGTCCAGGTTGCACCGGGAGATAAAAAGGTGAGATGAGTAAATCACAGCACAGCGGTGTTTACATGCATAGTAGTGGAGGAACGGACGCTCGGATCAGTGCACGCACACAGGCAGAGTCACGCATTCTCACACTCAAATAGATAGAGTAGGCCTCTGCAAAAGGGTGCCAGATGGCTCTGTGGGAGGTGGTCAGCGTGGAGCGGGTGAAGCACCCTCGGTGGGCTTACGTGAGATCATCCATGCGCTCACACATTTACCCTCACGCACAGTCTAAGACAAGTCATTACTGCTGAGGAAGAAGAAGAGGAAGAAGAAGGAGCGTGTTAAAGCGAGGCACAGCTGGCTTTTCAGGAAATGCCGGGTGCTTAAATCTAAGTCTTCGAATCAGGTTTGAGTCTTTAAGACCTTCCATACAAGACTGCACCATGTTTGCGTGAGACAGTAAATGACTCCAGGTGTAGATTACACTGGCTTTGACCAAAACTTCATTATCAAACACTACTGTGTAGTTCCGAACCTTCCCCAACATAGAAATGAAATAGGAGTAGAACGGACATTCCCATTCAAATCAAAGTAGCAGGATGGTCAGAGCGGAGGCCATTTTTATGATGTCATTGCGTACATTGTAGCTGGATAACTTCCATGTAAACTAAAGGAAAACAAAACATTTTCTGTTATTTCTTATAGTGTTATAGCATGGACTTACAAGCTATCTAGTAGACAGCTGGCTAGTTACTAATCCCACCATGCTTTGATGCTACAGTGGTTTCAGAACATTTGCTGAGCAGTGGGTCTAACGGTCCGCCTCACTCCCAACTGCTCCGGAGAAGGACAAGCTATCGAACTAGCCAGACATCCGTCTCCGGAGCTGCGCCGCTCTCTTCTCCGGGCAAGTTGCGTCAACACTTTACAGCCCCTCTGACATATGTTGTCACCATAACAGCCAACTCATTCTACTCCTATTCTATTTCTATGTTCCCCACTCGCCACAGGAAACCATTACCGTGGTAACCGTGCTTAGGAAATTGAATTTGACTCATGCAAAAGAGTATGGGCAAATTGCAAGTGATGTCTACATTAATCAAACATTTGTGTCAAGCACCGTGCTGCTGTAACTTTCACCTTAAACTGAAGTGCACCAAACAGGCAAGGTCGTGGCTCCGTAAATCTTACACAGTGCTCACAGTAACTGAGTTAGGCATCAGGTGATGGTGTTCTACCGCTGCATGTCCACAGACTCCAGCAGTCCACATTACAGTGATAACCGGTGAGAAAATGGAAACTTGGGTCTGGCCTCTGGATAAATGGATTTCTCTGACAGGAACCAGAGATGGAGAGAGTCCTAAAATAACCTGGACAAGTCAAAGTTTAACCCACTTCCCTCTGCTTTTGTAAAAACCTACTTACAGAGTAAAACTAGATTTAATAATAGCAATAATAATAATAGTAAAGGTTTGCAAGTGACTATTTTATGCATAACATAAAGGGTGACAATTCACTGTTTTTTTTGGTCAGATCATTTGATTTATTAATTGGAATATTAAATTGTGAAACGAATGTCATTCAAATTAATACAAAACAATATATACAACTCTGTCCTGTTTGTATCCAGTTAGCTAGCATGGTTCAAATGATGTAGCTACAACTGTTGGGCTAACACAATGCAGTTTGTATAGCTATTGCGCTTAGTGTTAAAGGGCTATTTCAGCAAGTTAGTATTGCTCTTCCATAAAGTTAGGGGACTCACACGAAACTGAAAAACCAATAAAGATATCCTGATTTTAAGTTGAATGCTCAATCCTACATTTCCTATAATGCAACAAAATAGTGATCTATTTCTACATTTGAGAACCAGGAAGTGCTGCAGGGATGACACATTTTTGTAGGCCAACCCAGCATTTAGCATCACACTGGCTCCCTCGACAAAAAGCCAATGAGATTTTGGATTATTGCAGAAAATAAACTCTGTGGCATACAAACGTCTATGATACTTTAACATTTTGTTCAGCAAGATAATCTTCAAAAATGAACACCACATTTATGTTTTGTGAACATAGATTATATATAAGAAGTGGACGTAGTCATCGTGACATCACCCATTGGTTTGTGGACTGCCACTTTGAAGCCTCGAGTTCCATCTTGGATTACGACTGTTTCATGTTGTTTTTTTCACAACCAATGAACGGAAGTTACCATATTTAGAATGCGCAGTAGTGACATAGAGACACCGGATACGGCTCTAGTAGTGTCAGCGACATGTTAATTACAGTAAGCCCGCGAAAAAGCATACTCTGCTTTATGGTCTGTTTGACTCTAAATGGACCATAATTTAATACTGTATTGAAGAAGACTTGAAACTAGAGATTGAGACCATAAACTCAAGTTTACAATGTTTACTGAGGTAATAAATCAAGAGAGAAGTAGTCATTTTCTCATAGACTTCTATACAACCAGAGGAGTCTGAATTGTAAATCACTTTGGATAAAAGTGTCTGCTAAATGACTGTAATGTAATGTAATGAGTCACCCCCTTAGGGTCAGTAGAGAGAATTTAAGTTTTACGACACTTCCGAATTGGTTTCACTCTGCAGAACTGGAGGTTTCTGTCTGTTTCTGAAGCCTGCAAACAACATACACAACGGTCACATGACTTCGCCAGACCACCACAAAGCTTAAAGTGGACTACAGTGTTATAGTGAGGACTTTTGGTAGTATCATTTAGCCACTTAGCAAGTTAGCAAGCACCTTTTATGTCAAATGTTTCAAATTCATGAGAGGGATCTTTACTGATGTATTCTATGTTGTAGAACAAATCTTTAAAATCTCTTAAGCCAACCCCTTACCAGGTTTTATGAGTCATTTGTGCAGCCCTCTATCATACGACCTATCATACGATGTTAATCAACGATGTCGACACAAAACAAGAATATCTGTGACATTAAGACAAATGGTTGTGACAGATTCCTTTTAAATCTGTGACAAATGAAAGTCATTTATTTCTGCTGAGGCTGTCAGTTTCATCCGGATGTATTCATTAATTGCTCCACTGATGTCCTTTTCCTTTGTACATGATCTGAGGGAAATTTGCTTCACCTTAGGCCCTAAATCAGCTGTGGACTAACACCATAATATTAAAGGACAAGAGAAGCTGAACATTTCAGTCATTTTTAAATAATTTGGTCGGTGTCAAAGTCCAGCTTTAATGTGTTTCATCTCCATAGATTAGCCCAGAAACCATGCCCACTGCTCAGCTCCTCTCAGCCTTTTGTGTCGGGTAAATTACATTGGTCTTTTGGTCCCATCACAAAGGGGCTACGCATTTGTTCTCAGTGAAAATGAGAGTGAGATATCTGCTATCACTCTCCGCTCCTCCAGCACATCACTCTCAGTATTCAAGGTAAATTTGAGTAAATCCCTCTACAGCTGGCCCTATTACGCTTGTTCAGTGTGAAACTATTTCTAACTCCTTTATGTTATGAGGAATGGCTAAAACCACTACCTCAGGGATGTGGAAATATCAAACAGGTTTTGACGCGACCTTTACTGTGAGCCGTCTCTGACCAGACAGACCAGATGAAGAGAAATAGCTGGAGAGGACAAAGTCTGTAACCTCCAATCAAAACATCTGTGAATGCAGCATAAGCCAATAAATGATTACCTTTTAGCTGTTAATGATTCTCTTTCCCGTTTACCATCATTTTCATTTGACCGTGCAGATTTAAAAAAAAAGAGTACCCGTATACTGAATATGAAGGAAAAGCGGAACAAAGTTATCTCATGTGATTAACACTCTCCCTTTTGTTTCGGAGCGCTCATTTTCTTATAAAAGCTGTCGTCAAACACTTCCAAATTTGGGTCATTTGCCAGTAGTTTTTCTGCCAAGTTAATGGATATTAATGAGCTATAATCCATTGGACATGACAGGCTACTTACTGTATATTCCCTCTCCACGAAAAAGAACGAATCATTCGTCAACGGCGAAGAGAAAAAAAATCACCATCAATAATGGGATGCGAGCTTCATGCGTGGCGATAGCACGTCCAGCTTTTGGATGCATTTATGTAAACGTGGCGGCAGATTTGTCATCATCGTAGATCTCTGACCCGGAGACGCAAGGTCACTGATCACGACAGATAAATAGTTTGAAAGTACAGAAGCTGCTGTGCATTTCTTTTTTAACCGACAGTGAGGATGAAGCCACTGTAGCATGACAGATCTCATGAATTAAACAGTGCTCTTATTAACTGTAGCGAACCGCAGGAGTTCCTGTCTTCCTGCAGTCGGCTGTGATCTACTTGGTGCCATCTCTCTCCCCTTTTTTTGTCTTTATCCATTTAAACGACTGTTTGACCACACATCAGGCCCCCCCCCCCCCCCCCAGCAGGACGGCATGAATAAGAAGTCCGAGTGAGGTCGGGAGGGTATCTCCAGCAGGAATGCAGTACAGACAAAAACGCAGGCCAGATGCATCTCAATTCCAATTAGGTAATGGGAGCTGACAGCAGGCATGAGCGAGCGACACGTGGACTCAGAGAGCCGGAGCAAGGGGGCGGGGGTTTGGGGGGGGCGGATGGATCTTTACAAGCTGCCTTTCAAAGCCTCCTTGACCCAGGGTCTTTGGGAAAGGAAGGCAAGTGGTTACACTACAATCAAAAATGAATAGTGAGGAATAGAGTCAGGAGGAGCGAGGGTCGTGTGAGCGGGGGAGGGAATGTATAAAAAACACAAACTAAAGGGGAAGCGTCTAGAAAAGCATGGTGAAAAAATTGATGCCGGCATGAATGGAAAGGTAAGTAAAGGAGGTAAGGAAGAGGAATGGATTGTCAGTGCGAGGATAGCGAGGCTGTAATTTAACCAGAGAAGGGCGACACACCAGCAAAGTCTCATTGAGGATGAATGCGGCTGCAGTCCAGTGGCTTTCAATTCATAAAGGTGTCAAAACAACAGCGGCTAAACACGCTGCTATACCTTTAAAATTTAGTGTCACAGAGAAAACGTCAGTCATCCTGCGCAACCAGCCTGCCAAGCATGTCTGTCTCTCTCCCATACACACACACACACACGCACACACACAAAACCCTGAACTGACAGACTGAATGAACCCTGCTAATCTGCTCATAATTTAAGTCATCCAGGGTAGCCTGAATTTTGCACATCTGTCATCTCTGCATCTTGTCCAATCTGTTTGCGTTATGCTGTTATATTGCAACTATTCTCCTGGTCTTTCAGTGTCAACTCTAATGTTGCTGCACCAACCGACGGTAATTATGAGTAACTGTGCCCAAATATGACGTCACTGCCCCCACTTTTTTCAAAATTCGTTCTATCTCCGGTTTCGTCTTTTAACTTCCGGTAGACCTTTTGTCACAGCAGACATTTTGACTTGTCATAGCGAGGAACAGCACAGGTGAAATGGATACAGTTAACGATGTCTTGGTTCCATCCAGAGAGCCAGCAGGCACATGAATGTGTTTAAATACACCTGTGCTTTTTTTTTTGTGTCTGCAGTGAAAAAGGTCTTTTGCTGTTGTTACCTATAGTGCATACAAGTAAAAAGCCAGCCATACATGTCTGGGAACACATGTCCACATTTATGAGGAGGTCACCTGACACCACACTAACCAAAATACATCATCTATAATATTTTATATATATAATAATATTTTTACTGGGAAGCGATTGGTCGCTCTTTACAAAAGCTACTGTCTAACCCGGACTGACCGAGGACTCGTTCAGCAGTTACCATCACCACGGCAACCTTTGATCGCTGCTGGATGAGACACAGCTGATTGAGACAAGTTCATCAGTGCCGTTTGACACACAAAGCACACAAACACACTCAGGACTTGCACATTTTCAGGCTTTTCGTCAGTAAAAAACTCCATTCTAACCATACAATGTTTCACTTCTTCAATACATTATTGCTATTTTTAAACTTTAAAGCCAGGTATAGTAATAAAAGTCTTTGAATTGTTCAGAACACTGCAGCTAGAATCTTAGTTAAGTTTCCAGAATTTGAGCATATAGGCCGTTTTCACAGCAGCCATTTTGACATGACGCATTAGGGTAAACACAGGTGTAATTGATTAAGTTCATTATGGTCAGATTCTATTTAGTGTGGCCAACATGGCTCCTTCCTACCTGCCTGTTCTCCTTAAACCTTATTAAATAAGCATAATTAATGTATATTTCCAGGAAACTAGGGACAGATCTAGTTTTTCAAAATAAAAGCCGTAGAAGGAAACTGTAAGTTACCATGGAACTCAGGTCGAGGCTGTTCTTTTCAAAATAAAACTGTCAAATTTCTTGTGAAATGTTCAGTGAGCTAAAGAATAAACTTACAATAAACATACATACATACATTGTATAAACATACAATAACGCATCAGATAGATTCTCCTGCATATAACGGACTATAACTAATGAAGTTGAAGAGTTTAGTCCTGAAGCTTATTGGAAAATTGTAATTTTGAAATCATTTTTGAGATGGAGATAATCATATAATTAACACTAGCTTATCGGCTAACATCCAAACATATTTTGTGTCTTTGTCTTTATAGAAGACACTCATTCATTAGTTTGAATATGGTAGATAAAGTAGGATTTTTGTATCTTGTTTTTAACAAATACAAATATTTTCTATTTGAGTGAAAACCACAAAAAAACATGAAAGCAGGTTTTGTGTAGTTGGAGTCAAATACTTCATTAAAGGAGATGCAGGAAAGACATTAAAAGACTAATTGTTTCTCAACCTTTCTGATGATGAAACTTGGCACCCCGAGGGTTTAGTGGAAGGGAAGTGGATTAATTAAATACTTTGATGCCCAAGGTCAGAATTAATCAGATGCACCGCCTGTTTGAATACAAATACATCTGACATTTACTTTGCAGATGTGATTTAAGTGGAAGTGGTTTAGTGCTAGTTGGTACAAATAATGTTTTTTCTTTGAAGACGTCTACTAAGGTCCATAAAGCTCTATTTTTCTTTCCTAATTAGTGAAATAATGGAGCTTATTGCCAAAGCCTGAGGACTGGGGTCTACAATAAGACATGTCATGTCATGTGAACTCATCAGTCAGTGTTTTTCCAGAGGATTTACTCTTTTCAGGCATCAACATGCAGCCCTGATATATATATATATATATATATCTATATATATATATATATATAGATATATATATAATATGAGGCTTTGGCTGCCTCAACCCTCTCACGCATGCAAGACTCAATCGGATGAGCTCTGCTCCACCTGTCCCTTCTTTCCAGTTGCCAAGACTGGCCGAATGTCTCTACTCTCTGCCCACAGCTGTCACAAATCCCAGCATGCCTGGCATGCATGGCACACAAGATGCTCGGGCCAACACATTGCCTGGTTGGTTGGTTCCGAGTGAGCCCATCTCAGTGACGGAGTGCTCCCTTTGCATCTCCAGTGTGGCTCGAGGCCAGGATCGGGACTGATATGGTCCCCGTTGACCTCGCTTATGTGTTTGTGATGTGCCAACATCTGTATGAGAACATGAGTCAGCTTCAAACACGGGAAAATAGAAAGATGGACTGGCCCTGTGCCATCCTTCCAGATGCTTTGCCACGGCATGCAAGGCTCAGTATCATCTCGATGAGCCTCACTGCTCCAGCTCGGCAACTCTCTGTTTACCTCTGATGAGGCGAGACGCTCACTGAGCTAATGCTAATTAACATGGATTGGGACTCGATTGCATCTGGCTTGTTCTAATTTCATCAAGCAAGCTCACCTTCTCCACCAAGGTGATCTAAACAGATAATGTTTCCAGGTATTTCTTGAATTCTCCATCATGCTGTTTTCGTGATAAATCAGATACTATACGACGTGCTGATATGGGAGCTGATAGTGATTTTAAAAGTGGTTTTGTGGGTGATGTGTTTGATCTTTGTCTATTTGCCTCTGTCTCTCAGTAGGTTCTGTTAACTACCAGGATACTTACAGACTTGAAAAAAAGTTGTGACACTCTATAATTGACCCTTCACTAAGCCCCGCCCCCCGCTGCTTCCCCTACAAGCTGTCACTTACCTTGCAGCCCACACTGTAATTAACTGCACTCCTTGAATAAATACGATCTAATTTGAGAAAAAAAAGCCATTTCAGAGAGAAGCAGACGGAAAGGTCTACAACATGCGCTTCTATCCAGGATGTTAAACTGATTCAACAGTAAAACAGGTCTAAGAGATAAAGATAGAAGCTAAAGCCTAATTGTGAGCCACCACATCACCTGGCAACCAGATAATAAAATTAGGGAACAACACTGTTCCTGTAATGCCGGGTAGGTCTGTATTTACAATCCTTAAAAAGCAGTATGTCTAGACATTCAGTATACCTTCAGTAGCTATAGCTTGGCATAGTAATGCTAACGCTACTTAATGATGTGGTAACGTAGCATTATCATGAATCCCATTGCTCTTCGTGCAGCATGCAGCCAGGCGTCCATGCTCGCCGAGGTACTGGTAAACTGATTTGCTCAGGTCCCATGCCCTGACCAGTGGGCTATCCTGACCCTAACTATTTGAGGTCTATGCCTAACCTTAACCAATCTTCTCGGTCTGATCCAGCTACGCAGAGTGGATCTTGCCAAGAAGACTAGTGGGATTCATAATTACACGATAATGTATGCCGTTAATGTTTTAGAAATAATCATTTACAAACATATATCTCCTTCCAACCTCTCCGGATAACGAGTATACAGAACGTGTAACCAGTGTAACCAGCTCCAAATCCACTAAACCAGCCTGAAAATGAAGAACATCTGAAACAATTGCACGAGAGTCTATGGAGTTGGACAGTTGTCGGGTGCTGGATGGAGCTGGCCGATGCTACGCTATGATTGGCCTGTCTGCCTTCGAGGACAGAACAAATTATTTAAATGTTTGTATTTATGCAGTATTTAAACATTAAATACAGAAGCATTAATAAAGCAAAGGTATACTTTAGACCAGTGGCGGCTGGTGGAAAATGTTCTAGGTAGGGCCATCCAATCAATTTCAGCAAACATCCCAGTATGATTTAATGCACACAAAAAAAATTAAGGTATCAAACACGCATTACTACTTTGCAGCTAAATATTTAACATTTATTCCAACACGAAAAAAAGCAGTAAATAACACTTTGACAAACATGTCAGGACATCTTATTTTAGTCACCCTCACAGGCAATTCAGTATAATATATATATATCATATAATAATATTCAGTATAATATAAAACACACACATACATATAGACATATATAGATATAAGCTATGATGAGTTTTCACTGTTAATTTACCATCTCCATTAAATGTTGATGCCTCCATGACCAAGTTCAGCAGATGAGACTGAGGACAACTATGTAGAATAAAAGATGTTCACTTTGGCTAACATGTAGCTTTATAGAGTTCTCATGTGTGCCCTGGTGTTCTCATGTTTCCTTACCTCCTCCTCCCTCATTCCCCTAACTGTCCATGCTGGATCTGTCCTCGTTGTTTTAAAAAGCTAAATAAGTTATTAGCATGACTGCATCCAGCTAGCCAAACCTGTCTGGTACAGCTAGTAGAGAAACTTCACACGTACTGCTTCCCTTTCCCGCTAGTCTGCTGTCTGATTGTGAGGTCAGGCTGATCTGGGATCAGCTCTTTAACTGCAGAATCTCCGCTAAAAAGTTCTCCTCTCAAACGGGTCTTGGAGGAGTAGTGCTCGCGCTAGCGCTCTCCTGACGAGAACTCGCAGGCCCTGAGCTGAATCTATTTGAGGACGCTGATTGGCTAAATTGTATGTCACTCATTTATATCTTTAATCAGCAATTGGCTAAACTGCTTCATAGACCCGCCTCCTGTGGGCCATTTCTCGATGGCCCCAGCGCTGCTGAGACATGCAGACAGGCAGAGAACACGTGCAGGAAAAGCATATATTTTGCAAAGATATCAAATTTTACAAATACATATATATTTTTTGTGGCTCAAGGAGGGGCGCTCAAGGTGGGGCCACGCCCCTCTATTGGCCAGCCGCCACTGCTTTAGACACTGAGTAGCCTACATACTCAAGTACAATTCTGAGGTACTTGTATTTTTATTTTCACATTTTACTTCAACTCCACTACATTTCAGATGGAATACTGTACTATTTACTTAACTCCATTTATTTGGAAGCTGAAGTCTTATTTATTAATCAACATCTCTGTAAATGTGCCAGTGTTAGTCAAAAGGTTAATTTTCAAATTATTTTAAATGTACAAATAAACAAATAAAACTCAACATATAAAATTTGAACAGCAGACACGCTTTTGACAGCTGAACAGGATTAAAAGCTTGGAAGAATAAGGCAGCATCATGCAATGTAGGACATTTAGAAAGCAGGCAATTAATACAATACAATGTTATACTATACAAAAAGCACAAAAAGTTAGAATATGACAACATAAAATCCCATTACATAAGAGAAGACAGGTAAAACCAGAAGGGAATCATTCTGACAAACACAGAAAAAAGCTGTGGTTAGTAGTTTCTATGCAGATGATTATATTGCATATAAAATATAAGGTATGATCACCTTCTAAAACCATATGAACTGCTATAGATTAAACTACCCAACAGTACATAATGTAGTTAAAATCAGCTTCACCTTGACAACAGGAAAATGCTGCTTGTACATTGATACATCAGAATGAATATCCTTGTAATGGAGCATTTTTACACTTTTTACAGTAAAACAATGTCATTACCATTGGAAATAACACGTTTGCAGTGTTATAAAGCAGATACTGTATTTTGACAGAGCTTCTCTGTTTCTCTGTCTGCTGTGCTCTTGGCGCAGTTTCTCACTGCAGATGCTGGCATGATGGATACGAACATTCCACTAGGAGCAGAAATATTTTTACAAGACAGACCATAATAATGTTAACAATAATAAGAAAAGGGTTATCATTTACACTAAGCTATACAAGGTGATATGCAAAGGTGTACCTGAACAGGGTGCGCGTGTAGCTCATCACTTGTTAGCACATGTTTTCTAAAGATGGGAATGACATATGCCCCATATGTGAAAATAAATATATAAAACAAAAATCAAGCAGCACACGTAATCTCCAGCCTAATTAAAAGCCACACACATATTTGAAATGCTTCAAATGAAAGCAGACTCTGTCTGTCTGCATGCATGTGTTCAAATGTAATTAATTCTTAAGGCCTGGAAGACTTTGTACTGTATGTCCCTCGTAGAGATGAACCATCATGAAAGTACATATTTAATAAGGCTAGTTAGGATCACAAGACCAAGCCATTTCAGTCGCATATGATGTTGTTTCTGAGGAAGAATATTGTGAAAGCAAATACTGCTTACGAAAACAATCATTTGTTTTTAGACCAATGAAAGCTACTCTGCTGTGACTTTAAAGTTGGTCTCTGACATATTCAGAGCATTTCTTTTGCCTCTTCACGGCTCTCAACATGGCCGTGGCTGAGCCGGCGGGTAACAGCTCACGGTGCTTACAGTCCTAGCAGCGCAAACAACGGCAACAGTGTTGTCAGAGCTAACAGTGTTTACCTGAGGGAACCCGGTTCCCCCTCAGGGCGGATGGAACCGCCGTATGAGTGCAGTACAGAGCGGCAGCCATGATCTAGCCAGTGGGGTACAACAGAGAGACTCACATGCACTAAAATGCACTAATTTAATAGAATGTATCATATATATATATTATAGATGTATAATAGAATGTAAGTGGACGTAGTCACCGGGAAGTCAGTCATTCATTAGTTTAGTTTCTCGAGTTCTGCATTTTGGTCATCGCCATCTTGTTTTTTGGATGTCGCCAACTTGTTTTTTGCTACAAGAGGTGACACAATAGCCGGTTAACAGACAACCCTCTTAGCCCAGTGAGCTAGTCGCCCCCCAACCGATCAATGAACATTTTTCGGCGACCAAAATGTTACAATTAACTTTCATGACCTGGTAAAATGTAAACACCGGCCACTCCAAGATCGGACAACGTCATGGTAGTGGCCTGTCAATCACAAGGTAGCCTCTAAAAGGACCATCATTTACTAAGTGAACATCATGCTGTTTTGAAGAAGACTTGAAACTAGAGATTGGAACCGTAAACTCAAGTTTACAACGTTTACTGAGGTAATAAATCAAGAGAGAAGTAACGCTATGTGAACAAAGTTTTTTTGAAATGCTCGTTAAGGACTTATTTTTATTCTTCACACCATTGGATATTGAATTACTGTGAGCTGTATCTTATGACAAATACATGAGTGTGGAATGTCACATTTGCTTTACATTATCATTATTTTTTTAATTCTTTTGTAGGAAATATGCCACTTGTGACCGTCACTACTTTGAGTGAAGTAGTTAAAAATGAAGCCAATTGCGTAATTTTATTACGAAGCACCTAGATGACAATCGACTACTACTATGGTTTCAGCATTACTCTGCACATGGAGCTAAGAAAGAGAAAACCACTCAGATTGAATTCTAATTACTACTGCTGGTTACATAAGCTGATTTATTACCACTGCTGCCTGATAGGTGCTTCTGAGCCATTTTAAAGATAAGCATGTTCAATCTGCCTTGGAAATAATATCTCCACTGGGAGGCTTTCCTCTGTCCAAATAAATTAATGTCTCTGAAATTTGACATGGAACAAATAGACTTTGAGGAAGACCTAGACATAGTGGGCCACACAGTTGTTTGGGCTCATTTGCATCTTAAATTACAAGTTAAAAGATACAAACAAATGTTTTTTTTTAACACTTTTTTGTAGGTTAAGTTGGTCCAGTCATCCTTAAAGGCTGATTGGGCTGCTCTTTGTAACATATCTGACAGCTTGTTTCTTAAAGCAGAGGTGAGGGAGGGAGGGAGCTGAGTGAGCTGCTAAGAACTGTACTTACCATCTGCCAAATCCGTCGTGTTTCTTTCTCTCTGTCCCCTAGGCCGGAGCTTAATCCCGAAGGGGGGGTTGGGGGTCTAGTGACGAGACCACTCCTCTCACTGCTGAGTGTTGTTTATTGTGTTTACACTATGAACTTTTATCGCCCACCTCTAAATGTACCTTTTGTAAAGCTTGGTATGTTTCATTTTCTTATGGGTTTAAAGGGCCAGTTTCTAACATTTAAGAAGATGTATTTGCAGATACATAATGTAATGTACATTCAAATTGTTGTGTTTTCGTTAGCTTAGAATGTGTCCTTCATATCTACAAAGGGAACGGGTTGTCTTTACGGAGTCTGCATTGTTGTACCGCCATGTTTCTACAAGAACGGATAAACTAAATACTGGCTCTAGACAGAGCCTTTTCTATTTTTACCTGTATTATTACCTGAAGGCCACTGTTGTTCTCCGTCACACTTGTGAAACCACGGTAATGTGAGCCAGAGAGTGCCTGCCATGCGCTGTCTGACTTTTGTTGCTCCTAAAGTAGTGTTATTATGAGAAATACTTAAGAAATCTGCAACCACACCATTTGATACCACCACAGCATGCACTGTGCCTTTAAAGTACACTGTTTGAGATGGTTCAATCCCTAACCCTATCAAAAGTGTTTCACTGAAGTTATACTAGCGTGTTAAAGAGCTAAGATGCTAGCTAGCTAGCTACGAACGAACTAACTTAGCTGTAGAGTTTGGCATGGGCACAATTTATAGAATAGAGAGGATATTTATGCTCTAAAACGGAATTCTGTATTCACTCATTTGTTTGTTTACTAATTAGCAATAGCAGTAGGCTAGCATGCTAACTTCAGCTTGTAACTCAGGCTGAGCTCTTCGCAATAAGTATATCACTATCCTTTCTTCTTATAAACTGGGCTAGAAGACTGAACGAACTTATTTGCATGTAAATAATCATGTTAAAATCAGTGTATCATTGATTTTCAGCTCAGTAGCTCCAGGAAACAACCCATGATGCTTTAGCCTTCTTTCAATTGTACAAAATGAAAACAATATGAGGTCTGTTTTATTTCATCACTCTGAAATTGTTACAGTTCTTTTCATTGATATCTTAGACCTGCAAAGTTCAGACATCCCTGAAGGCTTTTTCCTTTAAACACCAACCTCCCCCATTCCTTTCTATTTCTGTCCACAGATATCTGCCCTCTACACGATGACAGCAAAAAGTCTTCTTGCTCGGTCAAGATATCTATCACAACAACATGTAACATCTGTGAAAGGGCATTGACTTAAAGCAGAGACAGTGACCAGCCTGTGTTTTATCTGACTGTATTTTTACTGGAGAGGATGGTGAGGTTAGATATGTGGGATCGGATCAGAAAGGAAGAGTGAATGTGAACAAATGTTGAGGGTGTGTGCGGTGTTGAGATTATGGAGGAATGCCGGCGGTCCGGGCCAGTCTCCATAGTGGATCTTGTGAGGATTTTCCGTACAATTTTTAGCAACAGATAATTCGAACAGAGGCTCCATGATCAACTGCACAGTCTCTTCTTCTGTTTGAACAGGTACCATAAACTGTATGTGTTTGAGGTGACTCATCACTTCTTGTTATAGATTTAATTTCACATGCTTATGAAAAGAAAGTTTGCATGGAGTTTGGCATTTCATAAAATTATTCTTAATATATGGCTCATATTGAGACCTATACAGTTAACATATAAGTTATCAAGATTATACTATAATATAGAGTAAGGTGACCGTACAAAAGAGTCTTATAAACCCCACTAACAATATTGTAAGTATCATTTAGTAACAGTATCGTGTTTTGACTAATTAAAATGTATCAAATTCACTTTCAAATGACAGCAAACACCGCGGGATAAACCTAAACAAAAAGATCGTGAATCATTTTCTATTATTTGGGCAGTCAGATGGCAAACACAAATCCTCCGTGACAATACCTATAAAACCTCTTTCTTCACACCCTCCTGGTTTATGGAGGTTTTCTACTCTCTGTCTTTAGAGTTTCATGAGGTTGATGTTTTTTTGAGCTCATTCTGCATTTGGACAAACACTTCCACATTCAAACAGCTGCTATGGTCAACCGCCAGACATTTGATGAAACAGGAGCAGCTTTCCTGGCATTTTCTGCTACTTTTTCAAATGAATAATACAAAAATATATTCAACTAATAAATGATGATGTATTATTATGAATAATATAATATATACTCAATATCTTTGTAATTCAAGAATATTTCGATGCTGATACTTTTGTACTTTTAATAGACATGAATGGATCAGTTTTACTTTAACAGAGGATTTTTACAAAGGTGATTTAAAGCAGATGGTATTAGTACTTTTACTTAAATAAAAGAGCACTTCTTCCACCACTAAATAGCATGGCACTTATCAGTGTAGGTTATTGTATACTATTATAATGGATAGATGTATATTGGAATAATAATATAACTGATGCATTAACATGTAATCAGCATTTTTATATTTGCATGTAGTTACGGTTGACCTAAATTGAACTATTTTACATACTGTATTTTAGGAGCTGATGATGTTTTGTGTATGTAAAGAAGCAAAATGTACTCAAAGTATCCAAAATAAAATTAACCAGAATACCCCCATTTGAAGTCAGATATTTATGATATATATATGACTAGAATATTATTTTTGATCCAAGGATTTGGAAGTGAAATTTGAATGTTGTCAAGGTGGATCTGATTTTAGTTATATAATGTAATGTACAGTGGATCATACTTTATTAGCTGTTCATATATCTTATATTCAACACCTGCAAAGTAACTGCAGCTTTCAGATAAGAAAGGTGAAATATTTTTCACAGTTTTAATCAGCTCACTGACGTCTGTATGATTTAATAACCTGTTTATGATTTGAGGACAAGTCAAACAAAGACAATTCAGTCAGCTCTGCAGTTTTTCATGTTTACTCAACATATGGATTATCTGCTGTCACGTGGTGCAACGCTCCAGCTGTACATCTGACCGCAGTATTAAATATAGACTATAGATCAAGAGATGAAGGGATGTGAGGCTAAAGCTCCACTGGATGCACTGAACTCAAACTTTGACCTCTTCTTTTGTTCAAGTTTACTCACTTTTTTTGTGTCCTAAAAAATATAATGGACAAGATTGTTCAACTAGTTTTTGTTGCTAGTGACACACATTCTTTTCCAGTCTTCGGGGAAAGACTCATTATGACTCCTATCTTCTCCCGTACTGGAGACATTTTATGTCATGATTTCTGCCCTGGTTTTTCTGTTGCCATTTAGATTATGTTACTGCGTAATCTGTTTGTTTTCACTTGTAATCTTGGCTCTTTATAGCTAACCCCTGCTATAAATATCATCCTGACGAGAACACTAGGAGATCTGATGGAACAGCGGAACAAATAAATAATAATTTCATTTTAAATGGACTTTAATGTGTTTCAAACAGTGCCTTCCTTCCGCTGTTAATGATGCAGCCATGATGTCAAACATTATTTATATATTTTTCACAGGAAACCGCTGCTGCGGGGCCTGGCTATATTTTCAGAAAAATCCCATCAGCAAGGCCGTGACCCTTCCCTTAATCCACTGTTTTTAGCCACTCGCAGCCTGAACGCCAGAGAGCAAAACTATTGCCCCCCCCCCCCCCCCCCCCCCCCCCTCTTCTCTGAGCAGAGAACACACACTCTCCTTTTGCTAAATGCTCAAATGACAGTCGTGGCCCACGGGCCGCACACAGCAAACCCTGTGAAAGTGATTTAATTGCTCTGTCAGGTCAGTGGAAGCTCACAGGCGGTACCTGTTATTGCAATACACCTGCCCACAGCAAAAAAAACTAAAAAACACTGGCAGCCAGTCCTCTGTGAAATGAAATGGGGGGGCACGGGGAGTCGACGTAAAAATGGCCCTGACAGTGGGAAGGACCACAGAAGAATAGAGCCAGGCTGCAGTTTACTGGCAGCCAGCATCTGACAGCGCGTAATGACCCTCCAGATTTACTGCCTCTCTCTCTCTCTCTCTTCTTCTTCTTTTGGCCTCTTTAGTGTTATTGCTCCTGCTCCCATAAAGCCGTTTCCCACTTTAAAGCTGCAGGTGAACCATATGTATCGTTTGCTCTTTTACTCACGGACACACACGCCATGTGAGGTCCATTTAAAAAGGACAAGGATGCATTGATTGTTTGTTTGTACAGTGTGACTTGATAATTTTATATATATATATAAAGAAAACCTGGACGATCATGCTGTAATTACAGCAGGACACATACATGTTCTAAATTAATTTGACTCATCTGTGGCCAAGCAGAACTTTCCAGAGATGTATGTTTCACTCACAGTAGCATGTATCTGACCTCAAGAGGAAGCCGTGTGATCCAGTTTGTGGTGAAATGCTGCTCTCTTGTGGTCAGTCGACATCTGCAACTGAACCGGTGCAACACCATGTGAGGAACCAGAGGTTTGTGATATTAAACTATATAAAGTCCACTTTACATTCATTCTTGAAGCCGCTGTTGCACTGTAACAGAGCAGCAATGCTGTCTGTTTGCTGAGAAATGCTCATAAATTATAATGTCTTTTAAAAACATACAATTATTTACATTAAAGACGAATTTGTGCATTGTTGCTGAACCAGAGGATGTAGCCGTATTCCTTTGGCCTAGGGCAGCTACCAGTGGTTTATGATTATGAGGACTGTATGAGCTAATTTAATATCAATTTCGAACCCAGTGTTAATGTGCATGTCTCTTCTGATCAACTTATAAAAATAGCAAAGTTGCATCAACACACATACACAGACACGTGTATTTTCATGACTTTTGGGGACATTACATTGACATACATTCATGTCCTGGAGACTTACCCGAACCATAACAGCTACTTGCCTATTTTAATCCCCCCCCCCCCCCCCCCCCCCCCCCCCCCCCCCCACACACACACACACACACACACACAATTCCATATCTTGACAGTTTGCAAATGAAAAACATCCCTCTCTGACGCACTCAACATCTCAAATGGATTGTTTAAATAAATGATTTGCAGCACTGTGTTAATCATGAGACTGTCGATAGAAACTTAATGAAATAAGCATTTCCAAAGCAGAATTTTGAAATATTAATAAGTATGAGCCAGACTGTTTGGTTTATTCATGATGTAGATCTCTATGAAAAACTGTGATGAAACGAAAGGAAAATAAAATGACTTTTTCTTTCGTTTCATGGATTGGATTTAAGTGAATTTATTTTATTTCGGCCATTTAGTTTTCTGAAGATCAGACATTTTGCATCAAAACATCAAAATGCCCAACAGATTCACCAGCTTGTGCTCTAACTTCAGAAGGTCCAGCTCGCTCCCACGGCTAATTAGACACTAATCTGTGCTCCATTGCAAACCCATTTGAGCAACTTTGTGGACTCACAGCTTCAATTACTGTAACTTCACTTTTACCAGGTCATCTGTCTCGTTGTTCACAGTTTTATTCATGAAAAGTAAGCGATGTTGCTTTCAGTTAGAGATTGCAGTCAGAGGATTGGCCTGTCTTCTTTTTTTAAAGGTACATTAAAAATGATTATCATAACTAACGTTAATCAAATCAAAAGAGTGACGACTCACTTGTATTCAGCTTTGGAAAAACAAGATTTCCCCCTTAATCACTGTCATATCTACTTGGAAATAACTTCATTAACATGTGTAAAGGACAAGAAATTAACTGAACTGACTGAAGAAAACGATAATGTTGCTTTTCTATCTGCCGAATGTTTTAAATTAGCATCTGTTTTCTTTACTGTGTTCACATCTTGTTACTGCTGACCCTGTTATAGCTGGTTTAAGGTCTGCATACTCTACAATATCCACTGTGCTATAACTCGAACAATATCGATATGATTTCTCAAACTACATTTCTTTAACAAAAACACAAACCAGAAACGACAATCTTGGTACTTTTGACTCAGATACTGTAACCTGGTCTCACTCAAACACACGTCAAACACAAACGTTAGGCAGTAGCCCTTGGGGTCTCCATACCAATGCACAAGGCACCCGTTAGTGTCTGTATGAGACGCACAGGGAATTCAACTAACTCCAGTGTAAACCCATCCACATCATTGTCAGATGCTCAGAGGAATCAACATAGTATAAAGAGCGAGCAGTGCGTTGAGGGCGGGAGGGTCTAGTGGTGGATGGGTTGAACAAACAGGACTATGTTTCCTGTGTGAAACCAAAATTTGAGTCATTTTCACTGACAACGTTGTGTCACATGAGGAGGCATAGCGTGAGGACATTACGTCCATAGCTTACTTCACGTTATGTTAAGCCACACCATGATGTTTTTTCTAACTTTGACCAAGAAGTTTTGTTGCCTAAGCCTAAACACCACTGTTTCATGGTTAACCATGTGTTTAAACATTGCTTCAGAACGTTTACCCTGTGTTCGAATTGTTCGAACTGTGATCGTTTCAGTGTCAAATGTGTGTTTGAACGGTTCATTTTAAAGCCCGATCAAAAGGAGCCTGGTCCGAAGTTGTCGTTTAACTTTGGCGCCAACCCGCTACTAGAAAGTGGCAAGCAAGGAACTTGGCTTGAGTCAAATTTATTCACCAACAAATAACTACACACACTGCAATATCGTTACTGCTGACTTGATACTCACCATCACACACACGCTCTCTCTCTCTCTCGCTAACATCACACACACACAAAAAAGTTATTCCTTATAGAAGTGTGCTCCTACACATTTCAGTTTAAAAAACAACTTAAAAATACATTTTTACAAAAACATCCCTGGTGCTCAGGCCCAGCTGGAAGTCCACCCTCAAACCTCTGTCACTTTGCTGCAGCAGAACGATTTAGGTCTGTGACTCCAGCACTATATAAGCTCACACACTGAAAAGGACGTCAGACTAATTAGCTCTGAAAACTGTGATAACGCGACAGAGTGTTCCCCGCATCATCTCTCGCCTAACATGAAGCGAAGTGCGTAGGTACTGAAACTGTGAACACATGCTCCCACCGGCACAACCTTTACCTCGGTGTCATAAAAACACTGACCGGCGGCCACCTGGCAACTAGACTGACACGGAACCAAACATAAACAGTCTCTGCTCCGTTCCTAATGTGAAGCTTGTGTTTTTTAAATTTGTTTACAGCCTTTCCACTGCAAGTCTCTGCCTCTCGGGCATGCAGGAGCCTGCTGCCGGCAGCGCCTCCAACAAGAACTAATGAATTAACGTGAAGGTCAATCCAAGCTCAGCTGGCTTGGTGCAAAACAGTATTACAACACTAAATTATGCTCCACCGTCCAATTATGAACCAGTAAATTGTTTGAGACAATGAATTTTAAATACATTCATTTAAAATGTATGATAAATAGGGGTCAGATTTAAAACGAAACCCAGGCTAAATAACTCACTAATTTGCACAATTACATGAGTGTGTTGGGTCTGGCCTGGCTGCAACACCCCACCAGTGAGTTGAGACTTAGCCACAGTTACTGCCTACTGTATTTGATATTGTCTGTCTGTCTTTAGCGCAGAGGGGGCGGAGCTTCAGAGCCCCGAGGAGTCGAGCATGCTGTGCATCAGCGTAGATTGTACAAAGAAGTAAACGTAGTCACTAAGTGCAAACGAACACTTTTTAGATGAGCAAAATGTTACAATGAACTTTCATGAACTGAAAACGTTTTGAGACGAAAACAATGCCCAGACCTAGAACTGTTGGATCTTGATAGGCCCACTGGCGATTTCATGTTTTTGTGTCGGCCACCATAGTCTCCCAACACGCTTGCGACATCACGGGGAGTCCTAAACATCACCCTGATATATATAATAAGGCAGGAAACCATAGCAACAATATAGAAGAAAGATCGTAATTGATGGATTCCTTTATTAGGGACAAGAGTAAAGAAAATGGCCAGATGCAGAGGATTGCTAATGTTTTGCTGAGAATCTAATCAACGTGTATTTCGTCTTGCAAAAGTGGCCTTTTAGGAACTTATATGAGCCTCGGTTCCTGTTCCTTTTCACTCAGAGGCCCAGTAGGAATCTGAACCTTGAGTGTCAGTGAGTCACCGAAAGAAAACCTAGCTCCAAAAAAAAGGACAAACATGTAGGAGTCGATTAGGTGGAGGAGAGGCAGATGACTCATTCATGTTGGCCACACACATGACACACCGAACGAGGCTCATGAGAGGCAATATCCTGATGTCTTGATGACAATGCTTGAAGGGCAACGCAGCGACAGGCTGCTCGCTTGCATCAGGTGTTGGTGGGTGGTAGCTGACTGGATGATGTCAGGGAACAATGCCTGCCCGGGCCGTACGGTACGCAGCGTTGGCTGGACCAGAAAGGTCATTAACGTTAGTCATGATTATTCACAGTTTGAGCCCACACATGGAAATATCAGCCACTGACTCACGTTGGCTTCATGCTGGCTACGAGTCAGCATGGAGGCTGGACGTATGCATGCGTCCTGGACATTTAGTAAAGTATACACAAGAGGGTTTCACAATATGTTGCATGTTTTCTTTAGTCAATCCAAATGTTCAAATGGGACATTTTATACCTGCTGCGTTTTCATATGAACTGTTTCTAATTTATTTTAATTTCCCTGTTTAAATCTTTACCTTTGAACTGATCAGGTTGCATGGAAACAGATTTATCATAATGGAATATTCTTTTTGGTCATCAAAAGACCATACCAGGGTTTTTACATGTTTTTCCAATTTTTAACCTTCACTGACAGATGGATTTATTTCAGTACAAAAATCCACTTGTAAATACTTTAAAGTGGTTTAGATGAAATGTCTTTAATACAGCATGATGTTAATTTAGTGAATGATGGTCCATTTAGAATCAAATAGACCACAAAGCAGAATATGCTTAAGGACTTACTGTGATTGACAGGTGGCTGTTGCTACGTTTACGGTGTTTCTACGTCACTCCTCTGCATTCCAAATATGGTAACTTCTGTTCATTGCAAAAAAAACAATATGGCGATGGCTGCAACCCAAGATGGCGACGGCTTTATAACGGCAGTCCACAAACCAATGAGTGACGTCACGACTACGTCCACTTCTCATACAGTCTACGCCCACTACACCAAATTGGGCCAGGGTTCGTAAAGTGGAGGGGGAGATGGCAGGCATGGCTGTTAACTCTTAAGCCTCTGAAGTCTTCTGCATCCGCGGACAGCTGCAGATTTGCAACGTTAGCGCAGACGGTTCCAGTTATACTGATGTAACAGTCTGTGCTAGTCTGCCGTGTCACGCATTAGCACGTAGCGATCCACACATCACAGCGGTATTGCACCATGACTTTGTTTGCCAGGAGTTCAATGCCATGTGGCTGTCTTTGTATTCCTTTAAATGTGGGTACCAAAAACAAGCATCCGTTTTGTTATCTTCTTGTTCTTCTTGGCAAACCAGCAGGAGATGCATACGCTACCAAACTGGACTGGAATGTGGAACAAAACTGGAACATGCGCAGGTGGCGCACTTGCTGTCCACATACAGTCCTCGTGGTCACACATTTTTGCTGATATGGGTAGATGCCAACATTTACATTGTGCGGACCTAAGTGGGTGCTCACTGATAATATAAAATATAATATAAACAGATAATGAAAATATGAATTAGCCATTAGTCTTATTTTGTCTTGTGAGCACAAGATTTTCGATTTTCTTCTGTACCTCAGGGGTGTTCAAATTTGTGGTTTACCATTATTTAGGTGTTAAAATGTAAGAAGCAGTTTAATATAGCTGATTGAGGTAGTACTAATTTAACTTCTTTCAAAACGATCAGTTAGTTTAAAGCTCCTGTACAGCCATGGCCCAACCCAACAGGTGTTTTCACTTTATTTTTGCCTAAATGTTCTCAGGAGTGTGTGGGTGTGAACAGACTGGGCTTGATTAATATCGCTTTCATTCTCCAGTTAGTTTTGTTGCAGAACAAGATACAACTTATGTAGACTTTTAGCCCGGACAGTTGCACAAAAAACTGCGGAACAAACTGATACTCTCCCGCGTTGTAGGGGGATACAGCATGGTTTCTGCATGGTTTCCACGCATCCGCGTCCACGTGGAAAATGTCAGATGTGCATTGACAGGCAAAAACCTGCCACACGGGACCCCCGCAATATAATGGTGTGACACTTTGCGACCCTCGCGGATGGGTCAAGCACAAAATCAAGCTTGAGAACCTGCACGGAGCCGGGAGCCGAGTGTGGTTTGTATTCATTCAAACATTACAGCGGTCGTTGCAGAAACACCTGGTGGCAGTGGTGACTCTAATGAGTGTCTAAAGGTATAAAGAAGAATTACTCGATTACTTTCCACCACTGTGTCACACGTGTCTATTGTAAATGATAGCGACAACACGGGTGACGAGTCAGCCCAAAACAGCACCAGACTGACAGAGTAATCTGCTTTAAAATAGTAGAGGCCCCGCTGAGAAATTTCCCCTTCAGATGAGACTTAAATTCTGATCTCCCAGCATGCAGCCTGGAAATACTGGCTTACACCTAAAAAAAACACACACAATCCAGTGTTTGGGAAGATTATTTAGCAATTAACCAGCGGTTGCCATCTGGCTTCAGTGTATGCTGCACCCAGTGTTCAAGCTGCTGTGCTCTGAGAGCATATTCAGCTGAAATGTTTACAGGTTTTATCCAATACATCTACGAGCAAATTTGTTTTATTATGCAATGGGACATTATGCTCATTAGTGCATTACAGAGTCACTGGCTAATACACTTATCGCAATAATGTCCCTGTAATTACAGCATTTATTCTTTTATTTTTTACACTGAATAACAAAGTTATCAAAATCAATTAAAAAATTTGAAATACAAAGGGGACTGAAACGGGACTGAAAAGCACAAGTCAGTGCTGGAGAATTTCGGAATCATTGAACGTCCCTCGGAGTCCAGTGAAATCAATCTTTAAAGAGTATGGAACAGCAGTTAATCTGCTCGGTGCAGGCTGTCCTCAAAGACTTAGCAAGAATACAAGAGGGAGACCATGAAGAAGGACACAGAGGGACGCAGGACATCTGTCAAGATCGGTGTCGAGAGTCCTGACAAATATCTGTAAAATACTAAAATGTCCCAGTTTTGTCCCGGTTTCAAATATTATAATATACTAGTTGTCAGCGCTTACATAGACGTTTATCATGTTCTGCCCTGCTCATATTACCTAACCCAATATGAAAACATAATACTTATCTGTAATTTAACTCTGATTTGTTGGTTTGTGTGTCAATCAATAAATGTGTCATTGTAAAAACTGTTGCTATGAAGCTTGTGGCTCTTTCTGACAGAACGCTAACGGTTAGCTGTCATGGCGAAAGAGAGTGTTGTTTGATTCTAAAGAGCTCCAGGAGGCCTACCCCTCTCTTAACAAAGTATCCGGCAATAATTGCTGCGTGCTGAACACACTGCAAGAGACAATTGTCAGTAGTTTTCCCCCCATCCGGATGCATAAGCGCATACAGGTTCCCGTGCATGAACTTGCAGTACACCTAAGGATCCTGGTTCAGGGGACTTTACAGGCTCTTGGCTTGGAAGGCCGCTATGTGGGGAAAAATGATCCTAGATTTAACAGTTTTTTAGTCAAGGAAAAAACGTCTAACTGCTAACAGCAGGACAACGTGGTAAAAATTGGGCTAAAATAGCCGTCCAAACTGCATACTAACCTGGAATTGAACCTGCCCCTGGAATGAGATTTGTTTTCAAGTAATACAATGAGCCCATACATAGAGCTTTATATAGAGCTTAAGCTAAATAGAATGGCTATAAAACAACAATGCTAATGTCCTGGAGTGGCCTCATCCAGATCTCGATATAATCAAGTGACTATTCATTTCGACTACGAAGACCACTTAGACATGAGTATATTAATACAAGTGGATATGATAGACCATACTATCCTCTTTCATAAGTGCATCCATGCTGTTTAAACAGCGGCCTTAAACAGTTCCTGAGAAAAAAACATGATGTAGATTCAAAAAATACAATCAAATCTTACCAGTCAATGATCATCTCTATCATATAAACCACTCAGATATCACAAGGGTATCTTTTTTGCCGCACAATTTAACAATCTGTCCATGTGACTGTGCATCAGTTGTCCTCAGTGCTCCATCACAAAGAATGCATTTTCAGGTCACAGATTACATTGATTACATTGAGACATTTAGAATGTTTTCAGCTGAATGAATGGGCTTCATCAGCGCTTATCACTACCATTCTAAAGCTTAAGAAGGGCCATGCTGCACCAACCACGTTGTGAAAGGGAAACTTACTGATGTGAATTGAAACAAAACCTGAAGAGAAAGGCGTGCTCTAAGTTAAATGAAGTATGTAAGTTACATAACTGAAGTATTTACTGAAGTAAACATTGACTTTTTGTTTCACAAGGGACACGATCAATGGTCTCCTGGGTGAAAGTTCTGTGATTGTTTGACCTCTTTCAAACAAGGACATTGTTGCTTTTTATACTTCATCACTTGACTTCTGCCTTTGCTCCCGTCGTAAATACTACGGCCACTAGCAGCCAGGGTCGTAAAGATGGTTGTTATCGTCGTTATTGTACCACAAAACTTTCAATGCCCGTTTGATTTATTATGTCACTTGCCCGCGTGTTGCTTTTTGTACTTGCTACGACTGACTGCAAAAACGTTCACATTCATTGTATCTTTTGCAGAAACGTAAAATGCCAACATTTTGTTCCTGGCAACTGAGTTGGTATAGCAGGCTGTCACAGACGGGCTCTCAAGCTATACGACAAAAATGGTAGTATACTTAAAAATAAAGTTATTTATTAACCAAAGAGTAATTCAATAGAAGTCAAATAAATGGATGGGAGGAATCTGTAAAGTCACAAGTGTAGGAAGTGCATGTGTGAACATGTGCATTAGTGTTATAAAATACAAAATAGAAACTAAAAGCCACATCAAGCCAAGAAATGACCGCTGCTCAGGCTTTTATGCATGGGTCAGACCGGGCCCAGGTGTGCCCAACGCCACTGATTGCTCCCCAATCAGGTCTGCCGCCCTGGAGAAAGAAAGCACAGACACAGCAGTGGAACCAAATAGAGGGGCCATCCAACCTATATCTATGAGATTGATAAAATAGTCAATCAGCTGATATCATTCAAAGTGGGTACTTTTGCGTCACTTTTGCCTCACTTGTCCTGCCCTTGTTTGGACAAGCTCCTTTTTCTTTTCCTCTCTTCATTCACCTCTACACCTCACCATCCAGCTCCTTCTGTTCGACAGGATGACGATGCAGTTTTATGCGCTCTCGTTGATATGCAAAGTTGTGCCTGCAGATTGAGAGGTGGGATAAGAGGATGCAGCTCTGCACATGGACGTGACAAAGGAGCGATGCCGACAGGAGCGCAACCAGAGTCTTTTTTGCTGAAAGTGTTTTTGGCAGAACACACAGCAGACGTGACGTAGCGGGTGCATTGTGTTCAACTTAGAAACATCACTTTTTGCTTTTATCTAAAAATGCAGGATTATTCATTTCCCACAATTTACACATTTGATAATATATCAGTCACAGACGGCATTGTCTTTCTTTACTTTAAGTACATTTAGCTGATGAATCTTCTGTACTTTTACTTAAAGGTTCTCTATACGACATATCAGAGCATTAATATAGCATCAAACAACTATTTGCTTTGTAAGGATATAGTGGAGTTCTCTAGCTGTCCACCTCTGTGTGTGTTGCCATCGAACCTTCTCCGTGCTTTCTTTACGTAGCTGAGCTGGTTACATGTGAGTCCCTGTTTGTGTGCCCTGCAGGCTAGCTCATGGCCGCTGCCATGGGAGCGTAGTACCGACCCTCCAGTACCTCAGGTAAACACTGTTTTCTGTCAGCCCTGTTACCATGGTTTTGCACTGCTCAACCATCTACATGTTGAGTCGTGTGAAGGCAATGCCTCAATTGTAGATTTGCTCTGAATTCCATGTAGAGACCCTCTAAGCAGGGTTTTGAATGAAGGACTTTTACCCATAATGCAGTATTTTTACATTGTGATATTGTACTTTTACTTGAGTAAGGGAATGTTATTCACATTACCCAACCATAACCATATAGTGCCAAGTACAGATATAATAGATCGAATAGAATTCTTTAAATGTTGGCATTGGACATAAAAAAAAAGACTTCAATGTCATCTTGGGTTTTGAAAAATTGTCCTTGTCGATTATCTCCTTGGTTGATTAGATTAAATAACATAATTAGTGCATGGCCCATTATTAGTAGAAGCATCACTTTAACTTTGATCACTAGACGTGTGCAGGAATATGCAGTGTGCCATGTGCCTTTGATCTTCCGGGGTTGCCAGGTTTTTCTCTTTAGTGGAAAAAAGTTCTCCGCCCCATCTGCTCTTGTTGAGGGGTGCTGCTGGAGTGTTGCTGCTGCTTCTGTGACAGATTACTGTAACGCACAGGAACGTTTGCATGTCAGCAGCAGTAGTGTATAAAAAATGCATCCAACATACATGTGGGAGCGTCTTGAGTCTCGTGACACCGGAGAAGCAGCGGCACTAGTATAGTGAGCGCAAGGATTTCAGTGGCAGATGGGCATGAGCTGTGCATGTCATGTCATATCATGTCAAGACCATACGGTAGTCATGCAACAGTGGCATTTACGATATTAATGAGGAATTGTGTTCTTAGGCCTCTTTCACACTAAAGCAGTGTCGAGATCTGTTTGCCATTGTAGGGTACTAATGTAATATAAATGACCTTTTGCATGTATCATAGAACACTGGTTACGGTCTCCAATAAATAACGTTTATATTCTACTAATTCATCAAATTCAATTAGGGAGGAATGAAATGCCACCAGAACTACTTCTAAAAGCAACATAATTAGAAAAAAATGTATAACAAGTTAATGTTTCTTCCAAGCCACAACATATTCACACTGATAGTATCTACAGTGGAAACTGCTTACAGTGATCAGCGTTAAAGACGCTGATCAAAAGGTTGTGTGGATCAAACAAACTGCAGGACTGTCGTCCAGGAGACGGCTGTTCGTGTCCCATGCGACATTTACAATATTTACTTTTATTTGTGGCCAAACTAAAAGTAAATGTTGACATTTTGTCACATCAGTTACAGACACCTGACCCAAGCTTATTAGGGACATGAGTCATTAGTCAGTGAAGTTACTAAGTTGTTTCACTGCCTAAACCAACACTGCCTGTGAAGTTTATTTTGAAAAGACACTATGCATGTAACAATCGTTTATTGACACGCCGTCACTGATGCCTTCAAAAATGACGCTTAAGGTGTACAGTGAAAGTCATGGTTTAAAGATTAGTGTCACCAAACTGCATTTTTTCACGCATTGTATGACAATTTGTTGGCATGGGTTGAACCCAAATGTTATGACGCAAAAATGACTTCTTCGGCTCGTAGTCTCCTCGAAGCTTCCGACAATCTGTCAAAAACGAGAGAATGAGACGCAGCAACGAAACTTGGCGTTCCTCAGACTACCTGGTGTAGTCTTCTCAAATGGCGAGACACAGTCATGGCTGCTCGTGATGGAGACAGAAAAAAAAGTTTGGTCATATTAATAATCCTCTCATTAATCTTTCCTGGGCAGACGTTTTCACTATATGAGTTTTCCACTGTATTAAAATGTAGTTGTGAAACGTTAACTAAAAGAAAACTAAAAACACCTGGATTATGTTTTTGGCAAAACAAATTAGTCGTGTAAAAATGTATGTGTGTAGTAAGTAAGTATGTAAGAGACGGGGAAGAAATCAAAAAATAATTCCTCACAAAAATGTGACAGGTACCTACAGAAGGCAAGTGTGTAGGCATCTCTTTGTGCTGTCCTTCCCAATATGTCATATGAATTGCTCCACAGTAAGACCACTGGTTAAGACGTCTCCATGCAACTCATCATCCCCTCATCAACCCCACGTGCTCACCCGCCCCTTTCCCTTTAGCCAAATCATCTATTGTGTTCGCCCCTTTTTTCCCCTTTTTTTGGTTTGCTTTGGCAGTCCAGCAACATGCAGCTCAGGTCGACTGGGGAGTCTACACTTAGTGGCCACTTTATTAGGTACAACTCATACAATTCAATAGTTCGAACATAAAGTCTACTTTTAGGATGTCTGTAATGTTGAAGTTTGACACTGTCAGAGAGGTGTTCCTTGATTGAATTATTGATTTTTACTGGCTGTAAAGAACAACATCTTTGGATACTTAGTCAACCCAGACGTTAGCATGTGAAGACACAATGCAAACATACACTCATCCAGCTCATCACATCAGTAACATCCATCTAGTTAACATAGTTGCAATGTTTTGCACTGCTTCTCCAAATGCTTTAGTATTGGGGTCATCGCATGGACTTATATATGAAGTGGACGTAGTCGTCGCCGTTACGTCACCCGTTGGTTGGTGGACTGCGGTTTTCTCAGCCTCAAATTCAGCATTTTGGCAGTCGCCAACTTGGCTTTTGCCCGTCGTCTTTTTTTGCAACAAGTGAGCGGAAGTGACTATATTAGGACTGTGGAGGAGTGAAGTAGGGACGTTAAATACGGCTCTGGTAGTGGTAGCGACCTGTCAATAACATGTAGCCCCGCTCTAAAGCTTTATGGTCTATTTTATTATATATGGGACCATAATAATTATGCTGTATTGAAGAAGTCTTTAGACCATAACATTATGTTTACAATATTTGCTGAGGTAAAAAAAATCATGTGAGAAGTCGTGTAATTTTCTCATAGACTTTTATACAATCTGCACATGGACGTGACAAAGGAGCGATGCCGACAGGAGAGCAACCAGAGTCTTTTTTGCTGAAAGTGTTTTTGGCAGAACACACAGCATAGTTTTTTCTACATCTTTCGCACGAACTCCAGCTTTTCTGACATGCAACCAGGTGTTTGTGTGTTCTGCCAACTCAAGAGGACAAGCTTGGGCCATTCCCCTTGGATTATAGAGGCTTTTTCTAAAGCTTGTTCTACAAAGATGGATGATTACTTCTACGACTGTTCATCTCATTCCACAAGAATAAAAAAACACTTGTCCTGTGGGCATTGTCTAAAGTGATATATTATTGAGCGATATCTGCTCTGCACCCAATTTGACTCTACTTAACAGTTTTTGAGATGTAATCATCTCATCGCCATCCAATGGCCCCAAGTGGGGTCAAATACATTTAACCCTTTTCTTCTTAGTCAGCCAGGCTCATCAGGATGTGATTGAATGTGTCATTGTTAAGGGCGTTTCAGGAGATGCCTGGTCTCCTGAAACGCCCTAAAATGAGCAAGGTGTCTTAAAAGGCAAATGAGTTATCAGTGCATGAAAACAAAGGGAGAAACAGATCTTTTCCACCCAGGTGTTTGGAGGAAGAAATATGATGAACATCTGACTCTGATCCTTCAGGTCCTATTCCCATAAAAAACCATAAGGATTTCCTTTAGGAGTTGGAAGTTATAGCTAAGGTCTTTCTAATTCGACCATGACAGGATACTTTGTACTGCAAGCAGTTTGAGCTCCGCTGCCTACTACATCACTTTGGAAGAACGGAGGCAATGGCCATGAAGAACAAAGCATGAGCCAGCATTGCTGCTGAAAGAGAAATAATTTGAAATATATTGATATAAGGGTGGAAACATAATATACCTAAAAATGTGTCCTTGGCCGTGGCTGCTAATCAGGTTTAATGCGATGAAATCAACATGGGTTTTTGTTCGGATCAAACAGACAAGATATAATTTAACATATGTTAATTAGTGAGCCTTAGAGGTACTAGTGGATTTATAAGCCTGGTCTTCTAAAATGTACTTTTACAGACAACAAAAGTAAATGTCAATTACCTTTCAAGGGAAATATATTTTCTACCGGATTATGTTGGTTTTCGACGTTTCAGAAGTGCATTACCAAACAAAACAAAAGTTATTCCTAACTGCAGTATTCAGGCGACCGGGCCTGCTTTGAAACCTCAAACATCTCCGTGACTTATTGAGTGGCGTAATAATCGCGCGACACAACGAATCGACAATGAAATTTGTTGCCAACTCTTTTAATAATCGATTTTTATCGATTCATGTTGCAGCCCTAGTGTAGAGGAACCAACGTTCGCCTCCAGGTGCATTTGCATCACCAAACCCAAGCTGCCCTGACCCCACCCTGTGATTTGAGACAGTGGATTTCCTCTAAAAATGTATTGGACAAAAACAGTTAATAGCACATGAATGTAGCAGAGTTGAATTCACAGTACTTACCCCTCTGCTTCAGCTCACAAACAGGACATTTTTTACTAAAAACACAAAATTGGCAGCTCAAGCCTCATCTCAGCTTAAGCTGAATAATGCATTTTTGCACAGAACAAGGACTCTTTATTTTGTCCCTCTGTTCTCACAGTGTGCTGTCAAGGCCAGTATGAAAAAGATGAATGATTACAGTCACCGATAACTCTCTCAACATTGATCTGGCATGAGAGTATTTTGTTAAGATAGACTCAAACCACTGCTCAGCTTATTTGCAGAACATTTGGTGTCACCTGGCTGTATGTTTTCCTTCGAAGCCTTCCTGTGGTCCACATACTGCAGGTAGATTAAGTGAGAATCAGGCCTCACCATGTATATGATTCATGAGTTCTGATTGGTACCCGTTTCACCTGTACTGGATTTCTGTGGCAGGCCCAGACATCCAAGACAGCAAATTGGTGTCATTCTGGCTTTGTTTTCTCTTCAGCTAGATTCTGGTTCAGTAAAGCCTTCAGTCTTTTCATAAGTTATAGATCAAACATACACAACAGCACTCATGGGGATGCCAGCAGCTATGGAACGAGGCCATGCAGTAGAATGCAAGCTAATTAATAGTTGCTGTAGGTTTAGCACAGCGTTCCTCTTAAGTGCTGAGAGGTACAAGGTTCAGGACGGGAAGCCTGTGGTCCCTCTGGAGGACTGGAGTGGCTCTTACACCAGGATGACACTTCATGCCTTGATTGCATTGCTCTCCAGTGGCAGTTCATTAATTTCAAATGAGATAATCTTCTATCACTGTAGTAAACCATTGCATGAGCATTGCATTGTGAAAGTGGGGGTGTTTTCGCTTTAGAAGTATCCAAGGTTTAATCACAGTCATCGCAACACTTTTATGAACTTCCTAACAGTTGAAAGGCAGAAACAAACAGGTTGCATTTCCGGGCGACTCATGAAATGGCAGCTCTCTCTCTCTCTCTCTACACTCTATCGCACTCAAGCTGCTCCTCCTCCTCTGATATCACCCAGGGACTTTCTCTGCAGTCTCCTGTCTGTCACTTCTATCCGTCATATTGGCATGATCACCAAACAGAAGGTGCCCTGGTGGCTCAAACATACACTGCCACAGACGTGTGGTATCAATTCAAATCGGTTATATCTTTAACAAATTTAAAGGCCGCTTCTTTATTCTATCTAATCAAAGAAAGACACATACACTTCAATGGATCACCGTCACATATGATTATGTGTCTTTGTGGTAAAGAAGCTGACATTTGCTGATGCACAAGCATTATGGTGATTTCATTCTGCCTTTTGCATGATTTCACAAATTGCACTGGTGAAGTGTTCTGGGCAGATTGAAGCCTGTGTAGATCTTTTTCCTGCATAGCTACTGTCCTGAGTGATGCAGCCTTGGAGGCTGTGTACACATTCTGAGACTCCTGCCTTAGTGTAGTTGTGTGTGACAGTCCAGTATTTGGTTGCGACTGTAGCCTGAGAGTGATGTCCTTTGTGAGGTTCCATGCCGTTGTACTTGGTCCTGTAAATCTGTTTGTATATTTACTTTTGGTCGCACAACACGTGTAGATGAAAAAGGTGGCACTCTTGAGTCTTGATCCGAAGTCATAGTGTTAATTTCTGGCACAAATGCATTTGCCTTTGTGTAACATGTGCGATCTTCTTTTAATTAAAGTGAAAAGGGAATTTAAGGACCAGTTTTAACGTTTTTAGATCCTAAGCTCATTAGATTATTAGCTTTATTGTGATTATTTTCCAAACAAAAATTCATTACATACAAAAATAAATAAAGTTCATAAGTTTTAGTTCAGTTCGTTCCTCATATAGTTCATAGAGTCTCAGTTCAGTTCATTCCTACCATAGCTCTTGTGGGAAGGAAGGGGAATTGTGGTCCAAGGAAATCTCCATCTTGTAGCTCGCCATCCAAACCTTTACAGGTCCTCCGGATGATCCGGAACCCTCATTCACAAAAACCTGACCTAAAAAAGGCCACAAGGTGTGATAAATGAACATGAACCTTTTAAAGGATAAATACAAATATCTGTCATGTTGTACATCATATTAAGACATCTGTCACTTTTAATTATTAACAGGATTTTTAGTTTTAAAAACTGCACAGAATGAATCGCTCAAACAAAAAGAAACAACCCAAAATAATTACAGGGCTAAAGTAAAAAAACCTCCACAATCAAATAATAATTGATTCAACCCAGCTATGCCAACCGCTAAGGGCTAAGCTAGCTAAATGCTAGGCCAGCTAAAGATTAAATTCAGTCTTGTTTCTACTCACCGCTGACTGCAGAATTATTGCGGGAAACCACACGGTCTAGTTACGACGCCGAACGTTGTCGCTGCTTTTCAGATGCTGTCCGGCGGAACCAAATGTAAACAGGAAGTGACCTGATATTGACCCGGATATTTATGGTAGCTGGCAGTCCGCAATTGGCTACGTAATTTGCGTATTTATTAAACAATATCTGGATCAGAGGGTTACACTTCCCCCCCATCTCATGTACGTCCCGTAACATGGAACGGGTTAGGTGTTAATTGGTTGCTGTGGTGTAACACAGGAGGGACCCTGGGAAGCTGTTAGAGCATATGTAAATGCATTAGTTAACTCATGAAACAGTGACTGAATAGTATTCAATACTGGGTGTCCAGTTTTTGTATACTGAAGTCGCTCTGGTGGTTTCCTGGTTCTAGTCGAAACGTCTTAGAGGAAACTCGTGATTATCGTCAAGGGAAAGGTTTGAATTATTGTAGGATAATACGCTGTTTCATCTGTAGCATCGTTGGTTATTAATTCGGGTTCTGTGTTTCCTGTTGCGACTGAGCCCTCTGGGCTGTCGGCTGCATCAGGTAAGTCGGCCAGCTGCTGAGTAACCTTCCCTTGGTTTGGATCATCAGCGGCTGTGCGTTGTGGGGTCTGTAAGGTTGTAGGGACTGTGTTGGAAGGGGCCATAACATAATCTGTTGGAATGCCAATTATGGTTGTGTATCTGGCAAGTGCTGAGCTGGGTGGCCCACTGTACCAGTGGTTCGGAGTTAGTTCTTCTTCATCCGAGAATGTGGTCATATCTATATGATCATCAGGAGGATCATGATTTGAACGAAGTTTTGGTTTCACAGATAGAGTATTTTTGTGGCAGTCAAGTATCCACAAGGTAGCAGAAGATCCCTGTGTAGTGTTCGTAGAGGACTGCCTCTATTTTCAGGTCTGACTGTGTAGTCTGACATTCCTGACCAACACACGATCTCCCACAGCTAATTCAGAGGCAGTGACATGCCTGTCGAATCTGGCCTCGTTTCTTTGCATGACTTTTTCAGCATTTTCTGTTGCAATTCTGTAGCTCTCTTTCAGATGAGACTTAAGATCTTGAACATACTGTTGATTATGAACAGGTAGTCCAAAAGCTAGGTCAACTGGCAGTCGTGGTTGGCGTCCAAACATGAGTTCGTAAGGAGAGAATCCTGTGACAGCATTTTTGGTGCAATTGTATGCATGTACAAGTGGTTTCACAAAATCCTTCCAGTGAGTTTTGTCCTGATCCGTTAGGGTTCCAAGCATGTCCAACAGTGTACGATTGAATCGCTCAACTGGGTTTCCTCTTGGGTGGTATGGAGTGGTCCTTATTTTATGAGTTCCAGCCATTTCACATAGTTCCTTTATAGTCCGTGACTCAAAGTCTGGTCCTTGATTACTGTGAAGTTTTTCCGGGATTCCATAGTGAATGAGAAAGTTGTCCCATAGACATTTTGCGACATTTTGTCTTGGCCTTTTGATTGAGTGTGGGAATGGCCACTGCATACTTTGTGAAATGATCTGTGATTACAAGAATGTCCTTTATTCTGCTTCTGTCTGGTTGCAGTGATTAGAAATCCATGCAAACAAGTTCCAGAGGTCTTGTTGTTTTTATGTTTACAAGGGGTGCTGCTTTCTCAGGTAGGGATTTCCTTTTGACACACCTTTCACAAGTTTTTGTCTTTTTGTAAACTTCAGCAGACATTCTTGGCCAATAGAATCTGGTTCAAACCAGATCCAGTGTTCTTTCGATCATGTAGACTGGTCAGTACTTGGTGTCGCAATTCCTGTGGCAGGACAAGTTGATAACTGCATTGAGATCCTATTTGCCTCTTCCTAACAAGAATGTTGTTCTGGAGCTCCAATCGTTTTAATTCTCGAAGGAGAGGCAGATCTGGAAGTTAATTTCTCAACGTAGGAGGTGGTGTCTTTCCATCTTCCAATTGTGATATGACATGTCTGATGGTTTGGTCTGCCCGCTGGTTTACAGCCATCTCAGCTGCTGTAAGCAGAGGCATGATGGAGGTTCCAAACTGACTGTCATTCACAAAACTGTCAGGAAGTGCATCAATGGAATTTGAAAGTGACTGAACAAGGGCAAGCTTTTCGATATGAGAATTTATAGTTGCACTATAAATGAGCTGTCTGTCACAGATAGCCTGAATGGTGTGTTGATCCATAGAGACTACAGCAGGGTCAGACCGATGATGTTGGACACATTTCCCAATTCACTCTCTCTCTTTCTTAGACTTAGGATCATCCGACAGATCACCATGAGGTCTGCGAGAGAGCCTATGTGCATCGGCACTTTGCTTGCCAGCACGATACAGTATTTTAAAGGAAAAACTGGATAGTGCAGCAAGCCACCTGTAACTGGTTGCATCCAGTTTGGCAGATGTCAGGAGGTACGTAAGTGGGTTGTTGTCGGTTACCACTGTGAAATGATTTCCACACAAATAGTCATTGAACTTTTCTGTCACTGACCATTTGAGAGCAAGGAATTCAAGCTTATGAGCAGGATAACGGGATTCGCTGCGAGATAGCCCTCTGCTGGCACAAGCAATGATTCTGTCTTTTCCGTCTTGTTCTTGATATAACACAGCTCCAAGACCAGTGGAGCTGGCATCCGTATGCAGAAGGTAAGGCTTTTGAGGATCAGCAAAAGCAATAATTGGTGCATTAGTGAGTTTCTGAATTATGGCTTCAAAAGCCTGTTGACAAGCAGATGTCCATCGTCCACCAAACAGCTCATTGGGGTTTAAGTATTGTCCTGGTTTTATTGTTGGGTTCAATTTCTTCTGTTTTTGTGGATACCCAGAGGTAAGGTTATGAAGAGGTTTGACAATACCCGAAAAATCCTTTACAAACCTTCTATAGTACCCAGCAAAGCCAAGAAACAACCTCAGTTCTTTCAAGGTTTTAGGTACTGGCCATGTTGTGAGGGTAGCCATCTTTTCTGGGTCAGTTTCAACACCATTTCGGGAAACCATATGTCCAAGGTATCGAACCGATGGTTGGAAAAATATCCACTTCTCCAAAGACAGTTTTAGGCCAAACTCCTTTAGCCGATCCAACACTTTCATTAGCCTTGCTTCATGTTCTTCTAAGGTGGGTGCAAAAATAATCAAGTCATCAATGAAGACAAGGACTTCCTTCAGGTTCATTTCTCCCATGCATTTCTCCATAAGACGTTGGAAAGTGCTCGGTGCATTAGTTATTCCCTGTGGCATGCACAGGGAATGCATGCTCCACACTGCCACACGTGGTCAACCTGAGGTAGGCTCCCAATATACATTTATAATACCCAGACCTAACTAATGGCTCCTACAGACCCCATCCAAGAGAAATCTGAGCTCAGTTCATGACATTGTACTGTGATAAAGAGGAAATGTGTGCAGCAGTGAAAGGTAGGAGGCAGCATTTTGTTGACAAATGGCTGCTAAATACAGCGGCTTCCGATTGAACAGTATCTGAGGAGGTGTTCATAAAACAAAGAGGCAGTGGAGAAGAACGGTAATTGGTAGATCAAATAGATTTCATCAAAGTACTTGAACTTATTCACTGCCACTAATCTGTCTTGAAGGCAAAACAACTCAGGAGTGAGATGTCAAAACATTCAGACACGCAGCGTGAGCTGAATATTTACAGGGAAAATACAATTTCAAAGCCCCAAAAGCAAAAAACTGGAACTATAAATCACTGAATGAGGCTGATAGAGTTGTTCATCAATAACAATGACTTTCAAAACTAATTTTCAATTTTGGAATTGAAAAAAATCCATCAGCCTATTTGCATTTGCAAGATCAATTGTGGAGCAACTAGTGTGTGACTAAATTTCAAAGTATTAATGTAATTACTTAAGTATTTTGCAGCATGAAACCCATTTACGTGTGGTATCTCTCAGGTTAGCTGCCTCTCTCATGTCTAATCTCTGAATATGTTAGTTAGATAATTTGCAATGATTGGAACATTTTTCCCATGTTTAGCTCATTCCCATACGCTTTACATGCACTTCCCCTGACCAATAGACTATCCTAACCCTAACAATTCGTCCCTTCGGACCATCCATTCAACTATAGTATTTCCCATCTCTTCAGGACTTGGTTAGCTAATGTTACCTACAATTTCCTAGACTGACAGAACAAGGTGATTGAAATACGACTGAAATGTTATTGTATTTAGGAGTTATTGTTTCAATGGTGCACTCTGGATCAACCCTGTGTCTGCAGGTCGGATACAGCCTCCTCCTCACAGAACATAAAACATATAAGTTGCACAAACAAAGTTAAAGAAATATATGGAGTAACAGCAGTTTAATGCACAAGGACATTTATTATCTTATGTTTAACTCTTGCTGGGTGGATGACAGCACAGGGCACTGCTCAGGACTCCATAGACACATCATCCAAAAGTAAAAGCGACTGGACGTCACAGGGGACAACGTACTCGGCCCTGTTGGGGAGCTTGGACACCACACAGCAGCTCAGGGCACTGCGGGCAATCTCCATGTTGCAAGCATTCGTCCACTTATCAGTTGTTGCGTCGTAGTACTCAACGGTATAGGAGGTGGTGAAGCCGCTGAAGCCCCCAACAACAAAGAGACGATCATCGAGCACTTCGATGCCGAAGTTGCTGCGGGGAGTTGACATGGGGGACACTTCGTGCCAGGTGTTGTTCCGAGGGTTGTAGGCCTCTACGTTGCACATAAGGGTGGAGCCATCAAAGCCACCGACCTTTGGGAGGAAAAGTGAAATGAAGGTGAAAACGTTTGAGATTGAACCAATTTCTCAACGCCCTTGCAAAAAAGAACACTTGCACTCAACTTTTTTGACTCTCTGAGTCTAAAAAAAACCAACTGCTGACCAAATCTCTTCATACGTCACACAGTTAGCCACTGTTTTATGTACTTACTGCATAGACATGGTCTGCATATGCAGTGATGCCCATTGCACTGCGCTGGTAGTTCATGAGGGCAATCATTGTCCACTGGTTGGTCTCTGGGCTGTAACATTCAGCCGTTTGCAGGCACTCGTTCCCATTGAAACCACCACAAATGTAAACCTGGGGAGAACAGAGGGGCATTAACGGGAGGGGTTTTGCGTCAAGAAAGTTTTCTTGGCTTCAACTGGTTATAAATGAAACTGATATATTTCTACACTATCGCAAGATGATTCGTGAATTACAGCTGAGAATCGTACAACTGATTATTTTTTTACCTTACAAATATCAATATTGGTATTGGTCTTTAAAATCCATTAGGGTCTAGAATCTAATACTTTATATTATCATGCCAATATTTCTTTAAATTATTATCATTATTACAAACCTAAGATAATCAAACTGTTTAGAATGTGATTACATTTAATCAACTAGGTCTATGTCAGTGCCATGCATATAATAAGTAGTCAAATGTGTTAGATGTTTAACATGTTGATCTTTCTACTTACACCATCCCCATACAAATGAACTACAGTATGTAATAGTGCCACACACATCTCTTATCACTTCCATGCACACAACATCATGAAATCTTCCCATAGCCTTTAGGTTGCTGAAGACCTTTAGTATGATACTACCCTCTGGCCAATTATTCCATTTACTTCAACACAACCTCAAAAGGTCAAACAGAACCACTAATTGTGTAACTTGACTTTTATCTCATAATTTGGTTCTTTTTACAACATTGCAGTCTTGTTTCAAACAGGTAGAAAATCAAATTAGCAATGTTCCAGTCCCTATCATGCTACTCTGTTACTCTTGAATTACTCCCAGATATTATTTCACTTCACCCACCTTGTTGTGGAGTGTTGTGCTGCTGGCATGGCTCCTATGCTCTTGCATTGGTGCAATAAGACTCCACTGGTTGGTCTCGGGCCTGTAGCGCTCTGCAGTGCAGAGTCGTGTGTGCCCATCATAACCTCCCATGGCATAGATGCACTCGTCCAGCACAGTGACGCTCACATAGCAGCAGCGGTGGTACATGGACGCCACCTCATGCCAGGTGTGTGTTCTCAGGTCAAACCTGCTCATGCTGTTGAAATGCTCCACACTGTCAAAGCCACCAACACAGTAGACGCTCCCGTTGAGGAAGGCAGTGCCGTGATAGGCACGAGGATGCTCGAGATGGTATGTCACTTTGAACCAGCAGTCAGCACGGACATCGTATGCCTCAATGGAGTTTGTTAAATTGTTGATATTCCAGCCTCCAATGGCCAACAGGACGGCATTAGGCAGGCGAGGACGGGCGAGATGGTTGAAGAGATGAGAGCGTCTGTTTGTCAAGTGATACATGGCTTCCCTGATGAAGAGCCAGCACACATTGTTGTTTTTCACCAGCTCATTGGACATCACATTGATCCTCATGTAGTCCATACTCATCAAGGCCAGTCGAACCTACACAGAGAAAACAGGATTGTACTTGAGTCCAGTGTCCAGACCTCTGTAGCTTTTTTTACAATTATTTTAACTCTGACTAATATTTGCCCTTTTTTTATTGAATATAGAGAGCATATAGAGAGCATAACCAGTCTCCTTTCACAATGCTATCATGTATTGCTTTAACATTTGAAAGAACAGGAACTACGTTTATTGGCTGATCTAAGACAGAATTGATCTGGTTTCAGTCTTGAGTTACTGTTAAACAGCAATTTCAGCCTCCCAAACATAGGGTGCTTTCACTCTTGACCTGTTCTGGTGTGATTCAAACGAACTGGGATGCATTTGCGTGTTTAGTTCAGCTTGGGCTGCCGAGAAAGCTGTGAACCGAACTCTGGTGCATATTTAACAACCGGTGCGGTTTGGTTGTTGTGTGAATCGTTTTCCTTTTAAACAATTCAAAAATAGTAAAACGTTATGACCATGATGATCTACAAATTGCAGTCTCAACTCATTTCTTTGCGAGCTCTTCGTAACACTAGAGGAGGTAGATAAATCAAGGTGCAGCACTTACTGTCAGTCTCTGGAATCTCATTTTCTCTTGGTGCTCCATGTGCTAATGATGTAGGATGTCAGTCACCAAGAAAAGCTACCAGGCAGTCAATATGACTTCAAGCTTACAACTCTAAGTTTGTTTGCAAAAACCTGAACACAAACTGAATGAAAGCCCCCTTAAACTAGACTTGGACATGGGATTAACCTTAATTTGACTCAGGTGATTTAATTAACTGTCCTGCAATCAGGATAACACCATCAGCCAAATGCAGAAGATGTAAGTCTAAACAATATCTGGTGACAGAAGGTTATCCTACCTTAGACAAGAGTACTGCGATGTGTGCTTTTCGTTCTTCGGGTACGTGGGCGATCCAGCGAAGGATGGCCTCATACGCAGTGCTCTCTTTTCTCACATTGAGGTCGTTTCTACCGAGGATATCGTTGAGTTGCTGCACGGAGAGCTGCAGGAACTCTTCAGAGAAAACAACCTTCTCAAAGTGATCAATGATGTAGCGGTAGGCCTTGTTCTGCAGTTCGGTGGCGAAGCAGATGCTGGTGAACTGAAAGATGCCGATGCAGTTCTCTGGGCATAGCTGCTCCCCCAGGAAGTCGCAGCAAGTTTGCACCATGCCCATTATGTTGAGCTGATCGGCTGCCAGCAGCATGTATGCAAACTCAATGATGAGCTGCATCACGTGAGGAGACAGGCCGGGTATGTCGAAGACCTTTCTGTCTGTAGGTCGCGTGTGTCTGAAGAGAGCGCTGCGGGTCAGGATGAACACACAGCAGAGGGTTAAAAAAACTGACTTCAGATGTTTCTTCTCATCTTCACATTGATAACAATAATAATGTTTTTAAGTAAGCATACACAAAATCAAAGAGTCTAACTAGCACTGCCAAATAAATGTCACAAATATGTAATATTACATTTTGTATCTTATTTTGGTTTTCTTTTGTGATCTCTCTGGAATTGTTTCACCACCATCTACAATTCATTTCATTTTCTTGCAGCTGTGAACAGCTTCTTCTCTCTGTTGAATCGACCATCTCAAGTGTGTTTAATTACCTTTTTTAATGAATTAAGTCACTTTCTAAAGACACAAAATACTCAATGCTACTACATAATACTAAACTACTTAAAAGCACAATGGAACAGATGACTACTGTAGAGTTCAAATCCAACTTAAATCCAACTTAAATTAAAAGAAAACTGCAATCTGCAATCAATGTACACTCCCAAACACTCCCAAATTTCACATCATGGAGGTTGATATTTAGTTGTAATCAACTGAATGGCAGCAAGAACCTTCATTTACCTTTCACCAACCTAATATTTTACATCTTCTTCATCTTCTTTTTTTATCACAAATGCTACATGAACCTATGTAACTCATTACATATTGTGATTAGTCTCTCAGACTTCAGATCATTAACTATTACTTTCTGCACATTTGAAGGATATACATTCACAAGATTCCCCCTGGTGTCAGAAAAATAACTCACAGGAAGTACGGGCTGCATTTACACAGGATGACCCTGTGGATTTCAAACGATACGTCCTCCACTTTGATGACTGCGTCGCAAAATTTCTCCTCCAGGCGGAGCTCATTAAACACTGAGTTTGACATGTGTGAAGATTTGCCCCAGTCGCTCATCTTGATTTTCTTAGTAAGAGAGTTTTTTTGTTGACTTCCCAGATAGCAGACTCCAGGGCGGATCCGCCGTAATCCGCCGCAGGTCCGCCGTACTGTCGCACCCGGTTCGGCCATGCGCGCCGGATACGCCCCGCCTACCGATCGCGCACCGTTAAACAGTGGATTCGCTACGGACACCGGGCGGATCCGCACACCGAACGCATACTGTCGCACCCGGTTCGGCCATGCGCACCGGATACGCCCCGCCTACCGATCGCGCACCGTTAAACAGCAGTTCAAACTGCAGGCAGCTAAGCAGCCACCATTAGGACCCACATAAGGGCGTAATAAAAGGGGGTGGGACGCTCACCTGGGGCATTTCCTCCCGAACGCAGACAAACCTGAGTGAGCAGCTTATCAACCACGAGGCCAGCCTTTGTTTGGTCACTGATTTGGTAAGTTCTCTTTCTTTCCTTTTTAAAATATGTTTAAAAGCATGATTTTTAGAGTGAAATTGTAGAAACGTGATGTATTCGTTTTAGGTCATAGCATTAAATCGAAGGTGTGTGAGATAATGGTTAAACATGTGTTATCTGCTAGTGTAGAAAGGTAGAGAATCACGTTTACATTGTTCTATCAAATGTTTGTGTAAGGTTCCTTTTTGTATAGTGTATTGTTTCTTTTTAGTGTTAAACAAAGACACTAGAGGAGCCAACCACTGTTTTAAACAATTGTTTATAAATTAAAACACACTATATGTAATTTAAATCAAATGACGGCCATTTTCTGTTCCTCGTGTGTGTGTATGGGGGAGGGGGGGGGGGGGGGGGGTGTAATGGTAAAGTTGCATGCAGATCTTTTTGTGTTTGAGTCACCTTAGCATGCTGTGCATAGGTACATTTGATTTGGCAGTAGTTTAGTCATTATTTGCCTCCATATTCTGTGACAAATTCCTCTATTTCCGCCTAACTACACTGACTTCCCTGATGGTGCAGTTTTGCCCCATGTTTGTTTCTTTCAGGATGTTTCACTTGATAGAGTTCAACAAAACAGTAGCAGTGGTGCCACAAAGCTGGTATAGTGATGGTTCTGTTTTTGGCCTAAATACGAGAGTGACGACAGAGTGGACAAGGCTGTGAACAATGCAGAGGAACTTGGAACTGACTGGCAGACATGACGCCAGAAAAAGTAGATCATGCGGTATGCTAATTATCTTAATATTCTTATTCTAATAACAATTGGCAGTTTCCATCGGATATCGAAGATCATTTACCTTGTTATGTTATATACGTGGAAAATAATATAATTCTGTGCTGTGTTTTTCATTCTGTTAATTTGACTTAATTTTTAGATAATTACTTGGAGGCAAGACGACGGTTGAAGAAATCTCTGTCTGTCAACACATCTGAGCTACAGTCAGAAGCGGAAGAAGAGGCGATTCCTAGAAAGAGAAGAAAGCCAGTGGCGATGTGAGTAATGCGTATACCTTTTTCATTATTAGTATCAAATGAGTATTTTTATAACTCACTTTATAGCCATTTCTGCGGGGACTCTGACTCTGACAGTGAGAAGGAAACCCCCCCCCCAAAAAAGCCAGCGGTCCAACCACTAGCGGCACAGTTGCCCCTCCAACTGTTGCCCCGCCACCTCTTCCACTTACTCCATCAACTCCACAATTGGACAGTGGAAGACCAGAAGGAGAGCAAACACCTTCTAGAAGCCAGGGGCACAGACCTACTTGGCGAGGGGGAAGGGGTGGATCAGACACCATCACCTGCTGTGGTGAGTAATAACTCAAACCACTATGGGATTCAAATTGAACCTTTTAATCATTTCACTTTATAAAATGTTAACAATTGTTAATGTTAATGTTGTATACCACATATATTACATGCAACACACACTGCAACATTAAATCCAAGTCAATATGATTTATTAGGATTGCATTACTGGAATTGTATACAAATGTATGTTTCCATATTAAGTGAAATCTGTCATAATTAATTTATTAACCTTATTCTAATGTTTTTTTAACAGCTGCTCAACCCCATATGATGACTTTAATGCAGAACATTAAACACCAGCTAGACCAATTGATTGCCAGAGTGAACCATCTCGCCAGTAAGCAACACACAACTGACCAAGAAGTGGAAGTGACTGACGACTAGGGTTGGGTATCGTTTGGGTTTTTTCCGATACCGGTGCTAAACCGATACTTTAAAAACGATACCGGTGCCTAAACGGTGCCTGAAACGATACTTTTATTTTTTTTTAAAGCACAAAACGACGATTAACAACATTAAAGAAAGGCTATTTTTTATTGCCATGGCACATTTTTTTCTTCAAATTGAACAATATATTAACTGTTTAAAGTATACTATAAATATAAATAAATACAAAATACTTGGCTTCAAACTACAGCTTCAAACTTTTTAACTTCAAACTATGAACAATATATTAACTGTTAACAACAGTTTACAGTATACATAAATAAATACAAAACACACACACACACACTCTGTACACACACTTCAGCTTCAAACTTCAGCAATTCTTTTGCAGAAATATGAGCATATTTGCCTTCTCTGGCAAAATACGACACCTCTCCTGACTAATTGCATGTCCTGCACAGGAGAAAACCCTCTCAGATGGTGTCGATGAGGCCTGTACACACAGGTATGTGTCTGAAAGTGCAGACAATATGGGGAGGTTGTCCCGCTTCATCCACCACCAGGCTGCAGGGTCTTGTCCTGATGGGATTGAAGGCAGACTTTTGTAGATCTCAATCTCTTTCTGGACCTGTTCAGCGATGGAGAGGGCACTGCCTTTAGTGGTCGTTGCCTGAAGAATTTCTCGGTCCTCATCCTTGAACAGCTCCTCTAGGGCTGACTTCTTGGCACGCTTGGCACGAAAAATACATAGACGTAGTGTTTAGACAAACATGCTTCAAAAGAAATACATTCATTTGAGATGTTTCATGATTATAGACTTACATGTTTCTCTGCCTTGTCCTCCGATCCATCTTCCTCAATGTCTTGAAGGCCCTCCATTGGAAGCTGTAGACACAATTTTGCACATATAAATAGCAATACTTCATCATAGAAACTGTAATATGGCACACATGGGAAACAAGAATGAGCATAAAATACCTGTTCTGTTGCACTGCCAACTGCTGCTTTCTCCAACCTGTCCCAGGCATCAGCAACACCACACACAAGTCTGCCCTTGAAGCGAGGGTCCATCAAAGTGGCCTCCTGGAGGAAGTTCTGAATGTCTTCATCCTGTAATGAAAACATGACAAACTATTTCGTGTCCAACTGTAAAAATTATATGGTTTGCCCTCTTTCTTTGTAAGCAATAAGCATAGGCTCTGAATGGAAATGGAAAATACCTGGTATCGTTTTTTCAGATCTCCCCAGACCTTCTCTTTAACAGCACTGGTAAACGGAGTGTCCTCTTCAGCCACCTTGAAATGCACCTCCAGCTTAGTCAGGATGGGGAGAATTTGGCCACATGTGGGAGACTTCTCACTGGATACACAGAGGGTTGAGGTGTACAACAACTTCATGATGTTGACAAACTCCTCTGCTTTCTGGAAGTCGTCACCAGTGAGCCTTTCCAGTCTGGGGTTAAAAAGAAGATATGAAGATAAGAATTAAATATCAACTATTATTATGTTGTTACTCATTGTTTAACAACTGATCTTCTTATCCATCAACTCACCTGTCTTTCTCCATCGGCTTCCTGAGTCGTTGGTCAAGTGATGCTGCCTGGATGGCCGGGTACTGCTCCAAAAACCTCTCCACCATCAGGAAAAGGGAGTTCCACCGTGTTCTGACATCCAGAATCACGTTGTGTTGTGGCAGATCTGAAACACAAATATACATTTTGATTTACAATCTACACTGCTGAAGATATTTGAAACAAACATATTTTTTAGATTCATAAGGCTACGCTACTTAACTTACCGAGAAGTCGCTGCTTCTCCTGCAGAACGGTTTTGGCCATGGTGGACCTCTTCAGCCACACCACGACAGCTCGAAGTTTGGCACACCACTTCGTAATGGCACTGATGCTGTAAACCTTCTGTGCTGCCAGGTTTAGGGTATGGGCGAAGCACCCCACCTTTAAAAATGTCAATGTCTTCAGTGCGACATCCATATTGCTGGCGTTGTCTACTGTGGCAGCTACAACTTTCGTGTTCAGAGAGAATTCCACCAGAATGCTATTTATCTCATCTGCCACCACCAAGCCTGTCTGTGACTCATACACAGCTTTGGTGTTTAGCACCTTCTGCTTAATGTGGCCATGACTGGTGTAGTGTACAGTAACTGTTAAATAGTGGTCCTGTGCCACACTGGTCCACCCATCGCATGTAATAGCAGCCTGATTAATTTGTGCTAACTCCTGAATAACATTCTGTTTCTCAACAGAGTACCATGCAGGAATTAGTGTATTGGACAGATCATCCCTGGATGGGGGTCGGTAGCGAGGATTGAGGGCAGTGGTCATCTCTCTGTATAAAATAAATTTGAGGATATGTATTAGTCTTTTTGACGAATTGTCTTAATGGAACAGATTTTATACAAATATTGTTTTCACATCACTTTTTTTTACCTGAACCATGGAGATTCCACAGTGGAAAAAGAATGCAGTCCCTTGACCACAAATTTGGTCACAGACCTGTGGAGTTCCTCCTCCGGGTCCAAACCTGACCTGGGCCGAATGAGCCGCTTTATGAACGGGTCCAAAACGGAACCGGGCCGAATGAGCCGCTTTATGAACGGGTCCAAAACGGAACCGGGCCGAATGAGCCGCTTTATGAACGGGTCCAAAACGGAACCGGGCCGAATGAGCCGCTTTATGAACGGGTCCAAATCGGACCCGGGCCGAATGAGCCGCTTCATGCGCAGATACGGGCCGGATATATGCCGGATCTGGTCTGGATCTTTGACGCGTATCCATTCCGGATCCGGCGCGCTGTGCAAGTAGACCCCGGAACAGACCCGTTTTGCGGATCTGTTCCGGGGTTTATGATACCTCCAGGGCGGATCCGCAGCGGGGTCCGTTTGCTATCTGGGTTCTCTGTTGTTAAAGGAGCCGTCTTTGCCAATGTGAATGGGGTCACTGTTGAAGCTGGAGAGCCAAAAATAATGTTAAATATTTTACAGGCAACAGAAGCATCACTGCACATGCCATCGCTAGTTTCATTAACACTGACTTGCTATGATAGCGTCAGGTAGCCTACCGTTTGCTAGTAGCTAGCTAGCTAACTTAAACATGGTTATAATGCCTAATTTATCATTTGTTATTAGGCCTACTTTTATAAATGCAAGATTTGCAATCAACGTTACATTACTAACCTGAGGTAAGGCTGCTGTTGTCATCATCATCGGTCTCCACTTTTTCAGGGTTGGGACCAGTCTCCCCATCGCCGGGGCGACCCACACTGCCCGCTGATGTGCTGGGCATGGGCTCACGCTCACGCAGGCAGTCGAACACGGTGCATGCCTCCGCTTTCAAGTGGATGTTATGCGTTGCCAGATGTTTCATAAGATTTGACGTGTTCCCCGCTTTACACGCAATTGTTTTGTTGCATTTGCTGCACGTTGCGCTGTTCGAATCTTTTTTTGCGAAATACAGCCAAACTTTCGACCGTTTACCTTTCGGCATTTTCAATGTTAAAAGGTTGATGGCTAGCTAGCTACTGTAGCTATACAAACGTAGCTACCGTTACCTGCTGCCTGCCAGGGCGGAGTCATCAGAGTAGTGTAAAAAAATATATTTCTTATATATATTAATTATATATATCCTATAATTAAATATATTAACTCAATATATTTTTTATAATAAATAAAAGTATTTTCAAAATAGTATTTCAATCGGCTCAGGGGCTCAGGCACCGAAATCTGCGTTGCGTTTCGGTCCGGTAGATACCGGTCGTATAGGTACCGGTTCCATATTGGCACCGAGTTTCGGTACCCAACCCTACTGACGACCCAGTGCAGTTTCCATTTACGTCAATGGAGGAAGTGGAGCTTTTTGAACAACAGCTTCAAAATCCCTCCAACTCTCAGCTGAAGAAGAGTGGTGAGTTTTATTAAGCATCTCTATCAAATCTGATTAAAATCAACTATTGTATGTAATTAACACTGGATAATACCCTGTTAGATGAAAATGTATGACGTCAAATGACGTCAAAGACTTTGCGCCTGCGTAAGTAACTAATATTTAATGAAAACAATTTTAAGTCACCCAGAGGTCGTAGGTCGTGTTCAAACTTACAAATTAGCATGTTTCCCAGATCTTCTCCTTTTTAACGGTGCTAAATTCAATATTTGAACAGCAATTTCATTCTCTGCTCAGGTATTACTCGACTGTATCTTTACATAGATTATAGTTATATGATACATTAGCTCTGAATATAGCATAGCAAACCTTTTCAATGCCACTAGCTTTTAGACTGCATGTCTGCTATATGTTGCACTGAGGGTTCATGAGATTTTGTATCTGCTTGTGATTACAGATGCCGTCAGAAAGAATCATTTTACCCGCGAAGCCACAGACAATGACATTCTGAAACACTCAATGAGGTGGTTCAACCTGGCAGCAGACCGGGGAAGCTCCAGGCGGCGTGCCACTGTCAACACTGAACAAACCTAAGTGTGTGTGATAGTGTACATAAAAATCCTTGTAAATGGATGTCTTTTAATAAAAAACGGTTTCTGATATCTATGGTTACATTTCTTTCTTTCCATTTCCACAAAGAATGCATTTATGTTCTCCAGATTCTATGTCGTGAATAAATTCAAGGAGTATACACACTTTTATAGAGCAAATTAGATGTTGGTCAGCTTGATTTGAGATATTTCTGTAGTTTTTGAGTAAGGGATCCGCTTCATGAATGGGTCCAAACCTGACCCGGGCCGAATGAGCCGCTTTATGAACGGGTCCAAAACGGAACCGGGCCGAATGAGCCGCTTTATGAACGGGTCCAAATCGGAACCGGGCCGAATGAGCCGCTTTATGAACGGGTCCAAATCGGACCCGGGCCGAATGAGCCGCTTCATGAGCAGATACGGGCCGGATATATGCCGGATCTGGTCTGGATCTTTGACGCGTATCCATTCCGGATCCGGCGCGCTGTGCAAGTAGACTCCGATACAGACACGTTTTGCGGATCTGTTCCGGGGTTTATGATACCTCCAGGGCGGATCCGCAGCGGGGTCCGTTTGCTATCTGGGAATTGTCTCATAACAACAGGTCTTTTGAGTCAAGAGAGATAATGTGAACACTAGGGTTGGGTATCGAAACTCGGTGCCAATATGGAACCGGTACCTATACGACCGGTATCTACCGGACCGAAACGCAACGCAGATTTCGGTGCCTGAGCCCCTGAGCCGATTGAAATACTATTTTGAAAATACTTTTATTTATTATAAAAAATATATTGAGTTAATATATTTAATTATAGGATATATATAATTAATATATATAAGAAATATATTTTTTTACACTACTCTGATGACTCCGCCCTGGCAGGCAGCAGGTAACGGTAGCTACGTTTGTATAGTTACAGTAGCTAGCTAGCCATCAACCTTTTAACATTGAAAATGCCGAAAGGTAAACGGTCGAAAGTTTGGCTGTATTTCGCAAAAAAAGATTCGAACAGCGCAACGTGCAGCAAATGCAACAAAACAATTGCGTGTAAAGCGGGGAACACGTCAAATCTTATGAAACATCTGGCAACGCATAACATCCACTTGAAAGCGGAGGCATGCACCGTGTTCGACTGCCTGCGTGAGCGTGAGCCCATGCCCAGCACATCAGCGGGCAGTGTGGGTCGCCCCGGCGATGGGGAGACTGGTCCCAACCCTGAAAAAGTGGAGACCGATGATGATGACAACAGCAGCCTTACCTCAGGTTAGTAATGTAACGTTGATTGCAAATCTTGCATTTATAAAAGTAGGCCTAATAACAAATGATAAATTAGGCATTATAACCATGTTTAAGTTAGCTAGCTAGCTACTAGCAAACGGTAGGCTACCTGACGCTATCATAGCAAGTCAGTGTTAATGAAACTAGCGATGGCATGTGCAGTGATGCTTCTGTTGCCTGTAAAATATTTAACATTATTTTTGGCTCTCCAGCTTCAACAGTGACCCCATTCACATTGGCAAAGACGGCTCCTTTAACAACAGAGAACCCAGATAGCAAACGGACCCCGCTGCGGATCCGCCCTGGAGGTATCATAAACCCCGGAACAGATCCGCAAAACGGGTCTGTTCCGGGGTCTACTTGCACAGCGCGCCGGATCCGGAATGGATACGCGTCAAAGATCCAGACCAGATCCGGCATATATCCGGCCCGTATCTGCGCATGAAGCGGCTCATTCGGCCCGGGTCCGATTTGGACCCGTTCATAAAGCGGCTCATTCGGCCCGGTTCCGTTTTGGACCCGTTCATAAAGCGGCTCATTCGGCCCGGTTCCGTTTTGGACCCGTTCATAAAGCGGCTCATTCGGCCCAGGTCAGGTTTGGACCCGGAGGAGGAACTCCACAGGTCTGTGACCAAATTTGTGGTCAAGGGACTGCATTCTTTTTCCACTGTGGAATCTCCATGGTTCAGGTAAAAAAAAGTGATGTGAAAACAATATTTGTATAAAATCTGTTCCATTAAGACAATTCGTCAAAAAGACTAATACATATCCTCAAATTTATTTTATACAGAGAGATGACCACTGCCCTCAATCCTCACTACCGACCCCCATCCAGGGATGATCTGTCCAATACACTAATTCCTGCATGGTACTCTGTTGAGAAACAGAATGTTATTCAGGAGTTAGCACAAATTAATCAGGCTGCTATTACATGCGATGGGTGGACCAGTGTGGCACAGGACCACTATTTAACAGTTACTGTACACTACACCAGTCATGGCCACATTAAGCAGAAGGTGCTAAACACCAAAGCTGTGTATGAGTCACAGACAGGCTTGGTGGTGGCAGATGAGATAAATAGCATTCTGGTGGAATTCTCTCTGAACACGAAAGTTGTAGCTGCCACAGTAGACAACGCCAGCAATATGGATGTCGCACTGAAGACATTGACATTTTTAAAGGTGGGGTGCTTCGCCCATACCCTAAACCTGGCAGCACAGAAGGTTTACAGCATCAGTGCCATTACGAAGTGGTGTGCCAAACTTCGAGCTGTCGTGGTGTGGCTGAAGAGGTCCACCATGGCCAAAACCGTTCTGCAGGAGAAGCAGCGACTTCTCGGTAAGTTAAGTAGCGTAGCCTTATGAATCTAAAAAATATGTTTGTTTCAAATATCTTCAGCAGTGTAGATTGTAAATCAAAATGTATATTTGTGTTTCAGATCTGCCACAACACAACGTGATTCTGGATGTCAGAACACGGTGGAACTCCCTTTTCCTGATGGTGGAGAGGTTTTTGGAGCAGTACCCGGCCATCCAGGCAGCATCACTTGACCAACGACTCAGGAAGCCGATGGAGAAAGACAGGTGAGTTGATGGATAAGAAGATCAGTTGTTAAACAATGAGTAACAACATAATAATAGTTGATATTTAATTCTTATCTTCATATCTTCTTTTTAACCCCAGACTGGAAAGGCTCACTGGTGACGACTTCCAGAAAGCAGAGGAGTTTGTCAACATCATGAAGTTGTTGTACACCTCAACCCTCTGTGTATCCAGTGAGAAGTCTCCCACATGTGGCCAAATTCTCCCCATCCTGACTAAGCTGGAGGTGCATTTCAAGGTGGCTGAAGAGGACACTCCGTTTACCAGTGCTGTTAAAGAGAAGGTCTGGGGAGATCTGAAAAAACGATACCAGGTATTTTCCATTTCCATTCAGAGCCTATGCTTATTGCTTACAAAGAAAGAGGGCAAACCATATAATTTTTACAGTTGGACACGAAATAGTTTGTCATGTTTTCATTACAGGATGAAGACATTCAGAACTTCCTCCAGGAGGCCACTTTGATGGACCCTCGCTTCAAGGGCAGACTTGTGTGTGGTGTTGCTGATGCCTGGGACAGGTTGGAGAAAGCAGCAGTTGGCAGTGCAACAGAACAGGTATTTTATGCTCATTCTTGTTTCCCATGTGTGCCATATTACAGTTTCTATGATGAAGTATTGCTATTTATATGTGCAAAATTGTGTCTACAGCTTCCAATGGAGGGCCTTCAAGACATTGAGGAAGATGGATCGGAGGACAAGGCAGAGAAACATGTAAGTCTATAATCATGAAACATCTCAAATGAATGTATTTCTTTTGAAGCATGTTTGTCTAAACACTACGTCTATGTATTTTTCGTGCCAAGCGTGCCAAGAAGTCAGCCCTAGAGGAGCTGTTCAAGGATGAGGACCGAGAAATTCTTCAGGCAACGACCACTAAAGGCAGTGCCCTCTCCATCGCTGAACAGGTCCAGAAAGAGATTGAGATCTACAAAAGTCTGCCTTCAATCCCATCAGGACAAGACCCTGCAGCCTGGTGGTGGATGAAGCGGGACAACCTCCCCATATTGTCTGCACTTTCAGACACATACCTGTGTGTACAGGCCTCATCGACACCATCTGAGAGGGTTTTCTCCTGTGCAGGACATGCAATTAGTCAGGAGAGGTGTCGTATTTTGCCAGAGAAGGCAAATATGCTCATATTTCTGCAAAAGAATTGCTGAAGTTTGAAGCTGAAGTGTGTGTACAGAGTGTGTGTGTGTGTGTTTTGTATTTATTTATGTATACTGTAAACTGTTGTTAACAGTTAATATATTGTTCATAGTTTGAAGTTAAAAAGTTTGAAGCTGTAGTTTGAAGCCAAGTATTTTGTATTTATTTATATTTATAGTATACTTTAAACAGTTAATATATTGTTCAATTTGAAGAAAAAAATGTGCCATGGCAATAAAAAATAGCCTTTCTTTAATGTTGTTAATCGTCGTTTTGTGCTTTTAAAAAAAATAAAAGTATCGTTTCAGGCACCGTTTAGGCACCGGTATCGTTTTTAAAGTATCGGTTTAGCACCGGTATCGGAAAAAACCCAAACGATACCCAACCCTAGTGAACACACATGATGGGTGCTAGAATTCTAGATCCAAGATTCCATTCCAGAATGGAGACATACAAGCATAGAGTTGTGCATCATTTATTGCTGTAACTTAGTTTTGTATGTGTTTTAAAGTAGCCTACATTAGTCTGACAGTACAGGTGGTGTTTCACCAAAGTGGCAAAAACATTATAATTACAACACTATAATTTAGCTTTTGACAGAAGCTATTTCAATGAATGTTGCACATCATGTTTTTCTCCTCTTCACTCCTGTTCATCATCTCCCAGTTTTATTACAGATGTCCTCCAATAAGCAACTTTTACTGTTAGTTTCGACTCCCTGGTCACCTTGTTAGGTACTATATAATCTATTACAATCCACTAAAACAGATCTACCAGATATCAATGTCTAGTTTTTGTTCAAACTTTCAGAGAGGTGCTGATTCAACTATTGTTTACGGTTGAAGTTTGCAGTGCTATACATGCATCTATGCAGGAAGCCATTCATGCATCGACACACACTTACAGAGTCAAACACATATTCATTGCCCAAAAATCTGCAGTAACTCCCTGGTATTAAACCGCTGCCTTCCTCAAGGGCAAACACAGCAGGTAGCCTGAGATCTAATTAGCAAGTTAGCCTTTGGTTGACTGAGTAAAGACCCTGTAGTGACTGATTCCAGCAAATATCCACTCGGCTGGGTGCGGGAGAAGATCCTGTTCCTTACTCGCTACAACAAAGAGATTCCAGGTGGTTCACACTTTTGGGTGAGGTTCCCGTTTAATTAGTGTTCACAGATGATAATACAATAGGATTGCATTTATCTTCCTGGTCTCCCTCGTGGCGGCTGGGTCTACTAGCGAGGTGCGACCCATGTTCCATTCAGAGCAGGACAGGGAGCTGGTTGAGCCTCGACCGGTTGCATCTCCACCGCCTTCTCCAGTGGGGGATATCATGCATCCCAGGTTTGACTTAGGACCATTGGAGGAAGTGATGGCCAGCCCGTCGGGACAGGGTAGTTGCCTGGTGGCCGGGGACATCCCCGAGCCAGACGGGGCGAACCTTGGGGTTGGGCGGGGGATCCTTAGTAACGTGGCAAGAGAGGGGTCGGACCTCATTTCCTCCTCTCCCTCCGATACGGGAGAGCTGGTGGCCCGGCCCACATCCCCCGAGGCAATATTGCCTAATAGGGAATCCCTGGTGGCCGGGGGTCCTCTGCCAGGCCCTTGCGGTCAACAGCCTGCCCCCCAGGCATTTGCTGCCCTCACCCCCTTGCGGGGCCCAACTAGACATCCAAAATCCTTCCAAAAAATCCACACCTGGTGGTTGAAGCCAGAGAGACTGGTTTTGGTGTTGGGGGATTCAAACCTGTCTAGGATTCCCAGATTCCATTATCCCCTGGTCCAGGTCGACAGCTTCCCGGGGGCCCAGATACATCACCTCAAGGGGGTTTTGGAAAAACTGGACCCTAGCCCGACGCCTGATGGAACGTTCATCTCCTCCATGTATTTTATCTCTGTCATAGCCTATAACATTTGTGTAACTTGGAACTGATTTAAACATAATAACAGTAATAAAACCTTAGTTTAAATACAAAACAGTATTCTGCACCAAATAAATAATAATAATAATAAATAATGAAATGAATGAATAAAAAACGTTCTGCTAAAATGCCAATATACAGTAACAGTATATTCAATATCCAAAATATATATAAAAAACGTTTTCCAGTTGTGCAGCCAAAAAAGACAAAAAATAAAAAATCTCTTCTGCAGCACTTAATAGGCTATAAATAAAGTGCTTTCCTCCTTTATGCCATTATTAGTAGTGCTGGGCAACGATTACAATTTTTAATCGAGATTAATCGCATTGTTATGGCAAAGTTCAATAATGAATTCAAAAGTAGTGTATTGCGCACTTTTATTTTAAAAGTACTGCTATATAAACAAAAGTGCAATAACATTTGGTTTGCAAACACTTTAAAGCGTCTGAGTGTATAACGCTATCCTTTTAATAAATACATGAGTGGTATAAAAGAATAAAGATGCTTTCGTAAAGGCCTGTGAAGAACATATAGAACTCCAGGCTTTGTGTTGCTTGAAGATTACTGAGGCTTGAAAGCTACTTGGAGGGTGAGATCTTTGCTACTTCGATCTTTTTAACTCAGAAATTCATTTTGAGTTTTACTTCCACATCATCAGGCTGAAATGTCAGGTCAGCCACGCAGAGGCAGTCAACGCTCCTTCAGAGTCGACCTTTCGTCACAGGTCATCCCAATGAACAGCATCTACTGGACTGTTAAATGTTAATTAAATACCCATGCACCAGACTTATTCACATTAATCACATCAAACGCAGGTCCAGGCAGCTGTTTGCAGCATCTGTTAAAATTTGACTGAAAACAGGAAGCCGTGGCGTCATTCTGAGCGGTTTGAGTCACAGGTGTGTGTGAGAGCAGAACGCCCTCTTTAAGTTGGAAACTGGAGATGAGTTGAGCTATTTGGAGGAAAGAGTTGTGCTCAGTGATTTGGAAGGATTTGCCTCTCCCACGAGCCTCCTATAAATGGGAAGAACATTAGTCTCGCATTTAACCCAAAATACAACAAAACAGACTAAAAATAAAAGCTTTACTTGGCAGCAGAGAACCACGGTGACACGATCGCAGACACCATGTCTTCTTAAATACAAGAATTATTCAAATCGAGTGCTATAATGGGAGAGACGTGTTTGGCACAGTGCGGGCAGTTCTAGATTTGTTTTGTACACACAAAAGAGCATTAACTTTAGTTTAGTATCTTTAAATACCTTTTTAAAATGCCATTTGCAAGTATGTATTGATTTTTCCATTCGCTAACACCTTTGGCCTTCAGTGGATGTATTGTACCTTTATCTCTGAATAACCCAGAGGGGGATTACTTTGTCTAATAGTGTCTGAAGGCTCCCATGTCACAATCTTCATTGAAACTGTTTATAGAGCTGCGACACTCAGTTTGAAGAGGGTAACTTCATTCGTCTTTTCTTTTCTTCAGAAAAACGTAAAACACTGACTGGCTATGGGAACATGAAGAGCGTTTCTGTTCACCACTAAGTGGTTGAATGAACGGAAGTGGCAACAGTTTTGTCTGAGACTGAATGGAAAAACCTGAAGCAGGGACTACACAGCCGGCCACCACCCTCAATCATTTATTTTATGGGACATAATGCATTCTGAATCAACTTTGCATCACACTATAAATATTGTTCCAAGAATGGTTGATGTCTGACAGTCACAATACATTTTGATTCATAAACAAATTCCACTTGATACATATGATACATCTCAATATGTTGCTTTAAAAAATATTTCACTCCAAAAACGATCACCATGATTTTTACTCTGTAATGGAATATCCCAACGTTATCGAGACTAACTTTACCCAACCTAACCTAACCTGACCTAACATAACCTTACCTGACCTAATGTTACCTTATTTAGATATCAGGGGGCTGCTGGCCACCAGCTTGCTGTTTGGCTCATTCTCCCCCAGGCTTTAATGCTGAATGGGGTTTCCACTCATCTGGCGATAGCAATGTGCTTTTCTACGCTGTGACAAGTGTGTTGGATGAAACATTAAGTTGTTCAATTTCACTCATTTACGCTGTTACTTCTCCACTGCTTACTGCAAAAAATGTCATCTCAGTGAATTCGCAACTTTCTAGTTAGTTTCTCAGAAAGATGCTAAGACAACAGTTGCAATGGTGATGGTGCACCGCTCTGACCATCCTGCAATGTTGATTTACATGGCAATGTCTACTCTTAATCTATTTCTGTGGTGGTAATTCTCTCCTTTACCATACATATTAAGAAGTAGTCATTAACAGACAAATAAATACATGTTATCCAACATAGTGAACTTATCTATGTTTATGATCAATTAGTCTCAACTGTTGTGTGTGTGTGTGTGTGTGTAAAAACATTTGGGATTGTGAGAGGGGTGGTGCTGTGTGAAATGTACCGATAACACCATTAAGATTATAAATCAGATTGCACTACATGTTAGAGATAACACTGCTATTGGTCCGCTGAGGACACCGTTTGCTCCTTTCTCAGGAGAAAACTTTGTGTATCTCTGTGTTTGTTTCTTATATGTTTCAGTTGAACAGACTACTGTTGCAGGCTGTTCTCACTCACAAGTGGTCAAAAACGGCAGCTTGATCACTGGCGGGAGTAAAGTAGTCAGGTAACGTAGTAGAGCGATAAAGTAGGAGGTCTGGGTAGATGAATGGGTTGAAAAACACAGGACTTTCACCCAGGCAGTCGGTTTGGTGTCCCGTGTAAAACCAAAAGCCAATGCTGCCTAATTTAAATGACGCACTTCAGTTACGTAACGCTACGGAGGTTACGTAAAGTTAAGTAACATAGCCTTCTCAACTACACAACAAACGTCCTTATTTTAAAAACAAAAGATGATTTTAGTACCGTCCTTGTCTGTTCATAGCTAGGCATTAGCAGACCATCAATAGTGTTAAATACTGTCCTAATTTGGGACTGGAATGACACGTTCAGTATATGCATCAGTCTGCTTCTTTTGAATCTTGTGTGGTGACCTGGATATCATTGTGTTTGTGCTTTTTGCTTCACTCCCCGTGGTGGTGGTCTGAGGGGGGGGGGGGGGGGGGCCTGGGCTGCATGCCAGCTGGACCTTCAGCTCTCCTGGGTTGTAGGGAAAGGTTGGGTGACGAAGAGACACAATAGATGTGTGTGTGTGTGTGAGTGAGTGTGTGAGAAAGAGCGAGCGAGGGGGAAGGCCAGCAGACAACCCTAATTGATCTACTCCCCCCCAGTGCCCACTGTATCCCAGTCATGTGCATAGACAGAGAATGTGACGCCTGTATTCGTGAAAGTGAACAAATATGGCCTGAGTTATGACCGAAATGTAATGAAAGTCCAGAATGGTGGTGGAGCTGATTGTTTGGGTGCTTGACAAACCCTTCCAGTGCTGTGATAAACTGGTAAGACTTAAGGTTGAAGCCATTACGAGAAGCTCAATCCCCTGATCGGATGTAACCTTTGTGCAGGTTATGGTTTCAATGGTGACGTCATTAAGGAATCAAAGATAATGCACAGTATCATTAAACTCAAAAATGGCATGACTCAGCCTCTGTGAGAGGTTTCATTTGTCACATGTTCTTACAATAAAACTTTTGAATCAAAGCAGAGAAAGTGCTCTTATTCTACCGACCTTTGCGAGTCTAAATTTGTGTGCACAAGAATTAGATCATGCATAGCAGCGTTAAGTGGCAGGACAAGAAAACATAGAGGTTTAAAATGACTTTACAAATATATAAAATAGTGAAAAATTAGAGAGCATCTGTCGATTGGATCACACCAGCCGCGACGCCTTCTACCCCCCTACTATTGGCGCCCTTGCTTGGGCCACACCCATCTTCAAACTAGGCCTTCATTTTGATCTTCAGTAGTGATAATGCTTGAGATTGTCCAACCGTCCGTCAGGCAGCCTCACTATCCCTCCGTCTCTCAGCCTCACCCTGCTTTGCTGCCTCTGTTCCTGAAGATGTGACTCTCCACAAAGTGCCCATCACAGTTCTTGTGGTTCTGCTCTCAGGGGAACCCAAAAACATCTGCCAGCTCCACAGACACAACCAAGGCTCCCCAACACCCAGCCACTCTTTCTGTTGCAGCCTAAACAAGCTATAGTTAGCATTATTTCACATGGCTGGATGCAGACTCATCTCATTCATAGGTTGTTAATAAATGGATTTAGTGCCTCAATGATCTGCAGCTCCTTTCAGACGTTATGTGGCTGAACAGTCATCCATTGGAGGTATGGCTAAAAATATAATATCCATATTAAGTACTGGTTATAATGAATGAATAAGCCATTGATCAGCAGTGGAAAAAATACCCACATCTTTTGCTGAAATTAAATGATCAATACCACGATGTAAAAATACTCATACACTACAAGTAAAAAATGTATATTTTTAAAATCCTACTGAAGTAGAAGTACAGAAGAATTAGCAGCAAAGTTTACTGAAAGTGTCAAAAGTAAAAGCTCTGCTTCTCTTGGTAACTGATGCATCGATGCATAAGCAGCATTTTAAGACTTCTAAAAAATGACAAAAGGCCCCAAGTAGACACTGCCTTGACGTGAATGGTCACAAGTCAAAAGATGGGTTAGGGACTAGTTTAATCTTTAACAATGCATTATATTTCATAAGCTTATCATATGCTTTTTCAAATGTAAAATGATCATCTGAAAGGCAACTAGTAACTATAAAATAAATGTAGCAAAGTAAAAAGTACAGGAACACATATCGGTCTGAAAGTACCCTGAAACTGTACCTAGGTTAATATACTTGTACTGCTATATTTATTATCCACCAATATAGCTATTATTTGCAATGACCCCAGGACCCACTACAGCTGTTTATAAAGAACACGCCTTTGAAACCATTTGCTGTTTTTTTAACTGTAGAGTCAAAATCAAAAGCAGTTGGAAGATTTGTTTTTCTGGGATGAAAATACATTTTCAAACAGTATGGGGCAATATCAATGCCCCCTCCCCCTCCCAGGGCTGTTTCATCATCAGTGCCTGTAAACAGACACACGTCCATTCTCTGAATCAGGCTCCACACATCACTCTACCACCTGTTGTCAAGCTCTCATTGTAGACTGTCCAACATATTCATTAACATCTTTTGCAATCCTTCTGTTGCAGCCTACATTACATTCTATTACATTACATTCATTTAGCTGACGCCTTTTTTTTCAAAGAGACTCACAATAAGTAATTTAAACCCACAGACTGTATAAAACATGGACATAGTCTCTGTGACAAGGTTTCTAAAACATGTTTATTTTTGCTGTAAATTTGGAGCATTTGAACATGGGGGTCTACAGGGATTGACTTGCTTTTGGAGCCGAGAGGCCATCCGAGGGACTGCCGTCTTTTGGCACTTCCACGTCATTTTTCATCACCGGGAGGTTGATGAGTCAACCACGCGGACACAACAACTTAAAAAAATGCAAGAATCATGCAAGCAAATCAACTTCAGCAAATATGCTGAACTGCTTCAAGTGCTGCATTTAGAAACAATTCTGTCTGTGACAGAAGATGTGTAGAGCTTCTGCTGTGCTGATGTCCTGATGCTTTTCCCATTCTGCCCCACATACGTTCTTTACTCATTACCCCAGCCCCCGAGCATTGTCATTCTCCATCCATCCACCAGATACCCATAGACTCTTCCACATGTACCGGTCACCTGACTCCTTTATTCACCTGCTCACCTGTTCACTTTACCTCATCAGCCCTGCGGCATTTAGAGCAGCCATCTCCACTGACTCTATGTACCTTGTTACCGTCTTCCTGACCTGATCTCCCGCCCTCTGGATTGACAGCCGACTTTTTCACAGCAGACATTTGGACTTATCATGGTAGGAAAACTGACCATGACACGCTTTTTAACTCAAAAGCTAAAAAGAAAGCGATCGTAAATGTGAAAATTACGGGTTACAACTTTTATCAAAGCCAAATCTAGACAGGTAGGTTGACGCACTCACACAAGCCAATACTGACCACACAAGTTACTTGTGAGATCAGGGTTGTTGGGTGAGCAAAGCTGAAAGAAACATTTAGGCATGAGCCATATGTAATATGTATATGAATCTTAAGCGGAAGTTCCGTCAGGAAGACTCTCTTTACGCTCCTTTTCATTCATAATCTGTCAGTTTCTCTCTCCCTGTGATTATTATATCCGCTGATTGTGGGCGTTCACTTTTAATCAACCTCTGCAAGGTTTCCTTAAGCCAATCACATTGTTGCTGTCAAACTTTAAAAATGTTCTCCTCTCTGCTACTGTCACTTGTCATTTCAGCTAAAATCGGATGCGACCCTCCTCCACCCTCCAGTCAGCATCCCAGTCATGGTCCTCATTCATCGTCGGATTGCAGCAACTCCCTTCATCACCACCACCAGTGTCTGGACTCTAGGGGGATTAGGCCTTATCTGACCTCAGCATCACTACCCGTCTATTATCCTACTTCAGGATGGAGTCCAATCGCCAAGATTTTGCACCATTCAAATTGTATGCATGTGTAATAAATGATTGTTAAATTCTAATGAAGTCTCCCCTGATTTAAATATATTTGTTCAGTTGGAACATCATCAGTGTTTTCATCAATGCAATGTACAGATGCAGCCACCTAGAATTTCCCCTGCCTCCATGATGGTTTCTAGGCCGATCAGTGCTGGGACCTTGCCTCGTCCTTGGCTTAAAGGAGATCGGCCTTGATGACATAGTGAACACGGGGGCGACTCTTAAGGTCCCTATGGGGCCATATGTGGAAGCCAGTTGCAATGGTTTATCAATCAATCCATAAGAAACACAGACATCAAGGTGATCACCAAAGTCAGTGGGGTTAATCATCTGGAGACCGTGACATCTGCACAAAATGTTGTGCCAATCTATGCAGTAGATGTAAATATTTTGCATGGATAAGTGGAAATTTGACCCTCTAGTAGTGCCAATACAGCAGCTGAAAAGTCAGGGGATAACCAAAGTCAGCAGGCTTCAACCTCTGGGGAACATGAATGTTTTAACAATATTTGAATGACAATCTATCCAATAGTTGTAGAGATACTTCAGTCTGGACCAAACTGGTGGAGCAACAGATGAGCTGGCTGACATTCCCAACAATAAAGTCACACCACTAGCATGGCTGTAAAGCAATTTTACACTATTATGACCATAACATATCCTGAAGGAGTTGTAATTTTAATGTTAATTGGTTTCCTAATTGCAAATCCAACAAAAAACACATTGTCAGGCTTCAAAATCAGACCATGGTCCAACATAATAAGCTACTGGAGTACTATGAAGGTAGTGAAAATGAGGAGTCTCACTGTGCCGGATCACCATTTGGAGCCATATTGACAGACTGCTACAAGGGGGGGCATTGATCCCCTCCCAAGTCCAGACTGAGTGCTCACAGGCACATGTTAAACCTGTTTCCACATTAGCCAGCTCCCTCAGCAGGTCACACAAAGCCCTCACATTAAGCCCACTGACATGCCACGCAACTGAAAATGGTATATTGGTGAAGTCGTGTTTGTGACCAGCTATTTCAGTATAGGACACGTTTCAGACAGCAACCCACTCCTGACTTTCGACACATTTATTCATTCCATTCATTCATTTTAGCATCTGCAAGCTGACTCATTTTTTTCACAAAATCACAAATAACTATCCAACATGTCACGATGGTATTTGCAGTGTTGGGTAAGCTACTTTGAAAGTGTTGTGAGCTGAGCTACCATTTACTCTCCATTAAATGAAGTTTCACTACACTAAAGCTAACCCAGAATAATATATATATATATATATATATATATATATATATATATATATATATATATATATATATATATATACCTTTTATATAGTATATATGTTATAATAATGAATAATAAGTGGATGTAAAAGTTTGAGTGGATGGATGGGTCCAACAAACAGCCACATGTGAACGTTAAAACTAATCCAATATGTTTCCATCCAAAAAATAATTGAGATTGCAGTTTAGCTGTAGGGGAACGTCATTTTTCGGAAACAGAGTAATACAATCACTCTTGACCTGCAGATGTGATATTTTCCATACCACGTGTTCACCATGTACATTTTAAGGTATAACTATACCTTTTTTTCCCATCAACATTTTCTTCTTCTCTAGACATTTCTTCGATGATCAGTGGGTCCACCACTTTGGTCTACCTGACTTTTCCTTATCAGAAGGTCCAAATTTCCACTGATCTGATCTTAACATCCTACTAGATTGGCACCAGATTTTTAAATCATGGACCCCAGAAGATGGTTCCTAATGACTACTTCTCTTGCACTGGTCTGTTGCACAAGCTTTAAATTAATCAGTGGGCTCCGGTCCCTTTGATAACATTTACATTTGGGGAGTGTTGTATTTTTGATTAAAGTTATGACCAAAAGCCATCAATCAATTATCAAACTGTTGCTGATTAGTTTTTTGTCCATGGACCAATGGATCAATTGAACATTGTTTGTTTCAGCTGTATTCACCACAGTTTCCCCCTCAAACAAATAAGTTATACTGAAACTGAGGAGATACAAGTTATGGGGGGACTGAATTTCAATTTCAACAGTTTCATCATCACCACATATATAAACAGTCTGTAGCTACGACCAACAGCTGACGATTACACCTGGCTCATTAGTCACCAGGGAGGAACAAAAACCTGATGCGAGCTGAGTGTAAGTAGATCACAGAATAGCCATGAAAGCTGAATTTGAATATACCATTTGCACTTCACACAGCTCTTTTATAGCACACTGCTCCGTGTGACAGTTAGCTGTGAGACATGGCTGCGCTCCCATCACCGTGGCGTTCTGAATGGCTGTTTAGCATCAGGAAAAGGACCTTCGGCTGCATCTGTAGCCAGTCGGTCATAGGAGCTGACATGCTGGGACTTGACATGCCAAACTCTCCTGGCTGTTTCATGAGGAAGAAGAGCCAACGCGAGTAACTGAGGACTCGCAGGCCTTGAGGAGAGACGGAGATCAAGGTGGCCCCAGAAAAAAGAGTGTGACAGAGAATGAGAGAGGATATCTTGTATCTGGATGTTTACCTCTAAATGCTGCTTTACATTAACATCTCTATCAGTCAGTATAAAAAAGAAGAAGAAAAGATGAACAAGAATCCCTCTTATGTTCCTCACTTACAAAAGTAAAACCTTTGGAGTAGGAGAATGTTTTAATGATCAAGTTTTGTTGTTTTTTCCCCAAAACTTGATTCTCTTGTTAAGTTTCCTATCTTTAGAATTTGCCTGTAAAACAACAAAGACTCTGCGTATAGTGTAACATGACACTTCACCATGTTGGGACTGTATTAATCTACTCAGAGTCTGCCGCTAGTCTTCAGTCTGTAAGGCTGTGCTTACACATCGCAATGCTTTCAGCATGCTACCATGTTCCCAATGACAATGCTATGATTGTATATGTAGCAGAAAATTACATACGAATTGAGGGGATTTCAAGTTTTAAGACTTTCAAGTTTTTATTTTTAATTTTTAATTTTTGAAGAGTGAATGCAGTCACCAGAAGTATAAAGCTAACGTTAGGCTATAAACAAACTATACCACTGTCACATGGACAAACAGTAAAAATCTTGAGCTTGTGTTAACCACAGACATTATTTCAGGGATCTAAACAAAAACCCATTCATTTGGAGAAAAAGGAGCCGGAAGTGCAAAAATGCTGACTCATTTCTCTGTTTTAGGACTCATTCCTGCAGCACGCTAGCTGGAGCAGTAGCTAGCTAGCTAGCTTGAGTTCTTCGCTATAAGCACCCTTGGTGATGTGTGTCTCATGTAGCATTTATGTTGCAGTCAAAAATGTAATTAATCTTAAGAATAAATGCCAAGTTTGTAGAGATCAAATAACTTTACAAGATTTTGCATTTAGTTTTATAAAATAAAGTTGTAGTCTGTTATGATTTACATAAATAATGTATATATATTTATTTATAAAACTACTGTATATACATACACACATATATAAACTTCTTAAAAAATAGACATTATTCTTAAGGGAGATGTTACCCTGGTTTACCAAATAGGTCTTTCAGAAAAAAAGATTTTCATTTTATTAAATTAAAAACATAATTTTGTCAAACCACTGAGAAGAAGTGTGAGGAATAGGATATTTCAAACAAATTATTCACATTTAACATGAATTCAATCAAAAGTCCCAATACATCTTCTGTGCTGTATCTTGAAGATGAAAACAAATATCTGATGTTGCAAGATGACTTGTAGCATCTGTCACATGTGTCATCATTGGGCCAGCGTGGGGAAAATGTGTGGATACAAACTAAATATACAAGCTGGGTACATTTGGACATGAATAAGAAACATGATGAGACGAACACTTGCAATATGAAACAGCAGGACCTCGAATAACTCCGAATTGATTTATTTGTCATATTGCTGGAGGCGTTTACTGGAACCTCCTCCTCGTGAAGGAGCAGCCCCGGGTCCTTAGACTTGGAGCTGGAGGAGAAGTGGCTCTGAGGCAGAGGGTGCTCTATGAGCAAGGCCGACTGAGTCAGTAGAATTTGAAACTGTCCTTGACTGAATGAATCACTGTATCAATGAAGATGAATCATGCTGTATTCAAGTTATTTATTACGAATTGTTTTAGTCGGCGTTCTATGATCGCAGTGATCTTCCATGTTAATGCAACACACTGCTTCAGTCATTTATAGTGGACATTCTTTACAAATGGATTTGAATGTATGGGTAGCACATGGCAGTGATCCACATGATGATGCACACAGTCAGGCTCGAGGATTCCTCTCGTCTAAATGCGCAGGATGATACCGCAGCTCCGATACGGCTTCACACTCCAACCCACCTTAAAACGGTTACCCTCCGGTGCTGCATTCAGGTCCTACGTGAAAAAATGCAATCATCCTTTTTTCGACACAGAATTTAGAAACTTGCAGTTTTGTGGATAAATCCTGATTCTTCAGAACCAAACTAAATAATGTGTCACACATAAACACCTACAGCCAAGCAATGGTTGTATTATTATCTTAAACGAGCAAGGGGGATTTTCATTGGATGCCCTCACAGGGTAACCACCTGTTAGATTTTGCCAACTGTTGAGATACCATGAAGTCATAGCTTCTAAATAAAGGGTGAACTCATTCATTGAAAAACTGGCCTCTTGTCCTTGTAAAATGAAGTTTCAGTCTTACTCAATCCTTAGGATAGTTACCATGTTACCACAACAATCATAACTTTTGCCTTCTGTTTTATGATTTGTATTTTTTCCTGGCAGCATGCTGTAATAATAACAACAGCAATGTCTTTAATTATATAACACATACATAAATACATAAAACATAACAGAGAAACAGCAATAAAAGAAGAAAAGCACATAAAAGAGTAATCTTTTGCTTCTAACTCTACTATTAAATCGATTAGCTAGTGTTTAAAAACGTAATATCCATGATTTTATTTCCAATAATGTCAATTTAAATGCGTTAAGGGTGCAAAGGCCATTAATGAGAAAGCAAACTGTCTTTCTAGCTGACATGAGCACACTAAGGTGGTGTCCTTTAACTTAAGCGTGAAATATCCGAGTATGACCGTGTTCAGTGAACGCAACACTCCATCTGAGAAAGCGACAGCGCAGGTGACCAATCAGCGTCCGGACTTCCTCCCACGCCCATCAATGGAACGAGTGCGGAGGCGGGGCCGCGGTTATCTAGGAGCTCGCGCTTGGTTTCACTGCGTCGTCTGCTCTCGTCCCATTGGCGCAGGTGATCCGTCTCAGGATGCGAGAGGAGAGCGGAGGAGAGGGGAAGAGAGAGGGGAAAGCGCCGATGGAAAAGTGTCCAGGGCTCGGTTAACAAGAAAACAGGATACCGGCCCGCTTCAGTTCGTCCTGGGACACTCGGCGATGAGAGATTAACCGAAAGGGGCACTTTGAGATATGATGAGGTTTATTTCTGGCCGGCAATAGTACTATGATTTGGTATGTGGCCACTTTGATAGCAAGTGTATTCAGCACCCGAGGAACGGCCGCTCAAGGTGAGTCGAAGTGCAGTGTGTGTATCCAATGACGTGTATTGCTCAAGTTTTAACTTAGCTTTTTTTTCTTTAAAAAAAACAAAACGTTTTCCCGCTTCTCTGTTTGCTAACTTTGAATATGTCGCTTGTATGTTAAAAAAATGTCACACTTTACGCCATGAAGTTCATACGTGTGTTCACCGCCGCACCTGAGCGGAGCCGGGCCGGCGAATGATGAGGGAAACGGGTCGGTTAACCGTGAAATGACTTGTAACACACGGAGGATAAGGAACTCCTTTGGTTAGACCTTTAATTTAAAAAAATAAAAAGAGAGGACAACCTGTTTATTTCCATTGTAATACACCGCGGACATGCGTGTTAAACGGCACTACTGGGAGTTCTGTCGTGTGTGGCTCCGGGCTGATAGATTGCGGGCTGTTTGGGTTGACATGTCCCTCCCAACATGTGTGAGTTTGCTCTCCTGGAGCTCCAGGACGTTTTTTTTTTTTTTACTGCAGCAGCTCGGTTACACTGAGCAGGACACCGGCTTGAAATGCGAAGGCAAATGTGATTAGCATGGTGCGCTGGTGTAGATGTCATTACAATGCTATGAGTGGATGAACCTCTTCGTATGGAGCCGTTCTTTGCTGAAGCAGACTCTGAGCAGCTGTGTGTCCGTTAGAGGGAGCGCTTTCTGAGGCAGCACCGCATCGGGGTGGATTCCAGACAGAGGCGGCTTCTCAGGCATGTCAAGTGGGATGCAACTTTGATCACATGTACGGTGACTTCATGTGAGCTTGAAACAGTTTACTTTATTCTATCTTATTTTAACAAATCTGAATGTGCTTTCATGTGGAGAAGAGCACAGGTTTTGGTTTGACAAGATGGCGCCATAGGCTGGAGATCACCTGCAGCTGACCTCTGACCTCCCTGTAGAGCGCTAAAAGAGAAGGTCATTGTTGTGTCTGAAAGCCAAGGGGTCATCTTTCACGACCTCAGAAACAGGGCTGCAACTAGTGATCATTTTCATTATCATCTGTTGCTATTTTTCTATTGTTTGGAATATTAAATATCAGAGAATATAGAAATTTGGCAATGACAATTTTCAAAATACCCCCAAAAATATCTCATGGCTTTTAATGACCAGCTAACAGTCCCAAACCCGATAGAACACCAAGCAAAAACAAGGGAATATGGACATTTGTGAAGCTGAAACCAATGAATTTTGATGAAAAAATAAATTATTAAATAAATAAAAAATAATTATCTCATGATTGACAATCTACTAATCATCTAACAAAAGCTCTAATACAGCTCTAATGCAAAATGACATCATCCCCCAATCCCTGGACTCAACATGCAGCTGAGTGGTGAGAAAGTAAAGCTGCACCTCATCCAAAAAAAAAAAAAAAAGGAATCCCTGCTACTTTTACACCCCCCCCCCCCTCCTTCTTCCTCCCCCTTTACCACTCATCTTCAAGAGAGGAGAGATGGAGGAAAGTGGGGCAGCGTCTGTGCTTCAGCATCACTGATTAACGACGAATGAAGGAGAAGCTTGATGACATCAAACAGGCTTCATGTCGTCACGCTTTCAAACTTTTTTTTTTGCACCAAAAATCTTGCAGGTTTTAACGCGTGTTCACTTTCGTTGACATCCCTCTGGCCCGCCGACGGGGCCCGGCTACACGTTATGTGCAATTATGTAACGTCCCGCTTAAAGAGGATACACTTAAAGCGTTGTCTGCCAAACGAGGGGGGGGGGGGGGGGGGGGGGGGCGACTTAGGGAGATGTTATTAAGCGGCTTCCCTCGTCTCTTCCGTGGTCGGGAGGGCAGGCGACTTGGCAGAAAACGAGCACTGACTTCTGAAGAGCGTCTCTTCAGTCGACCGGCTATGCATGTACCGGCCCCGTGCTTTAACGTGTCGCTCCGCGGCCGTCGATGCTGCGTGCACACGGGCGAACACGCTAGCCGTCGGAAGCGGGCGGCCTTCTGGCCGAGTGCTGCCATCTCCAGCTGGCAGCTGGCGAAGCGAGAACCCTGGACCCGAGCCAGACCGTCTCTCTGTTCTCTCCCACTCCTCTCTGGTTTCCTCTCTTCCTCACCTTGTGTCATCCCCTCCCTCCCTCCTCTCACTCTGTCTGACTCAGGTCCTCGCCATCCTCCCTCCGCCTCCTCTCTCTCCTGCTCCTTCCTGTCGCCTTCCTCTTCCGTACACTCGGGTGAACTTGTATCCCTCCAGGTTTCAAGTGGCCTCTCTCTCTCTCTCTCTCTCTCTCTCTCTCTCTCTCTCTCTCTCTCTCTCTCTCTCTCTTAGCGATGGGCCGGGTAGGCGAGGAGAAGGGAACATGGTGGGCTGTGTTAATGGATGCTCGGGGGTTGCGCTCCACGGCAACCGTCTGCTTGCCATACTTGTTACTCCTGCCCACGCACACACACAAAAGCATCCCCTGGGGGGCCAGTGTGTCTTTAACCAGGCTCTGAACATATGCCTGCTAACAGGCTGCCTGCCCCGGACTAAGCTGGGCTCGTTATGACGAAGCTGCGAGATAAATGCCACTCGGTCGCTCAGTAAATACATGTGCCAACAACATGCCAAGAGGGCTGGAGGGGGGGGGAGGAGGAGGGGGGGGTGATGTTGGAGGATAATGGACGTAAACAATGGGGAAAAAATGAAGAGCATTTTCCTTTTTTGTATTGTTTTTCTATTGAAAGCTCTTAGGAGTGCTTTCACATCCAGCCTGTTTAGTTCTGGTTAATCTTCTTCTTGTGAGCTGGTATGAAAGCCGTAACAGACGATATGGGATAATAAAGCCTTGACAGAATCTTTGGCGTTTAGACTCTACAGGGAGATTTTTAATGGAGGGGCAGAAGCAAGAGAGACCCCCCCTCCTCCCTCCTCCCTCTCTCCCCTTGGAGTCCAGACACCGGTGGTGCTGGTGGCCGATGATTCTGCTGAGACTGGTAGGCTGATGAAGCTGATGGATCGATGTAGACTGGGCGGCGGCGAGGGGGGGGGGGGGGGGGGTGACAGCAGCATCGATGTTCTAGAGACAGAGACACAATCGTATTTGAAAAGAGACAGCAGCAAGATGATTGGCTTACAATGTAGGCGTGTCACCGTGCCATTGGATGGATGTGAGCAGCTGATGAGAACAGCTGATACCACCATTGATTTCCTCTTTTCACTGCATTATAGAGCATATATCAGAGAGGGAATTCAGAGCACTTGCTCTAAGTAGCTTATGATATGTAATTAGAACTACTAATATCAAGATTTGTATTTAAATCAAAGCACGTGTTTAAAATTCAATTTCCAGTGTTTTTATCCAAATATCCACTCTAAATAGATCCTTTTTGACAGTTTACATTGACTTCGGTATAGTTGTAATTATTTTTTGGGACGGTGGTAAAACAACAAAAGAAGGTTAGTCTGGATCCCTGCTGTCAAATGTAGCTCTGAGAAATGAAATCAGGATCGGCCAAGAACATTGCAATCGGTGCATCTCTATGTTGGTCTGTAAGCGAAACACGACCCGTAGCCTGAGAGAGTTGTTCTATAGTCTTCCGTGGCTCTGGAGGAGCTTTGTCAAGTCTGCTAGGACTGCACTGACTCCAGTGATTCCACTTACTTACCTCCAAGTTCCTGCTGTCCAGCCCTCTCTATCCTCAGCAGCAATAAGAAAACAAGTTGAGTTAACTAGTATCATAAAGACTGCAGTCCCAGAGAGGACAATCAACAAAACAAGGATGAATGATTCTAAGTTAGGAGCCGATGAGGTTTTCTTTGGTGTGGTCAAAGGTTCCACTGTCATGAACTCCAGCTGCACCACATACCTGAGCCCTCTCTCTGACGCTGTGCTTATGAGAAACATCAGTGTGCTTTTATTTGCATCAAGGCGACGAGCGTTCAACTACTTTCCTTAACACTGGTTTTCTTCTAGGACAGTGAACTGAAGACAGCACCTTGGGCTTTTTATAGACCGAGCGGTTCATTGAGATAAATAATCTGCTGGTTAATGAGTTCATTTTTGTTAGTTGCAGTCCTAAAGGTTTTGCCAGTCATTCCTCTTCTAACAATTACATCCTTTTCCTTGTCCATGACAATCCAGAACTTCCTATATTTGACAAGAATGTTCACTGTCCACGTTTCCATGTTTTTATGCGTGTGATAGAAACAGCAGGTTTTTATTAGTGTTGGTCCTCTAAGCTGATTGGGGAAGTATTTCGTTTGCATCTCTGACCTCTGACCTCTGCAGACGAATGTATTTACAGCTGGATTAGTTTTTGGTGTGGTCCTTCTCGCTGCATGTCGGCTCTGTGTTTGCGTGGGTGAAACGAGATTATTCTGGAGCTCCGAAGCTCCCGGAAAACTTTTGAACTTGTGTGTGTGTGTGTGTGTGAATGGAGCATTTTCTGCCTAATTAATTCTAACTCCCAGAAACTTCTATTTAGCTGCTTACTCTTCTTCCCTGCAGTATTTGTAGACTTGTTTTATTGAAGGATAGCCCCGAACAAATCTTCACATTTTCCTATACAATTTTCACAATAAAAGTCCCCTGATATTTTGTTATTTAAAAGATTTTATTTTGAAGCAGCCAAATCGGGAAGTGTTGGGTTTTAATCAGCTGTTACTGGGTTTCCTCCTCTCTTCTCTTTGCTCGTACCCCTGTTTTTTTATATTTTTGTGATCCCTACAGTATGATCACTTAATGAGTGTTCTCCCAGTAAGTGGGTGGCTACTTGGCAAAAAAACAAAGCTGCTGACCAAGAAAAGAAGACTCGTGTCTCGTTCACAGCATGGATTGCAATCTTGTGGCTGTTCAGCATTTTCTTGCTGTTGAGCCTTCTGTGTGGCTTTTTAAATTAGGAGTGCTCCGAAACTGATACATTTATTGATCTGATGCCCCTTTTTATTTCGGATGTAGAATAAACACATTTCATTTCCTTTAAATTCTTCACAATAAAAGTCCCCTGTTATTTGTGCTGCTTACCTTTCCTCCCCACAGTATAAGCAGACTTGGGTTTTTTTAACCTCTTCCACTCCCCCTCCCTATTTTGGAGCAAAAACGCCTAAAATGACGTACCCAAATTAGAATGGCTATAACGTCTGAACCACTCCGACTATATGCATCAATGATGTCTTGTCAGAAAGAAAACCCCCTATAGTTTATTGTGAAAGTGTCAGAAAACATGTAGGTCATACAGAAACAGAGCAGTGGACTTTTGAAGTCAGTCAAAATTGAAGATTTTTGTCCTCCGAAAATGAAAAAGTATCTTTCAGTATAAATAACTGTCTGTGGCTGTATCTGTACCAGTAAAGGACAGTATAGGGTTGTGTTAAGGCTGAAGTTTCTCAAACAGAGGAGAAGAAGAGCACAGAGGAGAATAAGCAGCCCCCCCCCCCCCCCCCCCCCTTGCTCCCTTTGTTCCATCAGCAAGCAGGGCCAGAATCAAATGGTTCAGGTTAAAATCAAAAGTATTTAATATCTAACAGAAGCCAAAACAAATGCAAACTGAATTACACAGTAAAACAAACATAATATTCCATGAAATATGAGGCCCCGTTCACACCACAGGACAGAATGGTGTGTCTGTCCCATGATGCGGAGGAGGTCTGAGGATCTTCTGCAATTCGAAGATCCTTTGTCCCTGCTGAGTCTCTCAAAAGTATCATGTTTCACATTCCACAGCTCATGGAATGCTCAGTGATTGGCCGGATTCCAATCAGCCCCTCCTGGGCAGATGACCCATTGTTCTGTTCTTCTCACCTAGGTCAGCCAGCTTCGTTCCAACCCCCGCTGGCAGACACCTCCTTACATTCTTGGGGCCAGTTCCTTTGTTTGATTCGCCAAACCCCCGCTTCCAGTACAGTCCTCACACCTTCCTCTTACAGTATGAAATGACCTCTGATGATGAAATTGCTTCTTGGTCTAAACTCTTACAAGTAAACACACTGTAACATATAACATCCAGCACCAGGAATGCTCTAAAACTTAAATCCCTCACAGTTGTAACTACACTATCAGTGAACAACTGCCTTAAAATTTGAAGAAGATTGGACAAAGTATGACCATTCTACAGTGTTTCTTCCATGAAGAAATCTAGGCGGAGCTCTAAAAGGACATTTGGAGACACAAATGGACACATGGTAACCAAGTGATATTCTGACACACTAACGGTGTTTTTTCCTTTACATTTTGATATATTTCATCAATTAGAGCTAAAATGCTCACAAATTTAGAATTTCCAACTTTTCAATAGATTTTTGGTATTACCAATGTGTATAACTGTTTAATAACCACCAATAGCAATGCAAAATATAACTTTGACTCCAAGTGGAGCAGATTTATTGAGAAAGAAAAAAAGGCATACATATATTACACATCACACATTACACTTCACACATCACACACTTGGAAACAACAAATATTCTGTTGGTCATGCCACTGGATGAAACAGTTCCTTTTAGGAAGAAAGCAGAGGGGGGTGGTGCACTTCCTGCAACTCACAGGTGTCTTGTTCTTGCAAAGAACACATTGCCTTCGACCCTTTGTTGCATTGTCAGAGGGAAAGATGGGTCCACATGTTGCTGATCGTGAAGTCTGAGAAGGATTCTGCTTGGTCATTTCTCTGATAAGGAGCTCCCTAAACTTTTTATGCGTCACTGGGGTCTCTCCATTGTGAACTGCAAGCTCCTTGTATATTATATAGCTGTTCACCACAGCAATGTCCAACATGTGGTAGAACACTTTTTTATACCACTTCATTGTTTTCTGGAGAACATTGTAGTAGCCTATCAGTGCATCTGATAGGTCCACTCCTCCCATGTAGGCATTGTAATCCTTTACAGCATCTGGAACGGGGACATCAATTCTGCAGACAACTCCACTATCATCTCTCAGCCTCCTAGTGGCACTGAGACCACTGAACGCTTGGTGGAAGTTAGATGCCACAGTCACCAGTTTGGTGTCCATCCACTGGACAAACAGCAACTTATCCACTTGTAGCCATCTGATGTCTCCCCGCTTGGCCCTCTTCCCCAGTTTATTGTCTTCGGTGGCAGGGAAACCCCTACAGTTCTCACGCATAGTCCCACAAGCCATTATTTTTTTTTGGTCCAAATCAGTCAGAAGCTTGGGACTGGTGTAGAAATTGTCCATGTATAGCTGGTATCCTGTTCCCAACAGTGGAATTTCCAGAAGCCTCATCACAGCAGAGTGGCCCAGTCCATCTGTCAACTGTACTGCTGTCTTCCCCTCGTAAATGAAAAAATTCCACGTGTAGCCATTCATGTCCGCAAGCACAAACAGTTTTATTCCCCACTTGGTTGGTTTTAGTGGTAAATACTGTTTGAAACTTAGCCTGGCTTTTGTGGCTACCATTCTCTCATCTATGGCCAGCCTCTGGTCAGGATGATAGGATGCCTTACACGCTACCATAATGTCATCATAAAGTGGCTTGACTTTGAAAAGCCGGTCATGCTGTGGAGTTCCCCTTTTCTCTTCATTTTTGTCATCCTCATCAGGGTCACTGAGGTGGAGACACCAGAAGATGGCATTGAACCGATTTCGACTCATGGCTGAGGCTGGAAAGTTGAAATTGTACGGCGGTATTCTCCTCCAGTAGTCATCTCTTGAAGGGCACCTCACCAGTCCACAGAAAATGACGACGGCCAAAAATGTGAAAAACTCATCCTTTGCTAGGGGTTTCCATTTGAATTTCTTTCCTGCCGCCTTCAGTTTCTGTGCCATCTTATTTGTGTTTGTAATGATAGTACGTACAACAGTGCGGTGGAAAAAAAGCTTGAACAGCTGGAAGGGTGACCACCTTAAATCCCGGCTGACAGTGGGGCCACATGGATTACACGGGTGAAAGTTGTGTGGGAGAGGCTGCGTGTCAGGGTTAGATGTCTCAAACCATTGTGCTGTCTCTTCCTCTTCACCTCTCCTTTGTGTAGTGGGGGTCTGCGCAGGAGGTGCTGATGGGGCCGTTGACACACTTCTCCGACCTGTGCTCAGTGCGGGTTTGGTCAATGGCTTTGCTCTTTGTCTTGAACATGTGAGCTTCGAGGGGGTTGCTGGAGGTGTTGGTCTTCTCTTTGTCCCGGATGGTAGTGGGGGAGGACTGACGATGATGGCCCTGGTTGCTGACTGAGCCCACTTGGTTCATCTGTGTCCTCCTCATCCAGACTGTGAGAAAAGTTTTAGAATGAGTTGGTATCACTACTGGAATAATAATTCTATTCACCAATTTGTAGCTCCATGCAAATATAAAAACTCCATGGGACAATACAGTAGAATAACAGTAATAGTACAATAATAGCATGCAAAATACTTGTAGTCACAGATGAAACACATACCGTGACTTTCTTTTTTTTCTTGGTGTGGTGGCAACAGGAGAGGCCAGTGGAGGCTCCCAGTCATCATCATCATCATCATCATCGACACTGAGAAAAAGAATAAACAAGATTATAATTAGTTTATGCAACTTCCAATAAAAATAATTGTTTCAGCTAGACTGCTAGAAGACAAGTAATAACTACTCAAATGTGGTCAAATGAACAAAACATCCTAAACTCATACATACAATGGATAACTAGCATGTGGAAGAAGTATGTCTCTCCACCAAAAGCGACTATGTAGCAAACAACACACACCAGAATAGCATAACGATATATAACACGTGTGAAACATGAAATAAATATAGAAATCTTACTTGACCATGACTGGATCAATCCCATGTGCAAACAAATCCTCCTCGTCTGTGGCATAATCCTGGTCACTGTCAGAGGAATCCTCAAACACCGTTTGAGGATACTTAGATTTCCTTGTATTTTTAGCCATTGCAAATTTAAAAAACGAAGTATCTACGGTCGAAGACGTGGCCTCTGTGAGCAGACTTGTTGTTCGTAAATGCGTATGGCCGAGTATGCAGGTAGCTCCGTTACGCGAGACTGTATACGCCCCCAGGAAAGCTCGATTTGCATATGCAAAACATCGTTAGACAGCCTGAAGTCTCCTCAAGACGAAGGGCTTGACAAGCCTAAACGTATCGCTAGCTGTTACTAATGAAATGCACACAAACAAAAACAGAGCAAATCCACGTTTTCAGGGCAGGTAAAGATAGCTCGGTCTCCTGGCTTCAATACATTACTGCCAGTGAACACACAACACTGAGCCAGATGCTAACATAGTGCAGTGTTGAAAACCGGCGTCATTATGATCGCCAAAGTCATTTTTAGATACAGACACACCATAATGAAGCTTCAGAAAAGAGCTGCACATGAAAAGTGAAAAATATGACCGCGTTGGTTGACGGCTTATGAGAGAGTTAGATTAGGTTTGTACTATAAGTACCTATCTTTTCTGCAGCCCCTAGTTCCATGGTAACACCCGCTAGAACATTCACTAGTAAATTCGGGTCTGTACTCCCCGTCCAAATGCTGCAAGACCCGACTTGCAAAGATGAGGATTTTGTGAATCCTGGGAAACCAAGCACGTCCATGTTTTTTTTTACGTATTTTGCATGAGCAAGTCGTAAGAACGGAAGGGGAAGGGATCGCGGACGCCGGCTTCCTCGCGGAGTTTAAGAGGTTTTAATAATAGCTGCTTACAAAGGTCTGCAAATTCTGTGATAAAAAAAAATTCCAAGCAATTCTTCTCCCCTTTATTTTTGCTGCTTATTTGTTCTCCCTACAGTATCAGTATACTTGTTTTATTGAAGAATAGCTGCTAACAAAGCGCTGCTAATTTGCTCATAAACATATTTTCTTTAAATTCCTCTTCACAATAAAAGTCCCCCGTTATTTTAGCTGCTTACTCTTCTTCCCTGTAGTATTAGTAGACTTGTTTTATTGAAGGATAGCCCCTAACAAATCTCCTCATTTTCCTATACAAATTTCACAATAAAAGTCCCCTGATATTTTGTTATTTAAAAGATTTTATTTTGAAGCAGGCGAATCGGGAAATGTTGTGTTTTAATCAGCTGTTACTGGGTTTCCTCCTCTCTTCTCTTTGCTCTTTTGGTAAGGTGGGGAAGATGATGGAGACCTATGTTTGATAGATAGTCCGGATTGTGCCAACATGCATACTACACCTTACCGAGATCAGAACTCAATGCGAGCCAGACCACCTCGGCATGTGGATCTCACTGTGAGCGAGATCTGATCTCAGAGCATAGAGACTTGACAGTTAACACATTCCTGTCATGATCGCACAACAACAGTGGCATTAAAAAAGACGAGTGTGACTCAACATATTTCAGTATAACTTGACAACCTAGCTCTCACCGGTTCACTTAAATCTTACAACTCCTCCCTGGACTCTGCCAGTGGACCAGATGAATGAGCCACGACTCCCATCAGTCTATTTTTATGCTTTTAGAACTTCAAACGAGTCATTTCCTCTCTGGAGTGTACATGTTCTTTAAAGTTCAGTGTGTGTGTGTGTGTGTGTGTAGGTGTGTAGGTGTGCATTGCTTCTCATTGCAGACCAGATTTGAAACTTGAATCAGAGCGAGGTGGCCTTCTCTGCGCCCCGTGGCTTTGGATAAATTGTTTCTCTAATTCCAACACTCTACTTCCTGTATTGAGGTCACACATCCTGGTAAAATCAGAGGATGCATCATGGAAGGCCCACTAGTTTTAATTTGTTCCATGAATCTTTGAAATGTTTGGTCAGCAGTAAGAAAGTTTCGATGTGATGAGAGTAAGTCTACATTTCCCCCCATGGGGGCTCCATTTAGCAAGGAAACATATCAATAGGTAGGTCTTCAAATGTCTTGTTGTGTCCGACCAACAGTCCAAACCCACAGAGATCGAGTTTACTCTGATATAACAGAGAGACGAGAAGATGCTGAGAATCAGCTGAACGTGTATCTGCGGTCCACGTACGGCTGTGCGGTAGCATCTGCTGTGCTTCTTGTACTGAAGCCTTCACTCCCCCTGAGCTTAATGAAAAGCAGCACCCCTGTTGCCCGGGGGCCAAACGACACACTTCATAAAAGTCACCGACCTTTAGATGGGAATCAACCTGGTATTCGGGCCAAGCGGCAGCGGTGACTGGAAGCTGCTGTCGGGCCCCCCCGAGCTCCCAGCAGCCTCCATTTTGATTCGTCCGACTTGTCTGCTGGGGTCGCTCGGCCGGATGAACCGATGGAAACGATTGAGACGCTTCACGTGTGGTTTTAGATCGTCGCAGATCCCTGTCAAATATGTGAGCAGTCCACAGGGTGTTAGTGTGTTTCTATTTCAGTCCAAATAACCCAGAAACACACCTGATTCATGTTTACAACGGGAGTACTACTGCTGTCACTGCTGTCTTCCAGTACTCTAGGAGGGATGTTTCCATTTGTGTTGGGGTCATAGATCAGATTTAGATATTATGACTAAACTTTACTGTATGCACTGCTGTGAACTTTTGTAAATTGGCAACTTAAGAAGCTTTAATAAGCGTGGAATCTTTATTTTATTGCAAGCGTTTGTGCATTTGTCTGCAGCATCGCTCAGTGTCCTGAGGTCGTCGCTTAATTAATTGCTGGAAAGACGGCGTTGCTTATCTAGTATTGCCTTCCTGTGTAACTCCAATTATATATCCCCCCTCAAAGGAGCAGGGAGCCAGCAGAGAAGAATGGTGTATAGTTCAACATGGATAAAGACACCATATCTCTTTAGTTGTCTCTCAACTCGCGTGAGACCAAAACGTACTCCCTCGTAACCCCCTCACAGCGTCTCCTCACATCTGTGAGGGACTGAAGTCGACTGTGGTGGTTCGTTGTACCGCTCACGATAAAGGGTTTGACTTGGAGCGTCCCTCGCAGCACAATCCCTTCAGCATGGTATTGCTCTCTGGCATTTGCTCTGAATATGCTGTACTGGTGTCCTTTAGCTGACTCATCGTAAAGCTGGCCAGCTCGTAATTGCTGGAGCCCTTCTGCTGCAGTCAGGATGCACAGAATGGACACGACATCACAACGTTGTTGTTACATCGTGACTTGTTTTCACCGAGCTGTATACACCGTGTGTAGCAAGCCGCATGTTAAAAAGGATGCCAAAATAACATCATGATGCAGATTTGCAAAAAGTCTTAAGTTCATGCTCTGTTAGGTCTGTAGGCAAGACGACAAGCAAACACATTTTAAAACGCTTGTTTTTTTGATGGGGTTCGGATGGATGACTTCTAGGCAAAAATTTTTAAAGACAGACGTTTGACTCAATCCGCTGCCATGTTGATGCTGGTTTTTCGACACCTGACAGCAGAAATGATGAAGACACTCCGACGAAGGGCGACACGCCCCCAGCTATTCATGAACTAGACCAGAGGATGGATTTGAACATTTTCAGACTTTCTTCTCTCTGTTTGGAGGGCTGTGGGGGAAAATTACCACTTGTGGGCCTACCAATCAAACTGAATTTTTCCAGCAGCCAATCAGAGTGCAAGATACTGTAAAACCCAATTCTCAACGTTGCTCTATGCAGAAATACTGGTGTCCTCCTTGAAGTTGTGAGAAAAATAAGTAATTTTTCTGTAAGGTGAACTCCTTTTCTGTTTGCTGTAGTTTATACGTGTCATTAGCATGTCGTTCACAGCTGCCTGGGGGTTTGCAGTTGGGCATATGGACTGACAGACGTACACAGCGGCCCGGTCCCTGATGGGCAGAGGCAGCTTTATTCCAGTCAGCGAGCAGGAAGGAACCATGAAGGAGGCAGTTCAGGTGCATGAGGGATTTTGATGGCGCTCCTTGGCTGGTCTTACTGCCCAGCTGTCGTCACATTTAGGGGTTTAGATAAGGCCACGATGAAGTGGAGACACCCCTGTTCTTTAAGAATAGCTGTGGATGAATTAAAGTTTGGGTGGAGTGTTGAGTCTGGCCTGACGCCGCTGCGTCTGTCAGCTCTCCCATTCAGCCTCCAACGGTCCTGAGATCTTGCAGCCGTCGAGGCAGATCCGTGGTCCCTCATGAGGCTTGTCATCCTCACTATTATGACATTCACATTGAACCTTTGAAGTATCTGACATTGTTTGCAGACAACGGCAATGCATCCTGCCTCCAGTTCGTGTTCAAAGGGATGCCTTTCCTGGGGTTGACAGTGTGATCCTGATCTGCTGAGAGATCCCAGTGTCCAACACAACAGGTCAGCAGACTGCGACCATTTAGTCCCATTTTGGTCCCAAACATGATACATTATTTAATAGTTACGACTAGGGTTGGGCGATAAGATGATATATATAGTCAGCAATATAAAAATGTGTATTCGTTTAAAAAAAAAGTATATCGAAAAACCAGCGACCGTACAGCGTTACGGTAATATACGTCTTTATTACGACGGTGTGTTTTTTTGGTTTCCTGCTAACATGCATCTTGGTTACTGTGCTGCTCTGTATACTTTCTCTCAATACTGCACTCCCCTCCCCTCCCCTCCCTCCATCCTGAGCCGGCTGGCTTCCTGCCCTGTCTCATTTTACAGCCTAGCCCACTGATGCAGCACAGTCAGCTTCCTCCACGCCGACTTCTCGAGACCCATTAAACATTCATTGGATAGGGCTATAAGATACCTCAGTGTAGCCCTCAGCTCTGCTACTCTAAATTCAGCCCAAGATCTGAGCTTTACACTCTTAACCATGATACCGAAGGCAAAATTCTATAGGCATGTGTCTGAGAGGAGCAGTAGAAAATGCATGCAATAGACAAACTGATTGATCATGTTGGCGTGGCACACTATGTGACACATGATCCTCTCGTGGCAGCAGTGTTGGAGTACATGGAACCACTGACAGATGAATGTTGTTGTTGGCTGTGATAAGGCCCAAACTATTAAGAGCAGCTCATGATCACTAGGATGTTCCTTCTTCATTTATCCGTTGCATCAGAGAAGCTCGAAGAGAACATGTGAGAACAAATCCAACCACCCAAGAGCAAAGTAACCTAGAAACCCAGTCCAACTCTTTTCCAATGAAAGTGGCTCGCAGCACTAGCTCCTAAAGGCGCTAAATGTAGTCGGCAACACTGACAGCTCGTCCCTTCAGGCCTGACTCTCAAGCCACTCCCCCAAAATGATCATTATGAACATAAACTCAGTACTCACAGCTGACAGACTAGCAGCTTGTGGAAGACTCCGGTGACGATCAATGAGTGAATGGTTCAGAGTGCGATCGGGGTAAACAGGCAGGTAGCCCATCCAATAATTTCCTTCGGCCTGAATGAAATGATTGGAATGATTGGTAATTATTCTAATTCCATTACCATCTCTAGCTTTGATAGTTTAATGCTCACAAACTCGGCTAATGAGCTTCACTGGGACCCATGTGTGAGAGGTTTGACCTGGCAACATGAGAAAACAACCCAACTGTCCCGTTCAGGTGTCGCTCGACTCTGGTTGGCACACCGAAGCATGTGACAGCACCTGTTTCCAACTGAGCTCGCCTGCTTCAAACCAGCGACAAGAACAAAGAGTAAAAACACAAAAAAGTAAACCTCTAATGAAATATACAAAACTTTTTTAAGATAAAAGCTTTTGCAATTTGGAACCCGTCGCCTATGGGTCTGACAATTTAGCCTCTGGGGGGCAACGGACAATATTTCTGGGGTTCTAGCGTAGCCGTTAGATAACCGGATATCCGGGCCAAGACTTCCTCTTCTGTGCGCCGCTCATTGTTTACGGTGAAATAAGCAACGGGAGACACCACAATAGATTTGAGACGTCTTCGACCGGATTGTTGAATAAGAAGCCAGCTAATTTGTCAGCTAATGAAAAGCTAAATCGTTGTCAGGTGGTAGCCAATTTGTTCCGGGATTGCATTATAGGCCAATGCGTTCCACATCGTTAGTTCTTGACACACAGTGTTTACTTGCATTCAACCAAAGCCCACTCGAACGTGATTGGTCAATAATACTGAGACTGGAACGCTTCCGATACCAACATCTCGTCCCATCGCCAACAGATTCTCTTCATATGTGTTTGTAGGGATTAAAACTATTGTGTTGTGGTAAGAAGCTGATTAAAAAAATACACTTTCAAGGTCTTTAAAGTAGCTCTATATTCTCAGCTGCCGTATACATGTGCAGTACTTTCAGCCCTCTGCCCATGGTGGTATCCATGACGGCTGCCTCCGAGGTGTCGAGTAACAACTTACTTAGTGTTTCACTGACATGAATTGTTTGTAATCTTTCCATCAAAAGGTCAGAGCACTCTAGCCCAGCTATAAGGAACAACGCAGACATGCGAGGCATCGATGAAGCGCTCTGGTAATTCACTGAAATGTACAACAGAGCAGCTTGGAGACAACGTAATGTAAAGGAACAGTGTGCGGTTTCACATGTGGAGGATGCAGGATGCTTGTGGAGGGGAGGGGAATGGAAAACAGTAGAAGAGAATAGTCAGTTCACTGGGGACACGGGGGGAGCATGGAATAGCTGTCATGTCTAAATAGAGACATATTAGGGGAGCTGGCACCGTATCTCCTCTACCTCCAGGTGAAATGTGCTTACTGTGGACATCGGACAGCAGCGTTTTGCAAACAATACAGGATATGTGTCCTACACATCTGCCATGAATCCTATTTCAAGCCCTCATCAGAGTATGCCGTTGAGTGTCTGCTACAGTTGTAATGTATGCACTTCCTGCCTTTCCTCCTCTGGCCTCTTTCCTTAAATAACGTTCATATTTTTGAGTAAAACAGCAGGACTTAATAAAAGTCAGTTTGTAATAAGAAAAGAGAAGATTAAACGATAGGTAGGTAATTATTTCCTTACTGCCAGTTTCAATATGCTGTGCTGTGGTTTACCTTATCTAGTGGGACCTGATGCCATGACCTTGTCAGAGCAATGACAGCCGCCCATTACTTCCTGATACGCAGACGCACGCACGTGGAGCTATCCCTTCGGAACAGCCCGAGGCCTGAAGATGGAGGGGGGCTCCTGAGCCCTTTTCCCTTTGTCAGATCCGTTTGTTCATCGATTGTGGTTGGCAAACACGAGTCGGGTCCGCGGGGACGGTCGGTGACTAATCGGAGCGATAGCTCGTATAACTAGAGAGATTTATTTCAGAGCGAGTGCTCCCCTCTGGTTTCTGTCAACTCGTCCTGGATTGTTTCGACGTGTCCGCTGCTAAATTGCAGGTTCAAGGGCAGAAATGTCGGCATGTTTAGCGGCTGTACATGAGCCGCGCCTGTTGAGATAAATAATGGCTTTTTAAAACCAAATAATGATGGCTGCTGTCATTTAATGCTGCATATACACATATATTCAAAGTATCAACCTGCTGATATTGAAGTTGATCCAGCTTGTAGGCCACTCTGTGGAACGGGAAAATAGTTCTGCAATGTTCCTGTCGGTAGGGCTGAGCAATTTATTGATATTATATCAATGTCGAGGTATGAGACTAGATATTGTCTCAGATTGTTACATATCGTGGCATAAGTGTTGCTTTAAAGACTGCATTACAGTAAAGTCATGTCATTTTCTGAACTTACCAGAGTGTTATAGCTGTTCTATTATTTGCCCCTTAGTCATTATATCCAGATTGCTGATGATTATTTATGAAAGAAATCTCAATCTCTGTTGATATTTTGTGAAATGACCAATGGTCAGTCAATGCTATAATACCGTCGCAATATTTATATTGATGTGTTTGATCAAAAATATACTCTCCATATCTACACCCTACCTGTGGGTCATTATGACTATAATATTGGATTGTAGGGAGGAGTCACCTGGTCATTTAAAGAGCAAATATATGTGTGTGTGTTTTCCCCTATAAAATCCTATAAAAAATACTTTTTTGTAATGCAAAAGAAAATAACGCGAAATATCCTTTTCATTGATATTCAATGCGGAAGTGTCTTAAAACTTGCATTCTCTCTACTGACCATCAGGGGGCGACTCCTCCGGTTGCAAAAATAAGTCAGATTGTATAGAAGTCTATGAGAAAATGACTCTACTTCTCTCTTGATTTATTACCTCAGTAAACATTGTAAACATGAGTTTATGGTCTGGCACTTCTCCGCATTCCAAATATGGTAACTTCTGTTCATTGGTTGCGAAAAAAACAACACGGTAACGGCCGTATTCCAAGATGGCGACGGTGAATACGGCAAACTCGAGGCTTTAAAACTATCAGTCCACAAACCAATGGGTGACATCACAATGACTACGTCCACTTCTTATACACAGACTATGAGTTGAACAAGTGAAGTGAAGATAACGTTGTTGGTAGCCTACCGGTTACATGCAGAAGTGAAGGACACGCCAACACATGCTTAGACATTCAGAGTTTTTAGCAGATCGGTGATGCTCTTTTCCCCTCATTGTTCTCTGGGAAATTTGCTGGTCCCGGTTGTGAGAGAAATGTGAGAAAATCTACCATTGTCAATGGTAGTAGAGTGTCCACAGTAGATATAGCTTAATCGTGTGTGTGTGTGTGTGGGTGTGTGTGTGGTGCATACCCCTGCTGGTGCTGCAGAAAACACACACTAATGATTTCTCCCAGAACGAGGCTGAGGCTGCAGCTTCTTGTAGTCCACACAGACAGCGAGGCCGCTTCAGGTCTGTCCTGTAACTCCGGTCCAACACTTAAGTGATTAGCATACATGAAATGACTCTGCAGATTAATTGAAGAAGAAGAAAATGAGACACACACACAGCTATCACTGAAGTAATGTGGGAGGAAACGCCGTTGACTTGCATTCACATCTACAGCCATTTTACTGAAGGGTTTTTGATCAAAGCTTACATCAGGCCTTAAAGTAATCTTTTGAAGCAGCCAAAAAGAGCAGCCTGCGGTTTGGGCTGAAAAGAGAGGATACCAGCTGGGCAGTCAACTCCATCATAGCTAAGTTATGTAACACACGCTCAAGCAAAGCATGTAGGCATGCACAGTCAACAGCTCCTAGTTATTGTACGTCTACAGTGGGGTTTTTCCCGAATTAGTGATTTGTCTGTCAATTAACTAGAGCTGTCATCTGTTTTTTTAAGCCGTTTGCTGCTCACGTGCTGTGAGATTAGAAAACACACAGTAGTTATCAGCACCATGGAGAGTTACTGAACATAATTCATTTTCAGAAAGCTCTCGCTCGCTGCATTTTCTTTGATCGTACATGTCAATAAAAAAAGGTTTAGAATAGAAAATACAAGTTTGCACTCAAGCCAAGAGTTGTTTCACCAAGCAAGTTTAGTTTGTCAGAAAAGATTTTAATTGGTTTCATACATTTAGATCAGTTTGATCAGACTAATTAAACTTTCTGTGTCACGCTGCAAGTTCATCTTAGTCTGGACTTCTTTGGACTGCTTGGGTTCACTGTCTGGTATCCTGAAGCTGGCTTTCAACTTGTTCACAATCTGGCTATGAGCACGTTTGTTTGAAAGAGGCCTTAATAATAATCAACACTGTCAGAACCACGAGTAGAGTATTAAATATATCAAAGTAAGCCGATACTGTTAACAGGAAGCTGTAGAGACCGACGAAATAATATAAGTAAAGCCATAATATCAGGCTGAAAATATATAAGGCTAGACAAGTGAGAATGATTACATGACCTTTTTAGAAATGGTTGGCATATTCAACATTGACATTTTGTCTCAGGCTGTTTTTGCTGCCAAAGCAGAGAGGAAAACTACAAATAGTCTGTTCAAGGATAATTTGTTTCCAGACATCTACACAAGAAAAACATGACACACAACCAGACCAAAACAGTAGTTTTTTAACTTGCATCAGGAGGATTAAAAAAACAGCAGCAACAAAACAATTCTCTGGGCCGACATCTTAAACAGAGTTTGCCTCCTCTCGTCCCACCGGAGTCCTGCGTCCTCTGGCGGTCCGCCCGTCAAGTTCATCTTCGTCCAGGACCGCGATGGCGCCAGGTCTCTGCAAAGATGTGGGCACAACAGTCACCCATGTCCCATCGTTGGGCTAGCCCTGATTTTCTTGTGACCGAACATTAGCCAGGAGCAGACTGAGTGGTGGAATAGCCTCAGGTCCTAGCTGGGTTAGCTTAGCTTCCATCGCGGCTCCCCTCCCTCTCGACTCCGTTTTGCGGTGGTGTTTGGTCGGGCAGGTCTGGCTGGGTGGTCGGCTTTGGGAGGTGATCGTTTTAAGGTCCGCTCCCCAATCACCACGCTTCCTTCTCTGATGTTGATGAGTGTATTCTGTCATACGTCATAAGTGCTCCAGTTATAAACATGAAAAGACAACAAATGAAGACACAATTCACGGGAGCTACTGGCCGCAGCATGCACATGCGCTGCCGTTGCGAATGGCAAATAATAATAAAGGTCACAGTGGTCATACCTTTTTATTTACAAAATCATATCTCATTGAGTCTTAGAAGATGTAATACTCACAAAGTCTCATGTGATGCTAAGGTGCAGTTATGCAGTAATACAACAAAACAGTTATGACCAGCTTTGTGTGGATAATGATCTATTTTGGTAGAAGTCTACGTCACAAAACCATGTGAGTAGAAAAGAAAAACTATTATTAAATCTCTGACGTGATCCACATGGCAAACAAAGTAATTCTACTAATCTATAAAATGTCAGTCTTTTTTTCTTTACTGGAAGTGATTATCAGTTTAAAAGGCAACTCTTTTACAAAGCCTTTTGCAACAAAGGTCACCTGAGAGATTAGCCTGTAGACGTCAGGGAGAACAAGTTTTGGAGACATATTCATGATAGAGTGAAAGCTGGCAGAATTGGTCCTTATGGGTAAAACAATATATTATTTAGAGTAATCAGGACGGAGTGTGATATTAAATATGAACGCGTAGTTGATGGTGTGACACAGATGATTTGGAAGGTAATACCTTTCCTTGTATTCATAAATCTTAAAGGAGAAGCAAATTTTAAACCAATTTATAAAAATGCCACGTTAAGACACCAAGACGTTGAGGAAAGACATTTGGTATCAAAAACCTTTGACATTTGGGGATTTCTTCAAATTCTTTGGCAATTGGATGGCGAACAGCTCATTGAGTCAACTGCAGGCTGCCATGCTTTGAGTCTGCAGAGCCCTGAAGCCCCATCCCCGATGCTGCACAGAGAGCGGTTCGCTTGTCTATTCAAAGTTTATTAATATTGAACGTGTCCGAAACTGCACCAACACGGCACCGACTTCAGTTCCCAGCAATACACCCGCCAAGTGTGAAGTGGATCAGATGAACGCTTTTCGAGGTATGCGAAGGACACACAGACAGACAGAACGACAGACTCCTTGCTTTATAGTTAGATGTTTTAAAAATAATGGTGTGCCGCTTTCACACACCAGAACGCACAAGGAGCACTGGAAGTGATGGATTGTCATCATGACCTGTTCCCAGTTTCTTTTACAAGGAAAACGAGTGAAGCAGGCTGAAGCTCGTAACGCATGCTGGCAGCTGAGCAGATGCTAAATGTCCACACACACCAAGAATGCATCTCTACACAGTCGGCCCGTAATGTGCGCTATTTATTCCGATTAGTTTTCCCTCACATAATGTTCCCGCCTTCACTTGGAAGCGCTCCAACAACCAGCTGTCTGTGGCAGCCCAGAGTTTGATTAGGGCGTTCTCACCTTCCCAAACGAAGTGTACCGAGGGTGTGGATGTGCTACAGTTTGATTCAATTGCAGCATGGCAGCCGCTTTCACACCTGCCATGCTGCAAGAGGAGAACACCGAACCTTCATCTCAACAGAAGCGAGAATGTCAGTAACAGTATTTTTGATTTTTTCAAAAGACTCACACAATGCAACACATTTGAACACCTTTGTATTGTTAACCAAAGCTGTAAAATTGCAGCTCTACTAATCATTTCTTGTTTTAGAAATCATACAGACGCAGTGCGGTCATTTATTTCTCATACCTGACAATTTTTACATATCACTGAATTGGTTTAATTTCAGTCGCCGAGGCCGTGGTTACACTTCTCTATTCAATACGACTTTTGCCATCCCATCATGTAAAGACTTACTAACTGCACGCTAAGTCTGTACGCTCCGAGATCAGATCTGGCTCGCATTCAGGTTCGATCAGCCTGACCTCGTGCCTAGGTGGCCCGACTCTCATTGAGTTCTGATGTCAGTGAGCTGTGGACAGCATGTGGACACAATCCGGACAATCTATCAAACATAGGTCTCCATCATCCTCCCCCACTCGTAGAGTTCGTCTACCAAAGAGAGCAGGGTAGAGAGGAGGGGAAACCAGCAGCTGCTAATGAAAACCCAACACTTCCTGATTGTGCTGCTTCAAAGTAAAAGCTTTTAATTATCAAAATACTGGGGGTGTTTTGTTGTAAAAAATGTATAGAATAATACGTCAATCAGTTGCTTTTCATCAATAAAACAAGTCTACTAATGCCGCAGGGAGGAAAAGTAATCAGAAAAAATAACGGGGACTTTTATTGTGAGAATTATTGGAAATTAAATATGTTAATCAGTGAATCAGCGGAGCTCTGGATGCGGCTATCCTTCAATAAAACAAGTCTACTAATGCGGCAGGAAGGAGTAAGCAGCTAAAATAACGGGGGACTTTTATTTTGAAGAATTTAAAGGAAAGGAAATGCGTTCATCCACTGTTCTCCAGCCGCTTCTATCGCCACAAAATATACCAGAACACTAACCAATCAGGCGGGTCACACTGAAGTGTCAGCTGCCGACACACAAATACGGACACGGCTGTGTTCCTATCTGGGGCATCCAATCATAAAAGTGGCATTGAAAAGACAAGTGTGACCCCGGCCTCAGTTGCCCTCGCTTATTGGTGAGCATTCCTCAACTTGATTGTACGCTGATCCTCCCTCTACCATCTGCCCTTAATTCCAGCCAGTCAACGGGAGGTAAGAGGCTCAAAAACACTTTGTTTTCCTCCTCAACACACATGGCAAATTCTGAGATTCTTAGGTAGAAGCCTGCAACAGGTTCAAAAGTTGAAGCACCACTTTTCCAAACGAGTTCAAATGCATCCTTACCAGCAGGTTCACTGAGCAGTGTTTGCAAGAGTGAACTGTCTTTCTAAAGAGATTTATACAAGCATTACTTTCTAATAGTTGGATTTTGCAAACTCTTCTAATTACTCCTGGCTAGTTCATCATATGTTAAAAAAATGTAAAGCGGTGTGGCAATTCTCAAACTCACCAGATGAAAGCCCAGTCTGATAATTGGTGTCAGACAAATAGTGAAATTACTATAATATGCATGAAATGTAATCCCATCATTTTCATATGTAAATGCTGCATATATGGAGCAATAATTTGAATGAGACACCTCTTTAAATGTTAAAGTAAAATGATCTGTCAAAATACCCTGTAGTTTACCCTCAACATAGAAGTGTTTTATACCTGGGCCTTCAGTGCTGTCCTACTGCAGTGGAACCGCCTCCTAATAACCTCATTATGACGCCACAGCTACAGGTTTTTATTTGTTTCTAGGGGTGTAACAATACACATATTCGTATTGAAGCGTTCGGTACATTACTAACCGAACAATACGTTTGAATAATACTAGTGCATTTTTATACATCTTACATTTATACAGCACCTCTAAAAACAGAGTTCACAGTGCTTTAACAGTCAAAGCAGCAAAAACACGGCTCCACTCAAATTGACACTTATTTTGTCTTTTTCATACCACTGATTGGTCAAAGACAACCGTCACTAGCGTGACACAGGACGTCCTGCACAAATCTTCCGTTTTTTTATAATTTTTTCATCATCAGTGAGACAGCACTATCCACAGTAGAAAACGAATTAGAGAAAAATGACCTGGCAACAAAAGTGAGCTGAGTAGAGTCGAGCCGTGCGGTGCAGTGAAAACGAAGCAAAAGCCTACATCTGCTAGCCTACTTGCTAGCAGTCTTTTCTTGCATATCTATGGTGGCGCGTTGTCTCCACTAACTGTTGGTAGGCAGAATAGTGAGAAACCACCAGCAGGAATGTATCTCATCACCAGTGTGCTGCTACACATGGCCTTAAAAACTACTCCATATTGCTCCTAGTGGTTTAGTGTCCACAAACTAAACAAATAAATACATCCAAATAAATAATTGTCCCTCTTCAAAAGGTATGCAAAGGTTACAGAAAGTTCTTTCACCATGTGACACCCTGAAGGTCTGAGTAGACCTCTAAGATTTTACCCAATTAAATCAAATCATTACGAAGGATTAAAGTCCAAATGCTGATCTGAACTGAGATATGCTCCTTTTAAGTTTGACTTCGCCTGCTTTCACCTATTCATCTCAGAACCATCTGCTCTGTCTGAATTTCCGGATTCTGGATGCGTGTTTCTAATCAGCAGTTATTACTTCCTGGATCTTTGGAAGGTTCTGCCCTCTGGCAGAGAACATGGAAATCTGAATTTCATTCAGGAATCCGTCGGGACACCAGGAAAAAGGGGTCATGGAGGAGGACAGGATTAACGGACAAAATACTTAGTGGGCATTCTGTCGACACCATGATAGAACCGGCTGACCTGAAATCTGTGTTTAAAAGTTGTTGTCTGACTGAGAGCCGCCTGAGTCACCTTGACCGGTGGCTTCTGCTGTTTGCGTGGACTGACAACAAAATAGAAATTGCTTCCCGGGTTTAAATGCCTTTTGAAAGTCAACCCTGTTGTCTCGATGTGCTGACTATTCACAAATGTTTGCCGTGTTACTATATAAAGGCTACCACCAACATAACGTTAAAGCTTCTGTTTGCTTTACTCCTCGTGTGATGCGGGAGGGATCAGATTCACAGGAGAAAGATCTCCTGTGAATTCCAAATGATGAAAGCTTGAAAGTGGGAGTCCAGAATTGAGGTCAAGTCTCCCACTCTTTGGTGTAGCATTAGTGTTTTAAGCCACCCTGATATATCTAAGGATTGTAGCACAAGCTGACAAACAAAAAAATGAGCAATGCAATTTCCTAAAGCTCATACGCAGAACGGTTTGACTTTCTGGGTGCTGATTTCTGGATTTCTTTCTATTTAAACAGAGTCACAGTTCATTCTCACTCACTGCTCTTCCCAAGTGAATTATCTCCTCCTGCAAGAAGTATTTGCACAATGAATACACCGTAGTTCACACATTGTGCTTTATTGATCTAGAACTGTACTTGTCTTTGATCTCACACTGGAGAATTGAGGCTCTTAATAACTCGTCCAATGCTTTTCGGGTTAGAAAACTATTCGGATACTGTAAAAAAAAAAGAAATCCCATTTTTCGTTCTCCAAATGCATTTAGCATGAGAATGTTGTTTGTTGAGCTCAGTCATCTTATTAGCACTCTGTAGGGTTGTACGAAAATAGAGAGTATTACACTGTTATGTTTTGTAATACTGCATCAATTCTCAAAAAACATTAATGATTTTAAATAATGGTTAACATGCAAAGATCAGTCAATACTTTACATTTTTTTTAAAATTAAGTGTATGTGTGTATGTGTCCTCTCAAAGTAGGGCTGGGATGTTGAACGTTACATGGACTACGATGAATGCAGATCACACTCGTCTGATTGCATAACAAAGTAAAGTTTTCTAAAATTAGATATAAAAAGTCTCGATATATCGCAGTATGTTGAATCTTAACCCATGTATCATAATGCGTATAGTATCGCCAAAATTCATGACAGTACACAGCGCTAGTACTCTCTTTAATTAAAACTTTAGAGAAGGATGACATGTTTTAACAAAGGCTGACCCAAATGCTTTGAAGTTTAGAAGCTTCGACCATTACCATGGTAATCAACGTCCAAATCAGTGTTCAAATGCATGTTTGTTTAAATTTTTGTGCATTACCAGGTGGTAACCTCCAGATCTAAAAAGTGAAGCCAGTGCAGAAGTGTCTTCAAACTTGCATTCTCTCTAGTGTCCACCAGGGGGCGATGCCTCTGGTTGTATAGAAGTCTATGAGAAAATGACTACTTCTCTCTTGATTTATTACCTCAGTAAACATTGTAAACATGAGTTTATGGTCTCAATCTCTAGTTTCAAGTCTTCTTCAATACAGCATGATGTTCATTTAGTAAATGATGGTCCATTCAGAGTCAAACAGACCATAAAGCAGAGTATGCTTTAGGGCGGGGCTACACAGTTATTGACATGTTGCTACCACAGCGTTGTCTGGTCTGGGAGTTGTCCATGTTTTTATCTTAGAACTTTTAAAACGGCAGTCCACAAACCATTGGGTGACGTCACGGCGACTACGTCTACATCTTCATAACAGTCTATGTGCATTACCCCATAAAAAATCCCATATAGCCCCTGAAATAAGGAATAATATCTCACAGTATTTATTATGCATCAATATGAATTACTATGAGTTATTCTCAGACGGGTAGCGCTCTCCTACTGACATGAGCCACTGCATAACTTTGAGCCACACGGTTTAAGCCTCCAGATTCTGGTAGCAGATGGTGATGGAGTTTAAAGGCCAATGCAGAAAGAAAGAGAAAATGTTCTAATACAGTACACATTACTACTTGGCTTTTTAGACACAAACTTGCACTAGTATTTGAGAACTGATCATAATGAACCCCCAGTTCATTGTAAATCTCCTTTGGCTCAGCGGGCGGGCCGGTAACATCATTAATGGCGACATTAATTTCAATGAGCTGCCGTTTTATTTTCGCCACCTCAACTTTGGAATACGATACAGGAGTGCAGGTGCAAGAATAATAGGCAGCGTGACAATGCACTGACCTTCCTATTGTCATTAATAATTCATGTTGTATTTTGTAAAAATCTCATTTATTTTTCATTTTTGTTGGCACTTAGCAGAGTGGGCCAGTTGTCACTGCTAGACAGAGCCAGGGGACCGGCTGAGACAGGGACGGGGGAAGCTCCAGTATATTTGGTGTTTTAAGTGCTAACACAGAGTCTCAGCTGAAATATTACGCCAGAGTGTGTCCTGTGTGTGTGTGTGTGTGTGTTTGTGGTAACGCTTCATACTTGCATTGTTAATTGCATCCCACTGAATTTTCACGCACGGTCTCGTTTATCACCTTGAATAAATATAGAATTGCAGTTTTCTCCGAGGCTTCAGTGTGAATATAAGCCTGTCTGCACTGTCACATGGTATTACGCTGTCATCTATCCTCTGTTATACTGCCATATAGCAGAGGAAGAGCACTTAATATGTGACACACCGGGGCCTGGGATCAAATATTACTCGTAAATCATTTTAGAATAGCAGTTTACTGGAGCATTATGAAGGAGAGAATACCATAAACACACATAAATCATATAGAAGGGTTCTGTCTTTTCTTTGCAAAATTCGAACATTTCATTTGAAATGTCTTTAAAATGAAAATCGCTCAAGTGACTGACAAAAAGCAGAGTGAATATTTTGTCAATCTACATGTTATGTTTTATATAGTTTTCAAATAAAGCTTATGGCGTTATAAATAAGGTTGATCATTGGATAAACCTTATCCAATGATCTGGGCTAATGGTAGATGCTCATTTTAGCTGCAGGAAGAATAAAACCACCAAAACCTAAAAGAATGCAGTTCTTCAAATGGCCACTTGAGGCTGGCTCCAAAAGCGAGTCAATCCCCATAGACCCCCATGTCAAAATGCCAAACATTACAGCAGTAATAGACGTGTTTGCAGCAAAAAAACGGTTTTAATCATATTTACTTTCATGACAACTGTACGGAGGTTGAATTTTTATATATAACTCACCCATTTAAATTATATGGAGGCTTAAAGTTATGCATGATTAAGGCCGTGGCCGCTTCGAGCAACAGGCGAGTGATGCTAACGCCGATAGAGTACGTCCCCCAGCAACGCTGCTAGCAGCAAAACCCGGGAGCCAAGAAATCTGCGCATTTGGGAACGAGTGTGCGCTCCGGACGGGCCAAGCCAAGAAAAGGCATTGCACTAGTTCTTTAAATGGCGTAACTATTAAAAATAAAAACTACGGTAGTCCAGCTAATGACAGTAAGCCGTGTTGACGCAGTCGGTGAGTTTCACCGTGGTATAAAGTGATTTCACACACACACTGGCACAACTCTACAAAGTGTCTTTCCATCCACCACTTTTTATGTGCATTTTCAAATTTGCACATTTTAAAACCTTTGCAAAAAAGGTTTATGCTTGGCTGTTGTGGAATTGTTTGTGTATTGATACAAATTTCAATGGAAACAGAGGCGAATAGATGCATGAAACATGTCTTTGTGTCCGCTGAAGAGACAAAAATAACGGCAGACTAAAACTACGTCTTTCCTCAAATGAATCGATGAAACTGGATAGACAGTAAATGCACGTTTTTCTACATTTTTGTTGGTTTGATGCTTTTAATCACGTCATCTCGATAGTCACTGAACAGAAGTGGATAAAGGCACACATCTGTTTAACGTTTGCTCTGCATTCGGACGGAAACCTGGCTTATGGATCTTTTAAAATGTCTACAATTGACCCTATAAATCCGTTTATAGGGTCAAAAACACCACAGATCAAACATCTACATATTTCTCTTCTGATTGAACTGGGACACAATATATTTTTAATGTGACGGTGGCTTTCAAGAAGTATTATAATATTACACAAGTGTTACAGTACTCCTTACTTAAAAGACAACCTGGTTTTCGGTATTTCTTATTTCAGCATAAAAGACTCATGCAAAGCGGGTAAAGGATTTTTTCCATCACACAACAATCACACATACCCAGCAAGCATACCCTCCCCATCTCTCTTCCGCCGTGCTCACACTCTTGGTACTGCGTGTGTGTGTGTGTGTGTGTGTGTGTGTGTGTGAGTGCACCTCAGTGGTTGTACCTAGCGATGGTGCCCTCCCCCGGGTCTTTGATTGTAGATGAGCTGAACCCTTATGGGTGGGGATGGGCAAACGAGCTGTGCCTCTCCTCTCTCCCTTACTCCCTCTCCGTCTCATCAGTTACAAACAGTGAAGTCATACCTTCCAAGGGACCATTTATTTTTTTGGTGTTATCTGCCATGATGTCACCGGCAGCCAATCAACACATAGCGCCGCTTGAGGAAGCGTGTGGGTGTGTATGTGTGTGTGTGTGTGTGTGTGGGGAGGGGTGTTCACCACTGGGAAAAGCACAGTTATTATCTGGCTCAGCTAGGCGAGCTCCAGAGCACACATGCTCTTCAAAATCACGAAATCTGCGGGCTCCTTCTGATCCCCGCTGCCTCTCAGTGATGTAATGCACTCTGTGTTACATAAGAGCGCTGTATGCTGCGTGGCATTGATAGGCCTGTGATGGTAATGATGTATTCAGATACAGTCCACACGGCGCATTGTGTTTCACGAGGTGATTAGCCGCCCTGTGTTTGGGGAAATACAGCTCAACTGCTGTTAGAATTTCACTTTGAATCTGCTCCTTTTCATTCCATTAGTTCAGACAATTAGGCCTTATCATCAGATAAACATCCTCTGTTTAGTGCAAAACCCAGACAGTTAGTCGAATTCCATATTGACCTCACTTCAAGGTGACTGTGGAGGCCTTTCATGCTTCCCTGCTGCAGCCTTAATACGCCCAAACCTTCAAGTCAAGACAGATAATTCGGCTTTGCGCTTTACGGCCGGCCTCGAACGGATATTCAGTTATTGCAGCGGTGTAATTTGTTTGGTCTGTTTCACAGCGAGCACATTCTGCTAATTGCGAATCGGGAGGAGCATCAAGTGCCTGGGATTGAAGCTCAGCAGAATGTCATCCTCTGAGCGTTTGTGCTTTCAGCGAGCTGCTCCTCCTGACCTTTTTCTTTGCTGTTACACACACACACACACACACTCCGCTGAAAGACGCGTAAGATACCCCGAAGCATTACTGTGTTCATCGTCCTACTGGTTGGCCACACACCACAAGCAGTGAAAACATTCTGAATACAGCGTATATTTAGGTGTCTAAAATACGTTTTGCATCCACTGGGGATAAGTACCTCACACAACCCCACTTTAAAAAAAAGATCCAAACTATCCCTTTAAATATAAGTGCAGCTTTAAATCAATCATTTCTACAGCACAGGTTTCTAAATATTTGCCATTCGTCCGTCATCTGCACTTGAGTGTAGGAAGAGTTTCAGCTGATCGTAAAAAGATGACGTCCTTTGCTTTGCTACAAAATGTTAACGCCATAACTAGCGATCGTCCTTGCTTTAGTTATTTGCAGATGTTATAGATAAAGTCCCGTTGCACACGACGCCCATGAGAGACCGCGCAGGCAGCGGAGCAGCGTCTGTGTGCAGGAGGAACTCGCTGCCCCGCCCGGCCTCCTCGCAGGCCGCAGAGGCACGAGCAGCGAGTGCATCCGATTAGCCATATATATCGACTGGTAAAATGCTACCACGCTCGTAAAGCCAGGCTACATAGTAATTAGCCTGGGATCGATGTGTGGCCCGTCGAGCAGCTAGCCTGACAGACGCACAGCTTCACTGGGGTTACTCCAATCACCGAGCCAACGGAGGGAATTCTTCTTGTGAAAGGTCAAAGTGTTATTGAACATCAGTTGCATTACTGTCACATTACCTCCTGCATGTTTGCGTCCTGTCAGTCGGAATTAGATGGAAAAAAAAGACTCTGCCGAGATGAATCACATTCAAGTGTCTGCGGGTGCCGTTAATCTTCTCCTGTTCCCAGCCCCTTGGCCTTGGCTCTGTATTGGATTTGTCGCCGGCGGTCCTTTCCGCCCTGAGTGATGGAACATATTGCTTAGCACATGTTTGTGTTATCACACACACACACTTTCACTCACTTCTCTGGGTGGAACCCTTTTTTGCTTTCCGAAGACCTTCTTGCTACGTTTCTCTCTAATCGGAACCATCTCTGATCAGGCGAAGCGGCTTACCACCACCCCCGCCTTGTTTACTTCACGTCGACTGATGCCACGATAGCCTCCAGATCAGACGACGTGATCGTCACTGAAAGGTGATGAATGGAGCGTCAACACTGTTTGGCAATACTAGTTTACCGTCAAGTACCCCGAAAGGATTCATTTGTCATTTAATCGGAAACATGCTTATTGGCTTATTGGCCCGCTCTAGAATGGGAAGCCATTTTCGCAGCAGCCATTTTAAGGTGTGATAGCATAGTAAACAGAGGCGTAATCGATGATAAATAAATGATGGTCCCGTTCTATTTAGCGTGTAGCAGTCATTCCAGTGAGCCTGCATACGCAATACCAGGGCCATGGCCCATCGAAATGGAACAGGGCCAGAATTCATGTTATTAATTACATCTGTGTTAATTAACCCTTCAATGTTTTGTCAAATGGCTGCTCTGAAAAGGGCCGATTGTCAATTAGCTGTCAACTCATGATACGATATTATCACGCTACGATCTTATGGTGAGTTTAGACCTTTTTGTGATAATCAGAGTATTTCGATAACGTGTACAGTACATCGCGATACTTTGCAATTTATTCTTTTTTTCAATTACAATTTAAGTATTTTGTCTGTTTTTCCACTCGGTTCATCTCACTTCACACATCTCACTCTTATTGCAGCAAAATGGGTTTGTCAGTGACGCAGACACTGACCACCTCCATCTTTGTTTTCCTGCCAATATCGCTGACACAGCACCTTCTAGTGGACTGAAAAAGCCTTGTTACCAAAAGGTTTAATTTGTGTATGCGATATTAATAGTTCATTTAATAGAAGATTGATACTTGGTGTCCGTTTGTATCGATACAATATTGCCACGCAAAATATTGCAATACTGTGCTGTGTGGATTTTTTTTTAACCCCACCCCGAGTCTTTATGCCAAGCTAAGCCAATCAGCTGCTGGCTGTAGCTTCACATTTAGCGCATTGACATGAGAGTGGGGTCCACCGTCTCATCTAACTCTCTGCCAGAAAGCGAATGAGCGTATGTTCTACACATGTCAAACTATTGCCTTGAACGAAGCTTTTACATGCTGACTGTTACTGTTGCTGTTGTTATTGAGTGGACGACAGCAGGAAGCTGGTGGAGGTCACGTGGTCGGCTCCCAGAAATAGGATTCATTATTCTCTAACCCTTGAAAATGATCTGCCTGCCTTTGTATCTGCTCTGTGGTTGCAGCAGGAGTATTGTACACGCTCTAAATGTGTGAAGATTTGAATTTAAATGTAATGGTGTGAAATGGGCTCGTTGACCTGGCTGACCTGTGAATGCCATTAACCCTCCAGGTGCCCACGGAGTGCGAGAGGAGCCCCAATTTGTGACGGCCCACGCGGGAGAGAACGTCATCCTGGGATGCGACGTGTCCCACCCCCTGAACGGCCAGCCCTACGTGGTGGAGTGGTTCAAGTATGGAATGCCCATCCCCTTCTTCATCAACTTTCGCTTCTACCCTCCTCACGTGGACCCGGAGTACGCCGGTAAGATGGTGAACGCAGTCACATTCACACCACAAACGGCGAAATGTCACTGCTCTCTCCGGTCAAACATTTCACGCCTCTTTAAATCTCTGACCCCAGACAGCATCACTCAGAAGTGTGCTCGGTTGCCCCCAGAACTTAGCGGTGCACCGGATCATTAAACTCACGGTTCGGATCGGACCACAGATGGGATCAGCACAAAAGAAAAAAGGGAGCAAATATTATTTTAACAGATCCCAGATCATGTATTTTTTTGCCGCCGATACTAATTGCTGATCATTGATGACATCATGATAATATAAGTTATGATTTAATAGAACAAATTTTCACAGAACAGAGCCTGAACGCATCATAAGTGAGCGTCACCTATGTTTGTTAGCAGTTAGCGGTGTTGCTACGGACACCAGCTCTCCTCCTGTCCATTGAAACACGGATTGGTTGTTTTCAATGTAACATTATGAGAGAAGCATAAATGCTGATTTCCTGATCGCATATTTTACGGATTGGTGGCGAGGGGAAGTGCGTGGATGTGAGGCAGGAGTCGCTCACGGGGATGTTTCACGTTCTATTTTTAGACACGTTTAATGACATCGATAAGTCCCGACCTGTGAGGTTCAGGGCTGATTTAATACAGTATGGTGAACGGCGTGTTGAGCTATTTTAAACCCATTAAATACAGGGTTTTTTCCTGCTTCCTGGTTTTGGAAAGAACTGTCAATACTAAAACCAGTCATATGATTTAGTTTACAGCTCAAAAAGCACGTTTGAGTGTGCAGCACCACGTTCCCCCTCCAGACATAAACAAGGCTGTGCTTTCACTGTGATGTTTGTTTTTACATTCATCTGCTGACGGTGCTGAACTCTGTGTAACATCATGACACACCAGCAGGATTTATGACATCACACACTAGTTTGGAAAGCCCATCACAGTGATGACAGAAAACTATTGAGCAAAACCATATTAATAGAGAAACTCCCGCCAATCAAAAAGTTATATTCACTTTCGAATATCAGCTTTTTTTTACTAATCAAATATATATTTTTGTTTAGAATATTTGTGGACAGCCCTGATTCAAAGCAATTGTTACAAATGTGCATCAATAGAAAGTGAACTAGGTGCGTTTCCAGTAGATACAGTAGATACAGTGTCTCCCTTGATGTATAGAAGAGTCTCCCTTACAGGTGCAGCAGTGCGTTCTGGGAAAAGTTATGCTGGAGTCGTCACTTCCATCCAGCTCCTCTCACATAGAGAGAATTCACATCAAAATATTTGGATGGAAACATGGTGTTATAGCAGCAGTGTGGGATCTTCAATGAATAGCTCGAGAGAGTGACGGTGGGTCCGCTCGGAGCAGACGGCTGTAAAGGGGTCAGCTGGAAGTAAATATACAGTGCAGGTTCGGTTTGTCTCTGAGTAAACGTTGCAGCGCCTCAAGACCGAAGAAAGCTATGCGAGTTAACTTCCTTGAAACCTGTTTTTGTTACACTAGGTCAGCAATAGACAGACGTTTTGGAATGAAGCAATTTAAAATACATCTGTGCAACCAGAGACAGATTTATCGACACCGTTTTGCCAACAATCGCATCATTTTGGACAGTCAGGGTCAGTTGAAAAGCCAGACACAACCGCACCGCTGTGTGGCATCAAATAGACAGGAAATTACAATCAAACCGCAAATCGCAATTAGTTGTACAACAATTAATTGGCAATTAAAATGTCATGACCATCACAGTTAGGGCTGGGCGATAAGGATAAAATCAAATACCACAATATTCTCTCAACAAATACCTCAATATCGATATTGAGAGGATAGCTATGGGTTGGCCGTTGATTCTTTTACAACATATTTACACAATGAGATTTTTGATTGTTAAATAAGTAATGTGGATATAATGACTAAGTGGGTAAAGACAAATCAAAGAAATGCTAGAGTCTCATATCACGATATTGATGTAATATTGATGTATTGCTCAGCCCTGGTGTACAGTGATAACTATTTGTTTTCAGCTCACTGAGTTGTGTTTCGTTCATGATATCTGTCTTAGTGAAACCAGCGGAAGAACGCTCAGGATATAGAATCACATTTTGGATCCGCTCTCTGTTTTGGTAAACAAAGACATGACTTCTTGACAATAGTGCTGTCTTTGATCAGTGGTGTGCTCACAGCGGTCGACTGTAATAAATCTGTTTACTAACTAAAGCAGACAGCTTTAATGAGATGACATGTCCTTTAGAGAGCAGCTCTTTCCACCACAGATTAATCATGTGTTGTGCTCAAGGTGAAGCGGATTTCCCCGTTTGCCTGCTTTTGATTTCCTCCCCTCTGATCATTACATTTCAGAAATAATCCCCCCCTTCAAAGAGCTTTTATCATGTATTTATTCATGTCATAATAAATTAAATGTCAACTTTTCCACGTGTGAGGAGGAGTCAGCGTAGCATCCACATGTTGGATCATCCAACGAGTTCAACAGCATTTCCCTTCTGAGCGTTATGACGTAATAACAATTTCATCATCACGACAGTTCATACTATTTTATTTTGACCTTCAGCGAGACGCCACACAAATACATACATTCACTTCAAATTTCAATGGCCAATGAAAAATCATTAAAAACAAAGCTGATTGTTGATCAGCTACTACCACTAAAACAAGATAAGTGTAAACTCTACTTATATATATATATATAGCACTCAAACACAGTTTCAAAGTCATTATCAATAAGAACAAAAACAGGAAAAAATAAATCTAAACAATTAAATTAAAAACTCCAATATATATAATTATATACAAATGACAAGAGACCAAAGATCTCAGGGAGCATTCGGCAATAACTAGTCAGAATAAAGACCGCGTGGCTGGGCCGCTCAGGCCTTTCAAAGTTTTTAGTAAGATGTTTTTGTGAAAAGAATACAGATAGATATCGACCTGTGGTTACTGTCATTTTCTTCTCACTATTGTAGAAAATTCTGGCATTAATAGATAAATCTGTGCGTCGTCTGCGTAAAAGGTGTTCCTAAAGCAAGCATGCGAAAGGAAATAAAGTATCGACACACACCACAGAGAAAAGACATTGTGGCTGATCTCTAGCATCAGCAGGACCTACACAGAAACACTGTGAAGGAGAAGCCAAACCTTTGAAGAGCTGTGCCACTAATAACCACACAGGTTTCAATTTATTCATTAACTTAAGAAGAGCGTTTTTAGTACTATGATGGTTCCTAAAATCAGATTGAAACAAATCAATTGTACTGTTTTCTCAAATTCATTGTTTTTCACAATTTCACTAATCATTATTGAGAGGCTCTAAGGTTCAATTTAAGACATTTTCATGTTGAACCATGAGATTATTTCTCAATAATCTGGATGCAGGATATTCTTGAGAATTGGGAAACTTTAACATCTGTGATATTATGTTAATATTAGTATCACAAAAAGCCCTTCATAATGCGAAATCATTTTCTTTATTTCTCTATTAGTTAGTCCAAGAAATATACACTTTGAAGCAGGATTTTTGCTCTCACAGTTTAAGTCCCATCGTTTGAAACACAGTATAATATCCACTAGTCTACCATGCCGTTTAAAAAGCGGATACTAATCTTCACGTGTGATTGAAAGGCAGCCGGTTGATCTGCCGCTGTCTGCATCAGATACAGGAAAAGGTGTATTTTTAAAGAGTCCTTTACATCCCACCTGCCAGCCGCAGCAGGAAGAAAAATAGAGTGTCAGACTAGGAGATTGTGTCAAAAATACTCAAGCTTTGTGTGATCTTTCATGCACCCTCACACACTTTGTCCTCATTGATTAGATCACCAAGTTTCAGAAGCTTTTGGTTACAGTTACAGAATCCTGACCGCAGCAAAAAGAGCAGCAGGATGGGAATGCAAATCTTTTCAAAGGCCGTATAACAATGAAGTTAGGTTCAGCTTTAAATATCTGCATGTAACTAACATAACTCAAAGTCACTTTAAATCTGTATCTCAAGTTTTCTTGGCTGGATACAGGTTTTAGTAGCAGCCCGCTATGTTCACAATATAAGTGCCAAAGCAACAAAATGGCCAAGCGCGGTCAACTACATTGTCGGCGAGTCGCTGTTGAAGTGTTTCTCAAGCGCGCGTTGACGTTGTTACGCCGTTAAATATCACTGGGAACCAGGCGGCAACCTCCAGTTCTTCCAAGTGAAGCCAATGTGGAAGTGTCTTAAAACCTGCATTCTCTCAACTGACCATCAGGGGGCGACTTCTCTGGTTGTATAGAAGTCTATGAGAAAATGACTCTACTTCTGTCTTGATTTATTACCTCAGTAAACATTGTAAACATGAGTTTATGGTCTCAATCTCTAGTTTCAAGTCTTCTTCAATACAGCATGATGTTCATTTAGTAAATGATGGTCCATTTAGAGTCAAACAGACCATAAAGCAGGGTATGATTTAGGGCGGGGCTTACTGTGATTGACAAGTAGCTGCCAAATTCCAAATATGGTTACACCGTTCATTGGTTGCGAAAAAACCCCCTGCTGTTCAGTAGAGAGAATGCAAGTTTTAGGAGACTTCACTCTGCAGAACAGGAAGTTCCCGCCTGGTCCCGACCTGGTCTTTGGGAATGAGTGCTTCAGAGACTTATTGTCAGTCAAGCCCCCATGTTTTTTGAGGAGGATAAGGATATCGATATCTGGTAGTTTTAGTAAATTTGTTAATTGTATCTGGGTAAACTCTTTCTAGTTCCTCTTGTCAGGTTGTACAGCGTCCCATCAGATGACACATTGTTCATTCAATTTTTTTACCCCCGTTCAAGGCTCTTATCACTGTTGGCCTTGTTGAATTGTCTAAACATAGCATTCACTTACATTCATAGAGTGATGTTTCTTTGTACAGACACTGGTTGGTTGAGAGCACATCACCCAGTCAACAGCATAAAGTTTCATTTCTGCTGCTACGTAATAAAGGTTAATTAATAACACTACCGCCAGCAACGTTTGTCATTTTAACTGGAGAGAGTGACAGCCATCGCAGGCTAAAAACAGCTTCATGTGAAGACCAGAATCCACATTTAGAGTCCCAGGGAGACGGAAGTCAGAGTGTGTTTTGCTTCTGTGCTGTGAAATGAGATACATTTAGGAGACGGATTCAAATCAAATCCTTTGCATTTGATTGGACTGCTAAAACGTGGGCTGGGTTAGAGTTTAGCGTGATACTACAGATGACTGTTAGCTCCACACACACCTCCCTCACCTGTTGTTAGATCAGGAGGAGGCCACAGGGGGAAGTAGTGCTGGGCCATATGACCGCATACATTGTCAAACAAACTAAAATGTCTATTGTTTATATTTTTAATACATTGTTTCCATCACAATGTTTAAAGAACCAGCGGCCGAGCAATATCTCTCTGACCCTCACATGTGGGAGCTGGAGTCCTCAGCTGTTTTAGAATCACGGAGAGGACACAACATGCGGAAACAGTCTCAGACTAAAACCATTAGAGCTCGTAAGAAAGTCAGACACGGACCAGAAAATGCTCTACTTTTCATTCAGTATCTAATTAAAAAATGTGAATGTAGGTAAAACTATTGCATGTAATGTCTGCCCTGCAGTGACACAGAGCTGGTTGAGTATTGGCAACGTTTCCCCTTGAATGAATTAGATCTCAGCCACATTGGTTCGGAAATGTCCACTCATATCCCAACTCACCTCTCTTCCTGTCTCTCCTCATGTTGCTCCATTAGCTGCTGCGATCCACAAACGGCGAGGTGCGGTTTCATATGAGCGACGAGGTAGTCGCCCAAAGTCTCATCTGATTGGATGATTTTCTAAGTGCAGGATGAGTCACCAAAACATTTCAAACCGTTTTACAGAAGCGAAACGACAGGAAGTCGATTTAAAAAAGATACTAGATCCAGATGTTTTGATATACATTTGTCATATAACAAGAGATGAATGGACAATTAACACAGGATTAAAACTGGGAAGATGTATATTATATTATATTTATATTAACAGAGGCAAACATTAGTTTGTATCATATATTGCTTTAGAAACTTCAAACGCTATAATAAAGACTGCATACATTGAACTGGTTTTTAGGGACCATACACACACAACCTCGGCTTAGCGTTGTTTTGAAATTCTTCTCGCCGTCTTTTCAGTCCCATGAGACACATGGCCGACTTTAGCCTTCAGCGAGGCGACCATTCATCTCGTTGTTTCATAGCGCAGAAGTGAAATATGTGAAGTTCTTTAGCCGGGGCGCAGGCGAGCATCAACCACCCACTGTGCTTTCAGTGTGACATCATGGAAGATCACAGGTCACAGCCAAAAGCTGCTGAGATACATAGAGGTTCACATTGTGCCCTCTTTAGATCGGGATGTTGCGGAGGGTTAATGAGCGGAGCCAACCACAGGGCCACTGTTTCCTAGACACCGATCTGCCCTTCTGTCTCAAACAAGCCTTTGTCTTATGTTCTTCATAGAGAGGAGGAAGGAGAACACATCCGTGAGAGTAGAGGAGGCAGACAAAGTCTCAAACATGAGAACCAGCAGAAGGAAGAGATGGACAAACGTTCATAGTCACTAAGGAAGAGAGCAATAGAAATTGAAGATGGAGGGACAGAGAAAAAAGTAATAAAGAAACAGCAGGAAGTGGTGGCAGATTACATTGTTGAATGCCCCCCCCATCATCGTGGAAGATCTCCAAGCTGATCCCAAATGGGGACATTTTAAAAATGACCCAGCAGACATTCACTGAAGCTAATAAATCTGCTTTGCCCTTCTTCCTAAATTAGGCAGAATACGGGGAGCTCAGATTGTAATCCAGGTTTGATCAATTGCAATTTTTCTTTGCTGTCGATCGATCGGTGCGTATAGAACTGATGTTCTTATATAACAATCAAGGTTTAAACTTACTGTTTTTAGCACAGTTAAATATGAAGTAATATGTATGAGAATATGTCTTATCAGAAGCGTGGCCTTTGATGATACCACTGCAGTGTTAACAAGCCAACCCGCAGCACCAGGCGACCTCATGTGAAGTTTTTGAAAATGTGGACCCAAAGGCGAGTCCTCTGATGTTATCACAGTTAATGTCAGTCAACGAGGAGTGGGGCTCTGTGACAGGCTGCCATGTGCCGACTGCAGGAAGCCGATAGAAGAGACAAGAAGTGGGGTCGGACTGACTGGGTAGAAGACAACAGAGGAACAGCTGGAGTTGTCATAATTACTCCAATGATCAGAAGTCCCGCTGACTACTGCTCTTCTTGCCGTAGGGATACTGTTCTTGTCAGTCATTACAATATTCTAGGCTCACACTTCAGGCCGTATATTCCATCTGTGAATTGAAGAGGGATTTAAATGAGAATTTGTCTGGTCCAATGTATCGTCTGTCCATTTATTTTTTATCCGAACTGAAATATCTCAACAACTAGAGTCAAAATCCTGCACACAAGGCCTGCACATTCTTTTTCAAATCTGCGACCTGGAAGGACATTGCTCAATTTTGTGCAGCATCTGTGATCCGCTGTTCACTAACTTCACTGTGTGACTTCACCCAAAGCAAAATGTATAGTCAGAGACTGTAGGTCAGCTGCGACATAACATCACAACAGACTTGATTGACTTGTAAGTCAACTTGACACTTGAGTCCTCACACGAAAAAGTTGACCTGGGACTTCCAAAAGTCCAGTGTGGTCATTGTGGTCGTGTGGTCTTTAACCCTCTGAACAACCCGCCGCTTTGGGCCGTTTTTTATGCTTGCGCCACATTTTACTCTCCGTGGCCTTGAATTGCTCTGCAATATAAAACTCCTGCACCTCTATGGAAACCGTAGGCTAGAAGTAGAGAGACATGTATTTGGTGCAGTATAATACAGTTTCCATGCCATAAACCATAAAAATGAATTTCTTTGGTAATTTACTGAACACAAATTGGAAAATAATACAATCTATATATACAACATTTCTACAAGTTTCCACATGTGGTACCAATGTTTGAAGAAAAAGGAGGCTCTACCTTCTGTATTGATTGAACTATTGACGTATTTACGACCTCTGCAGGCTGCTGTTCTTTCACTGAATTTATTTTACCTGACTGTTGGTCTCAGACGAATCAATTACGGCTTCCTAGTTGTGCTGAAAATGTAATGCTTTTTACAGGATCTAGACAGCAATGACGGGTTTTGGGCGATTGTTTAAAGAACAGTTGCATATATACGTAGCAGAGATTAGCCTGTCGTGTTAGCTCTGACAGGTACATATTCTTCCAAAAAGAAGAAAAATGGATGCTGTTTGAAGTGATTAATTACTGCTGTGGGGTTTTGCTCGGCTTAATTCACCACCAGTGGACTTGTGGCTTTCATGAAGTTTGCCCAGCCTGGGCTTTGTGTGTGATAATGACATAATTGCTGCTGAAAGCAGTTAATGAAGAATGAATAGAAAACAAAGCCAAAGGGAGCATGGAGTGTTCTTTTTAAATGCCACTAAAGCCCTTTAGTGGCTCCTCACCTCAGTCAATAGTAGCTGTAGCCTCTTACTGAACTGTCAAAAGGACTGCGCGACTGCTTCTCACTCTCCATAGGAAATGAATAGAAAGATTTAGAAGCTCTCCGTCGCCGGATCCGGTTGAAATGCACCGTTGGACATTTTTCTGAACACAGGAAGTGGTTGTGGCATCACACGGTACAGGGAACATCACAAAGATAAAGCATGAGACTGGCAGTACTCTTTATTTTTCTTATTGTCCCAATAACAATGCTATTATAAAAGACCAAAACCCATTAATTCATTTATCTTACTATCAAGAAGAGATGGGGTTGAATGGAGTCCAGTTCAAAATATGCTCATCCAAAGTGAATCCTTTCAAATCTTTTAGGCGGTTTGTTCTGTAAAGTTCTTACGTTAACATGATGTGTGGTTGATACAAATTCAGGCAGGGATTCAAGAAGTTGTTGACTTTGGTGAAGCACATCCTCACATTGGAACGTTTAAGTTCAGGGTCAGTCAGTCTTATTATCTCCACCAGGAGATTATGCATTCGGTCATGTGTGTGCAGCTCTATGTCTGTCCACGACTGATCTCACATACTAGCTCACCCATCAGCCCAATATCTATTGTGCTCAGTTATGACTAAGCATAGAATCAGAATCAGCTTTATTGGCCATGTATGCGTACGCAAATGTATTTTAAAAAAATAGATAAAAGGACAGCAAAAAAACTAAAACAGATGTAGGTATAAACATTTAACAATATGTACAATATAAGTATAAACATATATCCAAAAAGTATATATATATAATTTATATATGAACATAAACAATGGCAATGGAATTGAGGAGATAGTGCAAGTAGTGATAATAGTGCAGACAGAGGTAGTAGTGCAATATGACGGCCAGCAGAAAGAAGCTGTTCCTGTGTCTGGTGCTTTTGCCGTACTGTGCTCTGTAGCGCCTACCAGAGGGGAGGAGTTATTGTTGTCCAAAAACTATAGGAACACTCCAATGAGCAATATGTTTTTAGTGATGTTCCACCATGGTACATACACACTGAGCCTTACTGAGCCATTTAAAAACATGAAGTCAAACAGTATAGTATATTTGTGTCTTTTTTACAGAGCAGAGGATTGCAGAAAGTATTTAGAGATGCACTCAGACATTGGTTGTTCATTGGTTTTGGTCTTTTTGTGGAATTCTTCAAAAATATTCAATTTATAGAGCAACGCCATCTTAATCCTTTAATCTGGTAAACAAATTCACCACATTTGAGCATCCTGGTGTACCTAGTGCCCAAACAATTGATGCGTTGCCGTGTAAGTAACATTAGGTCGACCGCGATAAGCTTTTTCTCCAACCTGTGTTTACCTTAAATCCCCCTCTCCGGTAATATATTTTTCGCGTCAGCCTAGGCTGTCAGGCAAATGACAACTTACTGACGTGAAAACAAGAACAAGACCTGCATTCATACACTTAAAAATAGCTTGACACTTTCCAGCTGTCAGAGGAGTTAAAAATGAATCCAGCTTCAGTGAACACACAGAGCCAACAGAAAGCATCACAACCCCGATGCTGTGTTGACTGAGCAGTGGAGATTGTCTGAAATAAATGAGTGGAGATTGTCTGAAATAAATGAGTAGGACGTGACCTCAGGGGGATTATTTTGATTTGCGAATATCACTCTCAGCAGCAGGACTCAATGATGCAGATTGGTATAAAATTAAACAAATAGACTTTCGGCTAAAAACATGGAGCCATAGATCATTTTAGGTTCAATGATCAAGTTCTTCAATCAAATGTCATCATTAGTTCTGCAGTTATTTTTTTAAATTCATGATCAGATATTGAAGCATACACCTGGTTATAAGAAGTGGACGCTGACGTCGTGACGTCACGCGCTGGTTTCTGGACTCCGGTGTTTATGCCTCGTGTTCAGCATTTTGGCAACCGCCATCTTGGATTTTGTCCGTAGACCATCACATATGGTAAACACAATGTCTACACAGCCCTTCAGCACTAGTTTTATACCAGTTTTTTTCTGATTGTCCTAAAGCACAATAATTATAAAATATATTTTTATTATTTATGTATTATTTTGGGTGTTATGTGAATTGCTCTTCCTCAGGATGCTGGATCCAACCGGGTCAGTACTATGTTTCCAAGGCCCTATATTCCCAGTGCCCTATATTGTCAGGGTCCTGTGTTCCCAGGGTCCCATGTTCCTAAAGTCCTATGTTCCCAGTGTGCTATATTCCCAGGGTCCTATGTTCTGAGGGTCCTTTGTTCCCAGTGTGCAAGGTTGCTAGTATCCGATGTTCCCAGGGACCTAATTTCCAAGTGTGCTTTGTTCACAGGGTCCTATGTTCCGAGGGCTTTTTTTCCCCAGTGTGCTAGGTTGCTAATATCCGATGTATTTGCGCATTTCATGTTCGCTCCGAGGTGAGGCAGCGATGAGCTGTGCCTCATCTCAGATTGTGCAATCCCTCACAAACTGGGTTGAGCGCATGTCTTTTGCTTTCTCATTGTTTGTCACCACTGTAATATTTGTAGACACTTGTATTATATGTCCTCTCTTTCCATAGAATAGGTCATGTATTTCACGTATGTGTAGAACATATTTAGTCTTGCTGATCTGACATAAAACTGCAGCGAAGAAGCACAGAGGGGAGGCAAACAGTACATCTGCCTCAATGAAGGGGGCGTGCAAGAGCCCACGAGTCGGGTTTATGCTTGTTCTGCCGTTGCCCTTCTTCTACACTTCTCTTCTTCTTACATTTTGCTTTGACCGCAAAAATCCGTCGGAGCCGGATCGCGGCGCACATGCTATATGTACTGTCGTAGAATATTTTTATGTTAATCGGGAGAAGAGAGTGATATTCGCAAATCAAAATAATCCAAGTCTCCAAATCATTCAAAGTTGTCCTTTTCCATTTATTCTCTTGCAAGAGGGAGAATCCCCCAACACAGCTCTTCACACAGAGACTGCTGGGAGCATTCTTCAACATCAGTTCAAATCCTCACATACTATATACTAAAGCAGAAACAGTCTCCTCCTTCAGACAGGTCAAAGGTGTCTTACGCTGGTTGATCTTATCTTCCATTTTCCATTGATCTCATTGTCATTCTCATTTACATTAACCCAAACATCCCCAGGACAGGAACAAACCCCCAGTGTGACCCTTTGATCATCTTCCTGTGTCTGTCTTTACAGTCCTCTAAAGTAAACAGTAACTCTGTTCCTGATCTGATCCTAAATCATGTCGACACAGAGCTATCTGTTCTTACCCCATGTATGGACAGAGCTAAATGTCTAACTCTGTTCTTCTAATGTTTCTAAACCATTTCATGATACAAATATATATTTTTTACCATTACAGTACCTTACCTATAGTGTGTGTACAGAATACTGATATGAAATATGAAAAACAACCAATGTGCAAGCTGCCAATTGAATGGTGATTCATATAGTTGTAAATCTGACTCTGAAAGAGTCAGTGCCTCACCAGCCACGAACCTCACCGCACGTCACTGGTCTGTGGGTAATTCTTCCTCAGCATGCTGGGGAATCAGTATGCAGCAAAGCGAAGGGCCATGTGTGACAATGAGGCACCACTATGCTTTCACACAGTAAGCGAACAGCACCGCGTGTTTATACAGACACACTCATGCATGATTTCTTGTTCATTACCTTAAATACATCAAGTCCAGAAAAGGATACCCACTACTGTTTGGACACGCTGTTTACCCTAAGACAAAGAGAAATGGAGGTGGAATCAAAGGGCAAGTACACAGCAGTGGATAGTGAAGGACACATAGATACGTCTGTATACTAAAGGCATAGTTCACACTCAATAATTAACACGGAGTGTCTTTCTCAGCTCTTTCCAGTCAGGCAAGAGAGGAGACAGACATGGTTGGAAGCTGGACAAATATAATCTGATGTATAAATAGCCTAACCACGACACACACACACACACACACACACACACACACACACACACACACACACACACACACACACACACACGCTATAGGGAAAAAACATCACTTTGACCGTCTACCTCAACTCAACTCACTGAGGCAGCCGCCAGTGCAGCTGATATATTTACCTGTGGTGTCATGCTGCAGAGGAGATTTAGGGGGGCAAACAAACATTAGTCAGGAATACCCTCAAAGTGGAGCGGACTGGGGGATTAATGAAGGATAGCAGGGCTTTGAAAACGCAGACGTTTTGAGCCGCTGCGCGCTCCCTGAAAGCCCTTTGTTTAGCCTTTATTGCCAGTCGCCATCTGTTATGATCCAGTTGCCAGATTGCCCTGAGCGACATCATCAATCCACCCCCCCCCTCTCAGCTTTTGATCTGTAAAAGTAAGCCGTCCCTGACTCTGCTGTACTCACCAAGTCGGTATCTGTTCCGACGGATTGTTGGCTCCTGCGTAACCCCGAGGCTCCCCCGCTGTCACGCTGGCCACTTCCCACTCCTCAAAGCAAGCAACGACCTGTCCTTGCCTCGGCGCGTCTCCAAAATAGACCGCCACACACGCACACAGTAGCTTAAGTGACAGATTTCATTGCGCGCATGCAGCTGCAGCCGGTCTCCCACTATGATGTTGTGTTGCACTTTAACCGTGCAGCAGAAAAACAGGCCTGCACTGCGATGTCGCCCTGTGACACCAACTCTCCGAGTTCTGTGATCCCTTTATATTTATATCAGAACCTGTTCAAAGGTTGATTTTCTCTTAAACATTCACCCCGCGTTCCCTCTTCTCCCCATCCATTCACCTCTCACCTGCTCCTTCCCCGTCTCCTTCATTTCCCTCATTAAATTCAAACCCACCCGTCCCTCCTCACCTCTCCGCTCGCCTCCTTTTTTCCGCTGACACGTCATCTCTGTGTTTCTGTGTCTCTCGTCCAGGCCGGGCCAGTCTTCACGGCAAGTCCTCCCTGCGGATAGAGAACGTGCGCTCAGACGACCAGGGCTGGTATGAGTGTAAGGTGCTGATGCTGGAGCAGCAGTATGACACCTTCCACAACGGCAGTTGGGTGCATCTGACCGTCAACGGTGAGTCCCATGAGCATGCTTTACTCACACTGTTCAACACTAACAGATATGTATACGGAACACATGTGGACTGATGTATAATTATAGGTATATTGATTATTAGTGATATTGTTATTGAGACGTGCACAATCAATGCAAACACACGCACACACACACACACAGTATTGCAGGCAATTGGGATGCCTCTCCCAATACCAATCCTTATGCACAAGGACATGGAATAAGATACACTCAGATGAACTGCTGTGATAATGTAAATAAGCCAGTGTGAATCTATAATGAATGAAGTAATTCAGTCATAAAGACTATTAACCAAAATGAATTCCTACATCAACAGAAGGATTGTGAGGCTAATGTTAAAACTATTCAAATATTATATATATATATATGTTATATGTCAAAGGTTACTCATTTCTCCATAATGCTGTTCTTTTCGTAACTTGATAACCAAAATGAAACTTGGCTGTCGTCTGGTTTAAGTTATCTCTCTCTCTGTGGCCGCTCTGTAACGTCACTGTTTCTTTGTTCCAAACAAATCCAACAGAGTGGGACGTCTTCTCTTTACCTTTTACCATGTCTGAACGATTTGGCAAAAACGTCCGCTTAGCCTCAAGTAGCCTGTAAAAAGGCTAGTAAGGCCTACTGACATTCTATAATATAGGACTATAGGGCTTCAACCAACAAATATTTTTACTATTAATTAATCTTATTAATTATCGACCAAGATACCAAACAAGACACGGGGGGCTTTGTTGAATCTCTCTCTGTCTCTACTGTCTGTAAAAGAAAGAAAAAGAAAAACTCTCATCACAGTTTTTCAGATTCTTGACCAAAAAGTCAGCTGCAATCATAGCATGAATGTCACATTTTATTTGGGTAGCAATAATGTCAAGTAAGCACAAGGTCAAAGCTTAAATCCCCACAGCGACAAGTCCGCAGTATCATGACACTGATTATGGGTTATTGTTTGTGGCGTCTCACTGTCAGAACTAGAAGACCGACCAAGTTGTCCCTGAGACGAAACCACTGCGCTCACCGATGACGTCTCCAGAGAGGAGCACTGCACAAACACCTGAGCGTCAAATGAGTAACCCACACAAGTGTGAACACAGACTATTCTTGCCTTCAGTTGGTAGCCCAAGCGTTCATCGAGACACTTAATCAGTCGGCATATGATGACGCCGGTTGCTGTGGCAACAGACACACCAGCTACGGTTCTGCACACGTGGTCACGGTGCATTAGCTCGCTTTCATCAGTGTTGCTCTTGGTCTGTTTGACTTCTCCCTGCCTCTTCTCTCTCTCTGTCTCTCTCTCTTTCTCTGTCTGTCTCTCTCTCTCTCTGTCTGTCTCTCTCTCTGTCTGTCTCTCTCTCTCTGTCTGTCTGTCTGTCTGTGTCCGTCTCTCTCTCTGTCTCTCTGTCTGTCTCTCTCTCTCTCTCTGTCTCTCTGTCTGTCTGTCTGTCTGTCTGTCGCTCTGTCTCTCTCTCCCTCTGAAGTGCTTTGAAGGCCTCAGGCTTCCTCCTCTGCCTCTTTTCTCTTTCTGTCTCCACGTCCATCACTCCTCTGCTGTCCTTCAGTGTCTTGGTGCCACAGCAGACATGAGCCGAGGCACTTGTGTAGACAAGCAGTGTTGTTGTACAGAGCACAGCTGATCGGGTTGCTAGTTCTACCAAAATGAAGAGGTCAACTTTGTTCAGAGATGTGCCGACATGGGAATAAATGACTGGAGTTGTCAGTTTATGATTCAAAGTCTGAGTATGTAGAGATGTCAAACCATGAATAATGAAGTCATGAAAACTTTATTGTATTGAGGCATATTCCCAAATGCTTAATTTACACAGTACTTTTTGGCCGTGCAGAATCAACAAATGACAAACTGCAGGTTGACAATACAAGTCCAGTTTTGAAACATGAACTCTACACATCGGATGAACTGTACATCTTACTGTCATCACGGTGTCCTCCCTGAGGCTTGTGTTGAATAGGAAATGTGTTTAAGTGTTGGAGATAGTTGTGAAATTAAACACTATTGTGGTTGTGGCAGAGTTTCTAGTGTTTCTGCTCTTTCCTGAGAAGAAAAAAAAAGAAGCTAGGTGTCAGTGAGAAAACAGCCAGTGTGGGTGGGAGGTCAATATGAGAGCATAATTACAGTATACCAATAAAACAGAGAGCTTTTTTCCCCTTAAAAATAGTAGCATATAACATGGCATGTGTTGTGTAAGTGAAAAAAAAGATGGTTGCACCGTGTTAGTTTATAAAAACAGGTAGAAGAAGGCTCATCGTTGGTGATCAGTGCACATAATCTTTGCATGCATGCTTGCAACCAATAGATGGTTAGTTAGTGACCACTCAATAGACAGGCAATGGCTGAGCAACAGTGATGGTGACCCATATGATGCAAGCCAGAAAGCCTTCACAGAGTTCTCCTTCATCGTCGCGTTTCGAGCCATCTCCGAGGAGATGGAGGTTCACATGGAGGACAGGAGGCGGCGTGCGAGCCACAGCAGCATTGATTGCTGTAGAGATGTCTCGGTTCTCTCACAGCCGAGGTCGGCGAGGCCGAGGAGGTTTGCTCGGGGAAATAAAAGGTCCTTCGATGGAGAGGCTTACAGCGGTGAAGCGGAGGCAGGGTCAGGGGGGGCCCGTTGCTTCACTGTTTTGATGATGTCATCCACATGCAGGCGTAAACTCCCACCTCAGGCAAAATGTCCAGCTTTGGCGACGGTGTTCTGCACCATGTTAGACATATGTAGGTACACAATCCAGTGATCTGTGGCTGTAGAAGTTATGATGCGGCGGCCAAAGTGTAGTCTGATTCGCCGGATGTAGACTCTGTGGGTATAGGCCTGCCATTGGCCGCCCATTTCAGCCGGTACTGTATTTTGCAAGGGACACCTTTGTTGTGTAATGTGCTTAGCGCTGCCCATGGAGATTGTGATTGGTTTAAAGAAAAACGAACACGCCAGAGCGTTATTTTCCCCCAGTAGCAGAATGATAATGTCAGACCTTTTTTTAGCGATGACACAGGCTATCAGAGACTACAAAAACATTAAAGATCAGAACTAGAGCCAGCTTCTAAATGTTTTGGTCATGTCCACATCAAATATCAAACTCACTCCAAGTGAAGATTTGGTGCGTAGCAGTCCTCAAACATGTCAAATATACATCGTCTTATCAGACAACCTTCCGCTCATGGCAGCCAAGCAGCGTCCCTCCTTCTCCGCTGTTTGTATTATTTCACACTTCTGTTCCATCAGTAACAATGTCACCGACTGAGAGGTGAGTTCCATGCCCTCTCTCAAACTGCCTGGTCATTGATTGGTCATTATTATATTGGAATCGGTCAATTTAATGTTGCACTCTGAGGAGACCTTTGCAGCTCTCCGAAATAAAGGACTATTTTTAAATCACATTGTTATTGTGAAAATCTTTGTCCAATAAGTGTCGATGGTAAATGTAGTCAATTAAAGCAATCAATTCCTCAGTGCGTGCTGTTTTGACTCAGAAAGCTAAGTTCTCCTGTTAGCGGAGCCGGCAGTGCCTACATGTACCAGGATGCATTGCGTGTGAGCATGGCGCAGCTCATGCAGTCGCAGCCTCAGCCTCTCCCCGCAATATTTCTTCAGTCGCATACTCTCTCCAAAAACAATGTTCAACGTCCAGAACATGCTCCGCACTCATATTTACATTTGTAGTCTTGGATAACCTGACTAGTTCACAATACAAGCAAAGAGAACAAGGCAGTTCTGTTTTTGAGCTGCCCAATGGCTACCCAGAGGCGAGAGACTACAAATCTTCCTTGAATCCAACTACGTCACTGTCACGTCAAACTGGCGGTGCTTGGATGCAGGATGAATACAGGGTCAATATAGCGCGCACTGAGGAATTTACGCGCTTCGATCAACTACATTTCCCATCAATACTGATTGGCCATCCAGATGAACGGTGGCTTTCTTTTTGACTGAGCATGTACCTGCACATTTTCTGACCACAGAGGTGAGAAAATAAATGGTCAAGCCTCAAGAGCTCCATTGGCGGTGAAGCCCTTGTGAAATAGAGCTGAAAGAAACTGTAAAAAAAAAAAAGAAGGAAAGAAAAGTCTTTTGGCTTCCATTTGATGGGGTTTAGTGTGATCTATGAGGTGCTCTCTACATCTACAGTAGATGAATCCACCCAAGCTTCACATCCTCGCATCTGAGTTTCCGTCGATACAGTTAAGTGTGCAGTCGCAGTGAACCAGTTGGCGCTTCCAGCGTCGGTGTACTTCCCTCAGAGATAAAGCTGTGACTCCCATCATCTCAGTGCCTCTCATCACCTGCCGCATTATTAGCGTGAGTGTGTTGAATCCCTAACTAACTGCTCCAGCACCATGTGTAAAGTGTGGCTAATATTTTTTCGGAATTGCCTCGGCGGTATCTGTGAGGTGTCAGGGCCCTGCTACATACTTGTGCCGCATGAAGCTCCAGCAGTGCTGCTATTTATAGACCCCCCCCCCCCCCACCACATTTGCAATCCACCTCTCTCCCTATCGTCGTCAAACATCAGTGGCTGTCAGTGATGACTCTGAGCACTTTAGCTGTCAGCCTTGTTGGCGTTGAAGCGACGCATATAGATTCCGGGTGAGATGCATACAGATTGTGGGTGAGAGCGTTATATCGCGCCGATGCTTTTCCTCTACAAATTTACACCTGTGCTCGGATCCCCGTGAACTTGTATCACCCTCCAACTCCTTCGGGGGCCGAGTGCGAGTGGAGAACAGGAGGAGCAGGGAGCGAGAGGATGGGTTTGTAAGGATGATGTAATTATTGTGCAAGATATGTGCTTGAATGGAAGGAATGCCAGACCAGTTATTGCTTGAAAGAGGCGTTGTTGCGAAGTGCCTAAAACCCCCTTAGCTGCTGTAAACTCACTGCAGCTCACAGCCGCTCACAGCTTATTGCTTTTATAAAACGATTACTACACATACCTGGCAAGCTTTCATAAATAAACAAACAGCAACAACAACAAAAAAATGCAATAATTCATGAACAACAAATTCTGCCAAGCAATGTAGTTCCTCAGCGAACACAGCAGAACGTTTGCCAAGCGACACACAGATGTAGTCGACGCACAAAGAAAGCCTGCTTAAAGATTAGGGTGATTATTAGCATTTATCTGGATACAGCGCTATCAAATGGTGCAACTGTTGAAGGAGCGTTCAATCATGTTAGCATTGTTCTTTGCTGGTACAGGTGGGTTTTAATCACCTCCGTATGCTCTCTGGAAGACCTAACGTGAGGGGAAAGGAAAAAAAAAAGTTGTCACCATGTTGCAGTTATATTATAACCATCATGTATCTACCATCAGTGACCATTAAGTTCCAAACATAGCTTGAGAAACGTGAGCATAATAGGCTACAAATAAAAACATGGAAACCAGCTAAAGTAAGGTGGTTAACCTACCAGGGGTCGCTGGTGTAGTCTGTCCGCTCTGGATGGTGAACCACATTGTCCACATAGTCTGTGTGACGGTCCTGTGTTGTGTCGAATACTGTTTCCCTATCGGCATGAACGCGGCTCAGACAATCTTTTTGCACTCAAGACGCTGCTGTTGTGAGACAATTATGCATTTTTTTTACCCACTAAGCGGGTTAGAAAAGTGATGTGTGGATTTGTGGACGGAGGAAGAGGATCACTGGTCCTGTGGGCAGCATCCCAGTTTTCTGCCCTCTCAGGGCATTACTCTTCCTCTTTTTTTCCTCCCTTCTAAATTGATTTAGACTCCCGCTGTTTGCCTCGCTCTCCCTCACAGTGTAGGCCCCAATCCAGCACAAGGTGACGCCAAAGAAGCAAGGTTCATATCTCCCAGGGACGGTCTTCAACCGCTCCCCTTAAAATAGCTCGCCATCCCCTGTATTCTGCAGCAGAACTCTGCAGTGCCTGCATGCTGCACACCAGCCATCTTTCCTCTCTGTTTAGTCTTTACCCGTCTTTCTACCACTTTACTTTACCCCCCTTTTTTCACTCTTATCAGCTGTTTAGCACTTTCAAACACATACAGACACTTTCTTCAGCACAGGTTGAGGTCATTGAGGAGAATGGGATGAAGAGGTAATTTTGCCACACTCCTGGCCACTGGCCACTGATTATCCCATATACTGACAGAGCAACAAGCACAGCCCTGAATGGAGACAAAAAGCTGCATTAAGAATCAGAACTTGTTTCAGATTACATTAAAATCCACTTAGTCTAAGATATTATAGAATCATAATTGGCCCTATCTTCATTATGAAGCATTGTGTTGGCCTCATTTGCACTTGTTTCATATTTGAGTGGCCTGTGAGTGACTTATGTGGTGACGTGGAAGTACAGGTACTTAATGATACTGTGTCAGTCTGGTAAAACAGTCGGTATGAAGAGCAGACTGTTTTTAGTTTAAACGTTGACATTTTACTTATCGGTGGTTCGAAGAAACTGGGGCCGGAAATAGAAAAAAGAAAATCTTGGTCATCTGAAATTCTACCTACTCTTCAACCAATCGATTGGTCGATGGGACAAAAAAAAAAGAATTCTGCACGATTGACTAAATGGCCACAGTGCTCTACATGGTTACTTGAATTACTTATAAATAAACATAAAAAGCTTTTTGCCCAAATAAAATGATTAGTAATCTAGATCATGTTTTTTAATACCCACCTAGCTGGACCTAGCGGACCTGATACAACAGCCGATACGCACTGCCGAACCTGCAAAAATATACATTAATCAACCGATCCCGACCTGCAAACTGCCAACTGTATGCAGTATAGTAGCACTATTATCAGGACTGAAGATTGGACGAGGACAGAACTGACCAATGGTCGGACAAGAGCATATCGATCTACCATCCGACCAGATGGTGCCGACCCAAGCAGAAACGCTCGTCTGTGTGAGATGCGTATTGTTGTTGTGATCGCTGTGACGGCTACATTGACATTTGAGTGTGTACACACCCGACACAAACTTCCTCCATGGCCAGTCCCTGCACTGGAGCACAGTTGGCTCTGAACATTTTATCGCCTGTCACATATGCCACCGCTCAGTAAAGGTCGACGGTATCCGGACCTCGTGATGGTGGTCACTGTCATGGTAGATTTATGAATCACATCTCATTACCTGCAGATTTTGACAGGTCAGTATCATCAAGCACGGCAAACTCCCAGATCACTCCTCCTTGCATTTCACTCATCAGTCATACTACATACACACTATATTACTTACAGCTATTTGCCTGAGAGCTAACGGTTTACATTAATTTCGCTACGCTGCAAAGAGATTACATTTGTTTGGAAATGGCATTCCATCACGTAATTCAAACAATTTGCTTTGAATAAAGGCTTTTCTCGCTCGCCAAAACAGAAAAATAAACATGGTTTCTGAATGCAAAGCTGGCTATCAATTATTGGCCAAAGTGCCCTTGAATGCACCACAGAGGAGAGTTTTATAAATAGCACCTGCTCACTACTGCAGTTCACATGATGACATAGATGTAACTATAGCAAACGGTACAGGTGAATGATCTGAAATACTGTGTCTAGTCTGCAGCTAATGCACTAAAATATGAAAAAACACCATTACTGGAAAAAAAAAGAAAAAACATTTAAAAAAATATCATAATATTACAATAGAAATGTATTCCAGAAGATATCCGCCATATTCTAATGTGGTAATATAGATATTAATACACATCATATATCTCTGCTATAACTATTTCTAGAAATATAGAGGGATATAATCCTATTCATTGTTTCATATTTTTACACGCCAGTCTTTGATGAAATATCTTTAGCAATTGGAGATAATACAAGAATAAGATTGAAATTCCAACACATTTGCTGTTCTCTTACTTTTGCTTGAGATATGAAATGAATAGATGGAAATAAATGTCTCTTAAGGAGTTGCACGGTGCGAGTGCCGCCACGGTCACCACCTCTGTGGTGTGGCGAAGCGTGTGGCGTTGGAATTAGCACTATGGCCTGGCTTATGGCTGCAGATAGAATGACATGTTAGCCATTGAGAGGCTCGTGGATTACACGCGTAAGCAGATCAGCTTCGGTCCTAAGGTGATTAGATTGAGAATATCAAAACAGGAATTATGACCAAACAAAATCTGCATCAAATCACTGACAATGATATATCCATGTGTGCGTGTTGGTTCAGGTTGAACGGGGAATATACAGCTTAAGTATATGTGATAGGAAGACGTGCCAACTGTCTTGTGTGATCATCCGTCCTCATAATCTAGACGGCCTCTGAGCTAAAGAGGATTCTGAAAAATGTTTTTACATAATGCAGCATGCCTGGACATCACCACTAAAGAAGCACACTTGATTCGAGTGTCAGAGCCCTGATAGGCAAGGAGATTTTTTTTTTTTGCAGTTTCTCTAGCTCAAATGGGTCATTAGATATTATGACACACTCGTTTGTAAACCTTTCACTATACTGTATGTGTTCAATTTATGCAAAGTTAGTTAAATTGCAAAATGAACTTCTCCACATCATTATTTTGCTCTTACGCAGTTTAAAACTCAAAAAACGGTCTTCTTCATGTGACAAACGTTTGGGTTTATTTAGACATCGCGAACCAAAGTGTGAAGAGGTGCTTTGCCAGGAGAATTTAAAGAAGATGGCACCTAAGCTAAGTCGTGTTAGATGATATTAAATGCCATGGTCTGAAACATGTGTTGTAGAAAAAGAATATTCTATAAATGCTGGAATAATATCACAATCTTCATAATGAGAGTCAGTAAGGTCGCTAGTTGCCTCCATTACAATGCAACCACCATCGTTTACAGTGTTTTTTTTCTTCATAATTACACACAGTTCAAATGATAAGGAAATAAAAGATGGTATTTTTATGGATTAAGACACATCTTGTCATTAGTAGTTTTAATGTATTATAAGATGTTTAGAGCTTAAACAGCTCATAATTCATCTCTAATATCTATTTATGTGAAAACATCTCCTTCAAACATCTGGATTTATTCAAGTTTCTCACCAACACTACATTTTACGAGATTACAAGTGAACACATCATGACAACGTTATAAATGACCTTTGCCCAATACTTATTTCCACTCAACAGATCCTGAACGCATCATAATGCACCTGAACAGAGCCTTCCTTCGCTGGCCTTTAGCGGTGCTGCTAACGTTACTAGCTGTCCTGTCCATTTAAACACGGATTGGTTGTTTACAATGTAACATTACCAGAGATCGGTGACTAGAGAAGCATAAATGCTGATGTCCCGATCGCATATTTGACTCAATATTGGCGGATAACGATCGTCAGCAAAACTTTATTGGTTAACGTTAAACTGTGGAATTAATCCGCGGTTCACACGCGTGCCGAGTCGTGAGGGCGGATTGACAGTGGTCCGTTACACCACTATTTATTGCTATTATTATACTTAACCTTTATGAAAGTCATGAAACTGATGTAATAAAAACCTGTTATTGGAGTCTGCATTAAACTTTAAGGAGGCCGTTTTTTCCCCACATTGCCATGCTGGCTCATCAAGAGACACTTCTGACAGTTGGTCAGACTCCTTCACAGCCTCCTGGCAGCCATCACATACCAGTATGTGTTACAACCGTTGTAAACACAATATGTTGTGTCTGTTAATATATACGGCAACATTTATATCTACTACTGCAGTTTGTCTTCATCTGTGGAGCTTCAGGATGCATTGCTCACTCACTGTGCAGTATGCTTGCAGCTAACGCTTAACAATAAACAAGAGAGCGCAAGAAAGTCCCAGAAGCTTTTGAACTCATAAGAACATCGTAGCTTTGTCTTTCATAGTGTGAACGTATCGCAAGAGTTGTCGTTGTCTGATGAATGTGGTTTAATGCTGCTAACGGTATGCAACCGTTTATATTGGGTCAAAAGAAGATGTCGACAGAAGGAAGTCTCCAACTTTTGGTCCTTCTGCTATCTGTGCTTTATCCTTTTGAAACATGTTTAACCCGTCCTTGTTTATTCTGTTTCTCCCCGTCCTCTGACTCCTCAGCTCCCCCCACGTTCACGGATACGCCACCTCAGTATGTAGAGGCCAAGGAGGGGGGCAGCATCACTTTGACCTGTACGGCCTTCGGCAACCCCAAGCCCTCGGTCAGCTGGCTGCGGGAAGGCAGCCTCATGGTCAGCAGTGCCAAGTATAAGGTATAGAACTCAAGCACATCATTCACACAGAGTGTGAGACAATGACATCATCGACGCACACAAGGGAGAGACAGAGACAAGAGGAGAGGCCGAATCTCCTGGAGAATCTGTCAACCTATTAATGAGTCTGAGCCTTCTGTAAGAGTAGCAGCTCAGTGAATGCATCGCTATCCCAATTGGGATTTTTATATTTGCTCTCACTATGACAGTTTGGTTTTAGTTTTTAGAGTTTGTGTTTAATGAGAAGAAAGAAGCCTTTGTGTTAAAGCTGTATAGTATCGAGCATTGAGTGCTGCGTGTAAGAATGGAAATGACTCCCCCACATTAGATCAATTATTTAAACTTTGTTCACAGCAGAATTATGTTTCAGTCGCAGGCAGCAGCTAGACTACACTGTATACTTCTATAGTGGACTAACATGGAGACGTGCTCTACACTGACTGAAGATTTAGGCAATGCTGTAATCTGAATAACCCGTTTGGTGTCAATGCAGAAGTCTGCACTCTGATCTCTGTTTGAAGCTGCTGCTTCTTGCTGTCAGATGTTTTGGATTGAAAATGAAATCCTCTGAGTCCATTTTGACTTCAGCAGTGTTGATGTGATGTGACGCACTAACCATAGAGATGTGTTGTTTTTTAAAGCTTCTGCAAAAAAATGCCAGACAAGTTAAAGTCAGCTGATAACTACATGTTCACACTTGTTTTCATGTTTGTCTTAAAACACTGATCTACAAACAGTGGAGTTCCTCTTTAAGCTAAACTGCTCACACAAAACGTAATCCACATCACAAGCCACACCAAACTGCTTTTATCCGCCCAATGAAATAAGAAGTAAAACCGCCCGACCACCACCAAGATCTGCCATACGCAGCGTTTCACTGCCTCACAACTGGGCCCTGTGGTGACAGTGTGTAGTAAAAGCTGCCTCTGTGTCTGATGCCTACAGTTACTGTATGCTTTGACCTTTATCAGACCTTTACCTTCCCTCATGGTTCCATCTTCCATTTATCATGATGTTTACATATATTCTAAAGTGATTGTTTGGAAATATATTATTCTTATTTATTTGCTTTACTTTTTAAAATGTTATTTGGACTCAAAACCTAACGTGTATGTGTGTGTATGTGTGTAAACACACAGTGACTCACTGGATAAAAATAACATTCTTTGTTTGGAAGACCAAAGTTTAAGGCCTTTTGTAACCCACGGTCCATTTTAACAGTAGTTAAATGTCTATGTTTGTGTGTGTGTGTGTGTGTGTGTGTGTGTGTGTTCAGGTGTCTGATGGGAGTCTGACGGTGCTATCCATCACCAGGGAGGACCGTGGGGCCTACACGTGTCGAGCCTTCAGCCCCCAGGGAGAGGTCATTCACACCACGCGGCTGCTAGTGCAAGGTAGGCACATGTGTCCGTGTTGCTGCCAGGAGCAGGCTGTGTAGTGGAGTAGCTAGGTTAGCTTAGCTTCCATCTCGGCCCTCCTGCCTCTCCTCCCTCTCCTCCCTCTCCTCCCTGCGGCAGTTCGGCGGCGTTTGGTCCGAGGGCCGCTGCACCTTTTTCCGATGTTGAGTGTATTCTTTCATATGCCACGAATGCTCCAGTAATAAACACGAAGGAAAAAACAACAAATTAAGAAATTCATGGGAGAAAAAACCTTACTTAGTTATCACAAACTGTGAAAATGCCTCTCAAACAACGTGAGGCATTTTCCAAACTGTCACCAAGTTACACACTGAAACTAACTACACGTCAATCTGACCCTGACTTATGATAAAGCAAAACTATCCACCAGTTTATTAAAATCCTGGGGTCTGACCAGATTAATGAGCATGGAGGAGAGAAAGGTGGCTTCTACGAGGAAAAGTCGAGTATAGTACACAACACTCCAAATGTAATACACTGTACAGAATGCAAAACATGATTACAGTTGTTTGCCTTGACTCTACATAGACAATATCTGCATTTAGGCTACTACAGTTATTTCATTATGACTGTTTTTACTGTGAGTTTGCATTCAGTTTAATGTATCTGGGTACATTTTGTGCAACATAATGACCCCACTGAGAGCAGAGCAGCTAAGGAAGAGGGAGAAAGTCGTAAGAGAGAGATTGGTTTTGTAAGAATAGAAGTATAGAGAGAAAATAGAAAATATTTGTTTCTATAATCAAGAAAGATGGAGCAGATCTGGGTTTACTATTATCTAGCACAGACTAATCGATAAAGTACGCAGCAAGCTACCAGACCTGTGCACCAACAAGGACTCACAACATGATCTATATTGATCCACAACAACAGAAACTATGAGAGCCCTCAATCCACAGCTGTTCTTTTTTATCTCCGCCAGGAGAATCACGCGACCACTGCCCGTTGATTCCCCACTCACCACTCTGAACCGGCCCCCGGCCAGTAGGGGCCGCTAGTGATAACACAGCGAAGTGCATCGCCGACCCAGGAAGTGACGCGATAATTACAGTTCAGTGTGTCGGACAAGATCGTTTATTCTCACGAAATGATGTCGAACGGCGGTACACATATTGAGCATGTAGTGCATAGTATTTGATTTAGGGCACAGTCAAAGTCTGTCTTTTTAAAGAGCGAAATCCTAAATCCTTACTTCATAAAGTACCTAGTGCAGATGCAGCGTTCTGCACACACTGCAAGAGTACATTTTTAGTTGCGCACAGTGGAAAAGCTGATACAAAAGATCATATTAAGACGGCCAGGTAGCAATATACATTAGTATGAGCATGAGCAGATACATTGCATACACGGGACAAATTAGCGTCCCGTTGGGGGGTTTGAAAGTGTTGTCGCCCTAGCATAGATTCAAATGTGAGCGTATCTGTTGGTGAGATGTGCGAGGGGGGATCTGCACTCTAGTTTGTACTTAATCAAGTCCTAAGAACAACAATTTATAGGATAAAAAAGGTATATAGAGTGTTAATAACCACTCGATAAAGCTGAGAGTCTGCAGCTACACAACAGTTGTACTTTGAGCTAGCTAAATAAAAACTTGGTGATGGTATAACATTTACTATATAGGTAGCATATGTACATATTGTGTCTCGTTTAAAGCATCTACAAAAAGAAATGTAAGACATTGTGGGTTTAAAAAAGCAACTCCAGATCCCACTTGTGCTAAGTTTCCACTGCATGGTACAGCACGGCTCAGCACGACTCAGCACGGCTCAGCTCAACTCACTTTTGGATCCAGGTCCTATTCTCTATTTGTTTTCCACTTCAAACAATACTCCCTCAGTGTATGCGAGACTCTCAGCTGATCGGCATGATCGCGACATAATCTGCAACAGATCACTTGCTGGATCCTTTCATTGGGCACCAAACCAGCTGTACGGCGTAGTGCATGTAGTGTAAGATGTCGGCTTGTGGACAGTTGATTAAAGAAATCTGGGTTGAGTAAATGTGGCCATATATAAATGGCGGGTTTGTGCAGGACGCACCATATTGCCGAACCATATTATGAACAATTCTCTCTCACCAGTCAGCGGTCTGCAAAGTTTGAACTCTACCCTCGAGTATCAGCTCAGCTAGTTTGGAACAATAAAAAACAAAAACAAAAAGGTAGTAACTGAGAACCACAGAAACAGTCAAATTGGGTAGAGCCGTGCCTTATCACGCAGTGGAAATGCAGCAATAGTTACACATAGTTACTTCTTTAATACATGTATATATAACTTGAACGTCTGTACCAAACCTCATGGCAACGTCGAGACATTCCCTCAAAACAAATCAAATCAGCCTCGTGGTGGCGACGGAGGAGGTGGACCAGCTGACAGCACACTAACATTGCTGGTCCTTGAGCTAAACCATAAAGTAAACAGCATTAAGTGAAAGTTTGACTTCATTTGATTAAAGCTAAATACATCCCTTCCCTGCTGGTGTAAAACAGACACAACCTTTGTGATATCAGCTCGCTGATCCCCCAAGCGTGCTATCGCATCCGTGCGAACACAACAGGCTGAGTAGAATTTAAATAGTGTATGATGCAGCAGTACGTTTAGGAATGGGACTAGACTGGGACTGAAATTAGTTTGGGGGCGGCTAACAGCTGCATTCTACAGCAGCAACATTTAAGACTTGATTGCTTAGCAATTGTATTCATACATTTGAGCAGTTTATTATTCATAGAGGCCTATGGAGTAAAAAGAATCAGAGGATGAGAGCGTTTCACGCCCGCAGCTCTAAGTGAAATGTCCGCTTCCGTAACTATAACAATCTGTCTGTATCCGTCCACGCTTTGCCACAAAATCAAGACACATTGAGCAGATTAATTATTCACTGTCTGCAACGGGCAACATCATGCACAGATTGCTGCTCAGTCACCTTTTTTTTTCTCCAGGAATTGAAAGTAAACACAGTATCAAATGTGTCTGTGCAGCGACCTTAGATTTGATACGCCTCACCAAAGAGGATAAATGAAAAATCGGCAAACATGGCATTCCAGGTCATCCCATTTAAAGATTGCTGCCCCAGATCAACACAGCTGAGTGGTCATGACCTCATCTGAACTCAGGGGGAATTGAGGCTTGATCTCTTAACTGAAACACTTTCACTGAGTTTTTCACCACATTGATTCCTATCATTCTTGTAGAAATTCAACAAAGTAGCAAAAGACATGCTCACTTCATAACAAATGCCAGTTAGACACCAGAAAAAGGACTAAGCAAGAGGGGACTATGAGACCTTAAGCTGGCTGTCGGCCGTATAATGCTCTGCCAAACCAGAGAATTATGCTTCTAGCTCCTTCACTGTGGTGTTTGACCTTCACTGTGCAGAATGATGTGCAGTGTTTGCTTCACATTCATCTGCTCATTTACTTATTGTACAATATATGCACATGACCACGATCATTTTTTACATTATCAACTTATCTTACGATACATGGACATGACCTTGATTGGTTTTGCTTCTCTTAATATTGCCCATGGATTTAACATGCCACAACATTTTTGCCAACATGGTGCCAGAATAAACAACACGGTTTACTCCCTACCATCAGATGACTTGCATATCTGTTGCATATATTATGACATTTAAACATAACTATCATTAGTTGAGCACTCCGGTGACACAAATAATCCTTGTGTCACCGGATCTACTTTTTCATCCAGAGCGATAACCAAACCACCCCACTACGAGCACACCTCACAGCAGCAGCCTGTGAAAAGCCGTGCTGAATGTTACGGCGGCAGTCCAGAGTAAAACAGTAATATACTGTACATTTTACAGGCAAAACTGAAATGCTCTGAATTCGGGTAAAGAAGAATCTTATTGCGAGTCTTAATTTGATAAAAAAGACTTGTACGTCACCAGGAATGAAGAACAACATGGAAGTGAAAGCAGTGCTCTGTTCATTTAAACGTGAAAGTGCAATAAAAATCAATATTGATCAAAAATAAATGTGCTTATCATTGGGACAAAATTGTGCAGCCATACACTACATATTAATGAAATATAGCCAATAGTGCACATGGCTTATAAGTGATCACAGCAAAGCTGCAGTGCTGGCAGTTACTTCCTGTAGCTTTACGTAGCTGAAGAAGAGGAACAGCTTTGTGGATGCGTAAGTTATTTTCATGCAGTGGGAAAACAATTGCTTCCACTATGCATAGAGAGAGAGAGATAGAAAAGCTCACAACTGTTGCAACTATGTGTCACTTTAGAAAAGAAAAATACAGTCCTCTTTATTAGCTCTATTACTTGGCATGAATGTTCAAGGTTCATTGATTCTACAACACAGGGTTGCAAAATAAAATGCAGGCTAGCCTTTATAATACAATAAAAAAACAAACTATTAGGATTATGAAGGATGAGTTGCTCTGTGATGTAAGCATATGAGCCCGCTTTCATCAGCTCGGTGCTCGACAAAAGTAGTGTCTGTGTTTTTTGTGTCAGTCGCTCTCATTCGTCAGAGAGCAGACGGCGAACGTGTTCACAGAGGTTGCGTATTTGCTTTGGAGACTGAGCACCAAAGGCAGTGCAGAGCCGGAGCACTCGTCTGACCCCGTCCTGTATAATTTACGGGAGAGACGGATTAATAGAGGCCCTCCTGGAAAGCCACTGAGCAGCAGATCGGCTAAGAGACTACAGTGCCAACAAATCTCCAGCACTCAGCTGGTTCCAAATAGGGCGGGTTGGCACACACACACACACACACACAAACACACACACACACACACACACACACACATACACACACACACACACACAAACATGCGCTCAAACACCAACAACAAACAGTCATCCAACACAGCTCTAGTGCTGGTTGTCCTGCTAAGGGGCTGGCAGATGGAAATGCTGTGCCTGTTAAAGGATCAGGCCGTGGGCTACAGATCAGTATTAACATATGGGACTAGCAGTTTATAGTTGCAACAGTGGCTAAACACAGCTGTATGTGTGTGTGTGTGTGTGTGTGTGTGTGTGTGTGTGTGTGTGTGTGTGTGTGTGTGTGTGTGTTTGTGTTTATCCTTGTGTGGACCAGTTATGAACATATTCGGGAATATAAGGATAAATGCACGCGTGCGTGTGTGTGTGTGTGTATGCGTACATCGGTCTTCAGGAGAAAGTGTTCACAGGTTATTGTAAACCAGCCTCACATAAACGCTGCCTCACAGCTGAACGTTGAAGCAGGCTGATCCTATTTATATCTGACAGTCGGGGTAATATTCAGAGATTGGTATTGAGGAGTTCCTCATGACAGGAATGACAGACAGAAGGGTTCCGACGAGGTACCGCTCTGTCTACAGTTCCTGGTAGTCGTCCTAATTGGAGGAGGAGATGCTGTTTGTATCGTGTCTTGGAACTATACTGAAGATACAGAGCACGGCACACTTTCTAAGGGAACTCTGCATTTGCTATAGATCATATTGGGTCATATTGGGTCATATTGCATTGCCATTACATATATTTTGTATTTATACAATAGTATTCTTTCACAAAACTATTTTAAACTGATATAGAAATGATTAAATCAGTCAGTAGGGCTGGGTGTTGGTACTCAATACCTTTTACGGTATCGGCTGAAATAACGCAGTACCAAGAAGTATTGAAACTTCTCCAGTCAAACAATATCTGCAATCGATCCTTTTTGTACCTAGATCTAAAAAACTAAATGTTTGTATCACTTTGCTTGCAGCCAATCCGGTAAGCCTTGTTGGATTAAATGCAACGTTTGATTGGCCGCAGCAGCTACAACCCATACGGTCTGTAGTGTGGCATGAAGTCAACATGTACGAAAGTATGGCTCTAGTACACGGCGGGGGTTGCGTGCTGAAAATATGTGTGGTGGTGGTATTTCACCCAACTGAATGCTTCCAGTCACCCATTGGTTTGTGGACAACTCATTACATTACATTACAGTCATTTAGCAGACGCCTTTATCCAAAGTGACTTACAATAAGTGTATTCAACATAGGTATTCAAGAGAACTACTCGTCACCAGAAGTCATAAGTGCATCTCCTTTTTAAACAATCATCTAAGAGCATAAACCAGAGCAAACGTACAGTGCAGAAACAAACGAATACAATAAGTGCAACAAACTAATATGAATCCAATAAGTGCTGAGTGGAAGGCTCAGGGTAGTACTTCTTGAAGTACTCAACTGGTATCGGTATCATTTTAAGAGTTTTGTAATATTTTAAATGAAGCCCTAGTGTTCAGTGCCTTATCTCTTCTAGTCAAGCTAAGTTAATTTTATTTATACTGCGCCAAATCACAACAGAAGTACACTCAATAAACTTTTCATACAGAGCAGGTTAAGGCACAGAGATGCCCAATAATAACCATAACAACTATACAGATACAGTAATATCGATAGAACCAACTATAACAATAGTAGCAGTGGGCTTCAAGCAGAACCACCAAAACGAGCGCAACCACGATCCAGGTGCAACCATGACCCCTGTCAACCTGCCAGACCATCTAGTCACCAAAAATCTTTATTTGGTGTCGGTGTGTGCACTTTAGACATTGGACCTCTGTCAAGACCAACTGATACATTTGCTTCTAATTGGCTCAATTGATTCAAGACAACTTTTGGCCCTAATCACAAACCACATTCCAGAGTGTCCCAGACCTGTCGCAGTAGTTACGTCCATCTTTCTCTGCAGCAGGAATGGAGAAAGAGTTCTGATGCCTTTATCTGAGTTACTTTGTGAGGTTTAATATGTTCCTAAAAACTATTTAAAAAAACAGATAACTAATATAATCTTCATGCATCAAATGTTCCCCATATCGTCCTCACGGCAGGGCAGTGTGCTGAGAGCTTCCTCTCCAACAGCTGTCTTTATACAAGTCGCTGTTCAGAGGAATATCCTCCCTTCCACCAGTCTAGCAACACCCACTGTATGATCATCTGTTAGTGGCAGTTCCCCTTGACCCCCTCTCATCCAAGTGATGGGCAGCTCCGTTTCTAGTGTCAAACTTGTCGTCAAGCCAATCCATCTTTATTTCTGTCACAGCACGGCGCTCTGATGTCGTTGGCAGTTTTCATATTTTCTCTTCTCAGATCAAGCAGGTAGCCAGCCAACAACTGTACCTGCTCACAAACAGGTGGCATTCATCGAGTTGAAACGAGCGATTTATGACAGATGTGGACGAGAGAGTTTTAGACAGTTCGTTACTTCAGCTATAGCTAAGTGACGAATTCCTTCTGGTGTATCTGGCAGTTACCAAACAGCTCCAAGTGTAAATGAAGGTGTCTCAAATCCAGGTGACATTTTGAGACTGAAATGGAATCTAAGTGAATCTGGCTTGGAAAAAACATGAAATAAGCCTCACAAGCCTCCTGGAGCAGCCAAGTTTAGAGCCTTGAACCCGGAGTGCACCGCAGCCGTTTCATCAATCTCTTCATCACCAATTATCTTCTCAGCCTGTGGATTTAGGGTCTGGTGGCACTCCTCCTCCTTTTTGACCCTCGCAAATAGTCTTTTGAGCGTGAGCTTCCGAGTCCCTTTGTCCTTTCTTCTTTCTACTCATCCAGGCCCATCTACCCGTCCGTCTCCCCATCCGTCTCTCGGCTCTACGTACATCTGTCGAAATTCTGCATCGTGATTGGACTTTTTATGACTTTTATGCCACTTTTCCTGTTGTGTAGAAATTTGCATTCAAATGAGATCTTTCACACAAAATGGCTCAGTCTGCCTTAGCAGTACTGATGTTTAGTATTACCTATTTTTGCGTGGTACTGCCACGTACGCTTGCACTTTAATGTGGTGCTCTCGTATAAATCCAACCACCCAGTGTGTGGTAAGTAGCTGAAAGTAGATGAAGGTAGAATAGGTTGACCAAACTCAGCACACTTATGGGTGTATTATGTTAGGAAATGACTGCAAATCAAATGTCATAGAGTAAATATAGATCCATGCGTGCAAGGAGGATGATCCATCTGGCCCAGCAAGGATCACTCAATAGATTCTCATAATCCTTTACTGAGTGCAGAATAAGTATGTGATGTGGCTCTGGGGTCTGCCACAGAGTGGATGCACCGGTGTTAATCCCTGTGTGTCTTCACAGCATGTGCACATGGCCATAAATACCCCACGACGACCCTCGCCAGCTGTTAACTAATTACCATGAGGTGGTTGTGACGTGGCTGAGTGGGAAGTTCCCACTGAGGGAAGTCGTATCGGTGTCACGTCCTCGTGGATGTCGCGCTGACCCGTGTTCCCCATGTTGACGGTGCAGTTAGTTTCATGCTGCTTATGTCTCATGTTTTAACATAGCCCTGGTTTAGGAACAAATCGTTGACACGTTGGGCTTGTACACTGAGAAGTTTTGTATTTGAAACAATGATTTAAGATGGAATATCTGATATTTTACTCTTGTTTGAATAGTAGTTTGAATTTTGAACAATAAGTGACAGCCCTGCTCCCTAACTTTAAAGCAAGAAATCTTTGTATGTCTGTGTGTCCTTCTCATTTCTCAAGAACCGTTGATCTGATCTACTTCACACTAGGCGGGTGTATCGCTGGGGACCCAAAGACATGCAGCTTTGAAGTTGGTGTCATTTGGACTCGCGACACATTTGATATTACTCTGCGGACTGAGTCGAGCGCGTCATCGCAGCAGGCCTTTACAGGCTTCGGCTCATTGACCGCAATTGATTTTTGCTGCTGGTTTCTGGAAATTTTAACGTTACACCCAAACTCTTCGTCACATTCCTGGAGTCAACGAGCAATGAGCGGTTCTCGACAGCGCTGCAAGTAGCTCTACCAGGAGCCAAGCCATGCTATTAAAGGAAGACTGAAACCGGTCTCCGGTCTTTATTTTCAAATGAAATGGAGTTTGATCCAATACTGCAGGCCAGATTTGACTGCACATGCGTTGTACCCATAGACTGTATGTAAGAAGTGGACGTAGTGACTTGTTATCACCGTCTTGAATTACCTCCGTCGCCATGTTGTTTTTTTCGCAACCAATGAACGGAGGTTACCATATATGGACTATGGAGGAGTAACGTAGAGACTCTGTATACGGCTTTGGTAGCAGCAGTGACCTGTCAATCACAGTAAGCCCGCCCTAAAGCAAATGTCTATTGGACTTTAAATGGACCATAATGTACTAAATGAACATCATGCTGTATTGAAGAAGACTTGAAACTAGAGATTGAGACCATAAACTCATGTTTACAATGTTTACTGAGGTAATAAATCAAGAGAGAAGTAGAGTCATTTTCTCATAGACTTCTATACAACCAGACTTGTTTTTAAAAGCAGAGGAGTCGCCCCCTGCTGGTCAGTAGAGAGAATGCACGTTTTTAGACACTCACTCATGCATTGGCTTCACTCGGCAGAACCAGAGGTTGCCGCCTGGTTGTACCTCAATGATATGACGGCGTGTCCTGTATTTTAGCCTCATTGGAGCCAAGAAATTGACTCAACGTATGTTTATCAAGACTGTTTTTGTGTTTTTTTTCTCCTCCAGGCCCTCCGTTCATTGTATCGCCACCAGAGAACATCACAGTGAACATCTCGCAGGACGCCTTCTTCACCTGCCAGGCGGAGGCCTACCCCCGCAACCTGACCTACACCTGGTTCTGGGAGGAGGACAACGTCTTCTTCAAGAAGTAAAGTTATGATCGGTTTTCTTATTGTCTCCCATATCACCTCACCCGTCTGTCCTTACTGTTGACCGCAGTCAAGAGTCCTCTCTTATGATGGTGTTTTTTTTCCTGAGATTTTCTGAGCTTTCGCTCTGTGAATAAAGGCGTCAACCAATCACAATGTCCTGAACAGAGTAATTCAACACGTACACTATAGTGTACAACAACACGAAGGCTCCGAAACCTAGAAGGCAAAATTTGAGTACTCCTTTCATGTTTATAATGAAAAGAAAAGTGTATCGCTTATCTTTTGCAATGGATCCCAAGAAATGTCCGTCAGTTGGCACATCTCCCTCCATTGCCACGAGCGATGATGACATTTCTACTGTTAGCTCGTGGAAGCTGTTCAGACAGACACAATGCACTTGTCCATTCTGCTTACCTAGAAAGTGCCCTACAGCCACCAAAGCTTGGAGTAAAGTTCGGTTCGTGATGCACATTCACAATGCATCATATTGCATCAACGTCTGCTTCAACGCACTGTTTTTTTAGGGAGACTGAGCAGACAGGGAGGAACCCAGCTCTCATGCCTTGGTGTAAAATAGCCGAACAAAGGGGGAGCTTTTCTCTTTTTTTACTGGTATGTCCATTTCATGCCGGCTAAAATAATATTCAATTATGGCAAAATAGCAAATGGTCTTTAAAGAAAATAGTGTAATTTTATGTCTACACTTTGAAAATTGTAAAATAATTTTCATGGGAGTTCAAAACAACACAGTGGAAATTAAATTAAATCTATGTCATCATTCAGCATATATCAACTAAATGAACGGCAGACTGATGCATTTAGCGATACCTGAAGGCGAAATGGTCGCTGCACTGCAGCAGGTCACAAACTCTTAGAGGTTCTGGTGGCTAAGGCCGAGCGCTGGTGCTTATTTAACTTTAACGTGATGCAGTATAGATGAATATTTCAGCAGGGACTTGATCCCTCCTTGGTTGCGAGTACTCTCCTTCAAATATCGCAGTAGTTTGGTCAGTCTTATTAACACATGTTTGCATACTTCAGCAGTATTCATTCTTTGAAGTGTCACAAAGAACAGGGGAAAGAAAATAGTTCTACACTTTAGCATTGCAATATTATGTTTTGTGATACTGTGTTGATTCTCAAAAGCACTATTGATTTTTAATTCATATTTTTCATGCAAAGATTTGTGGCAGATAGTGTCCCTGTTCTCAGATTGTATGCATATGGTGGTGGGTTCTTTATACTATTACAGTTTTCCTAAAATTAGATCAAAAAATGTAATATTTTGCCTTGCTTACAGTATCGCATTATACCGTGATATATTGAATCATAACCCTTGTATTATGATAGGTATCGTATTGCCAGATTCTTGCCAATACACAGCCCTAGAGCTAAACTAACCCGGTAAACTATTTTACCAACTTAGAACCAGGTTTCAAAATGGAACCGGCTATCCGTCACATGTATACTGTCACTGATGTACGATGCAAGGCTGCTGCACAAGGCGACACATTTTCTTGCCCTTTTGTGACCATATCCCTGTGGCTGTAAAGCTCTGGTTTTCCTATGAATGATATTCTGCACACAGCTTGATTCATGGTACACAGCAGGACGGTTGATTCCAGGGGAACTGTAAGTCTACTGGCTACAAAGGTAGCTGTAAATGCATTCCCCTTGTTTGTTATTTATTGCCCCATCGCACAAACTCTTTAGAATAAATATATGTACCATAGTGAGGTTGAAGGATTTATTGATACCGATACCAATGATAACTTTGCCGGATGCAGAGATTTCAGACTTTTAAAATCCTACTAATCCCCCCAGCTTGTAGGCTTTGTGTTGGAACTGAAGAAGGGGTTCACAGAGATCTTGGTTCATGCTTGACTCAACGTCACACGCAGTGCCTGCTGATTTTTCAGCAGCACATTTATACTCAAAAAAATCCCATTTTTCAAGGTGCTTGACTATTGTGCGATCAGGGGTGTGTGTGTGTGTGTGTGTGTGTATCTCTGGAGAACTACACTACAGTCACAGTCCTGTTTCTGGAACTGCTTCTGTGAAATGTATTCATTTCAATATGGTTAGAATGTGAAGGTGGAGGAATTTAGTTTTTTAACAAGTCTGGTATAAAGAAGCATTTTTAAGTTAAAAACATTAGCATGACAGTGAATCCAGAAAATGTTTTATTATACTTTGTACGGTACCTAATTTTGCATTTCTATCCATCCAACTCCAAAAACACTGGATCAATCACAAATGCATAATTTACAGCAGTATTGAGGGTACTAGTACCTTAGGGCAGCGTTTTCTGAGCCGCGGCACATTTTTTATAATAAGAAGATCCCGCGGCACACCAACAACCAAAAAAGATACAAAATGACACATTATAGCATAATACAGCATATATGCCAGGGGTGTCACACTCAATCACAGAGAGGGCCAAAATGAAACGTTGAGGTGCTGTGGAAACCCTCAATGTGGAGTGAAGGTGTGCATCAGTGAGACGACTCCTGTGTGGGTTTTTGTTCATCTTCATCACAGAGAAAAGCTGCTCACACAGGTATGTGCTTCCAAACATGCAGAGCATTTGAGCAGCATGTAGGCTGAGTTGAGGCATCGTTTCGGGGATGAAGCTTGGAAACTGTGCAGCACCCACAGAGTCACACTTTGCCTGGAGAGTGTCATTACACTGGAGGTCTATCAGCTCCATTCGGATGTGCACAGGTGCTGTTTCCACGTCAACTGCAAACGGATTGCTCAGCAGTTCAAATTTATATTTCTGAGCTGCAAAATCGACAAATCGCAGAGTGAACTCTGTGCCAAGTACGCCCAGTTCATCAGCAAAATGCGCAGTCGGGAACACAGCGGTGGAGACACGGTTTGGCAACACGGAAAGTGACCCAAGTTTCCTTTCTGTACCGGAGTCTCCCACAGGCGCAGCTTGGCTTGGAAAGCTCTTACTGCGTCATACATGTCTGTGATCATACATGTCTGTGATCATACATGTCTGTATGAAGCTGGAGGTTTAGCACAGTGAGATGCTTCGTGATGTCGCACAAAAAGGCCAATTCAATTGGCCAGTTATGATAGACATACGATTCTTCCATAAACTTGGAAGGCTTATGAAAAAATCGGTCAAAATCGGACAATCAGCAGAGGCCAAGATTTCCTGACTTAAGTCCACAGTCATGCTCCCAAAATCCCTGGATCCTACATTTCCCATAATGCACTGTGCTTGTTACCGCCCACATCTTTCAAACTCGACACCTCTTATTTCTAATGCCAGCTTTTTGTTAAAGCTGAAACTGAGATAACTCTGGTGACATCACTATTACATCATCAGGGTTATTTTCCCCGGAGACACACTGATGGGTTTAAATTAAATTGATATTCATCATTTTTGTTGATAATATTTTAAGCTAAATGATGGACGTTAGTACAATACATTATCAGCGTAATCAAAAGTTTATAACGACTATAACAATTACAAAAACAATATTTAAAATAAATAACTTGTAATAATTCCACACTCCCTGTTTGTATTGCAGGCTATCTGCTGTCTTTAATCTTGTAGCCTCATACAGCAGTGTTCACATGCTGAGAGAACTCCGAATGATGACCTTGATGTGTAAAATACACTGTTACAGTATTCAATTAAAAAAAGCACACTTTGTTTTTACTCAGTCTGATGTTTTACAGAACATGTAGCTCTGTCTATAGTGGCATCTCTCCTTTTTTTCTACATCAGACGTATGTTTTTATTTGGAGTGAGGGAGCTGGGGTGAGTTTGAAGCCAGTCCTGAGATTTGGGTCTGCTGACTGTTGACCAGCCACTTGCCGTAGCCAAGGCAACAGATATTTAGCATTCATTCGCTTTGCTCCCTCCTCTTCCTCATTCCAAATCAGACTGGGAGAGTGCAACGAGCAGAGGTGGGGAAGCTAGTGAGAAGAGATGACATCATCCCCGACGGAGACGACACACATTTGTTGTCATTTAACCGCTGTTGTGGTGTCACTTTCACAGGACTGTGTTTCTATATAAAGCAGTGTTTCTGCTGATTGAACATAGAATAAAGAGAAGTGTTGAAAGCAAAACGTCAAATCAAAGATCATTTGCAAATTGCTCATGATTGCAGCTTTTCAAAGGTCTGCGTATTAGAGCGAACATTTCAGAGAGAAACATGAGGGAAAAACAATCATTTATCACAAGTCCACCCTTTAGTCTTCAGTCATTAGAAATGAGACTGCCAGCAGCAACAGAATCCGCATCACTTGCCCCGTCTGGAGGCGCTGAGACTCGGCTTGTTCCAATTGGCGATCGTATCGTATATTATAGATCGAAGGGATGATGGATGATTGTTGTTTGAATAGAGGAGCCATTACTTTTAAATAGAATGTTTTAAATACAAAGATATTTTAAATAAAATGTTCACACACCTTTGTAAATGTCGATTTGCGTTACTTGAACGGCATGGCTTACAAAAGGCTTCAAGGCTGAAATGATTTCAAACGACGTGTCGGAGCTGATCCACGCTGTGCACCGTGTCATTTCTCTCACAATAGCGTGGTGAACTGATTCAGCAGCTCCACTCAGAGACACTGATAAGCCTTAAGAATGAATTACTCAGCTGTAAGAATACGCAGCTGGTGGGTCTTCCGTCCGCAGGATCTCAGCTGTACGTGTCAGTGGGCGACTGACTCACATCTCATTGATCCTTAGCTTTACCTACGGTGGCACTTTCTACTCATTTTTTCCTTCTTTTGTATTATATCTTCCCATCATTTTTGTAGTATAATGCTTATATGTGTTTTCTTTTTCCCATTGATGTATAACAGTTTTTATAGCTGTGCCAACGATATTCAGATGTATTATTGTATAAATATCGTACAACAGAGGCTACTGTGGTGTTTCAGTGGAGTGCCTAGTGACAACAATATGAGCATCTTGGTGAAAGATGTCTGCCTGGTCCCACAGATGTATGGATGGGTTCAGATTCATTTCATTTTATTTTGTACAGCTCAAAATAAAAAATGTCTCAGAGGGTCAATCTGTACACAAACATCCTCTGTCCTTTGATTTTTCTTCTCTACACTGAATTCTTCAAGATGAAATGACGTGTCAGCTCAAATACACTTAGATCCCAACCTAAACATTTCTATCCTTTTCATCTTCACAGTGACCTAAAGCGCAGAGTCAGTATTCTCATCGACGGTTCCCTCATCATTGCCCAAGTCAAGCCGGAGGATGATGGGAAATACACCTGTGCTCCCAGCAACAGCCTGGGCCAACCACCGACTGCCTCTGCCTACCTAACAGTGCAATGTGAGTGTCTTTGACTCTTCTTCTGCTGCATGTGCTGATCTCTGGAGTGTGTCCTGATTCATTGCAAGGGTCCCTCCGTCTTCTCTTTGTCCTTTCTGTGTATTTGGGTCAAAGCCATGGCCACCTCAACTCTGTACTATTAATACTTGAATCCAAGGGCTAATCATGCTGGAGGTTCACTGGAAAGGAACATGGCCGAGCATGTCCACTGCAAGAACACGGATAACTTAAAGCCCCGGGAAACTTGGCTTCAAATCTTCAACATTGAATGTAAAAAAACAAATAGGAAAGAATCTAAACACATGTTTAGGTGTTATTTATTAAGAGGTTGACACATGTTTGATCACATTTGATTGACAGTGACCAACCCAACTTTCATCTGATCAAAATGTTGCTAAATGCCGATTGGTGCGAGGAAGATTGTGACATCACTGGGGCTGCCACGTATTTTCTGTATTTTCTGATTCTTCTATCAACTATTTTACAGAATTTTAAACAATTAATTTTCCCACGAAAAAATCGAATTGACCATTTCATTAAAGTTCATTTTATTTTGACAAACTGTAGGCTACGTCATACATTCTTAAACAAAACTATTTTTTTTTGATAATTGATTTTTCAGCACAGACATCACCTTATTTCCAACTGAGCCCCGCCCACTTCCAACGAGCAAGAAAAGGACAGAGAGAAAGCCAGATACAGATTTGTGTGACGTGAAACAAGCTGAAGGATTCCAACTAGAAGTTTGTGGCTTAATAAAGCATTCAGTCACTCAGACAGTTGGTTAGGGGAAATACTACATCAGGGACTTTAAGCAAATACACTGTGGAAGAGAAAGTGACTGAGGATTTCACATAGTGCTTCATCAGACTCATAAACACTCAGTAAACGGGCAGTAAGTTAAATAAGATGTCAAAGTCAATAGTCATGAATACAAAGCACACAGAGAAACATAGAAAGGGGGGGGGGGGGCTAACACAGGGTTCCTTTGATTCCCACACCTCTGATTCCTCAGAGTGAGTGTGGGTTGATACATTTGATAATGTTGGACATTAAAAGAAGAAAACAAGTGGGGAGGCTAAACCAGTTTTGCTCATTACTAGAGATGGCACATGTTTGCAAGGCATTTAAAAACATTGTTGAATAGTAATGTAAGGGACACGTTGGAACACAAATCTTTATAAATTGTTGATGGAAGCTGTAAATGGGGCGCTTGTGCACAATGCAACAACACAACTGGACGAACTTGGTTCAGCCGCCCAGGTACAGGTAAACACATACACACTGGATTCTATCTGTTCTCCATTAACTGGATTTCTATGAGAACAAGTGGAAGTGTAGTTCTTGGATGGATGTGTTGAGTTCAAACGTAGATGGACTTTTACATAAGTTAGCATTATTTATAAATATTAAAGGTGCTAGTTTTGAAATCCAGAGCATTAATTAAGCAACTATAGGTTTATATGTAAAGATATAGTGGCGTGATGTTTACCTAAGCAGAGAATGAAGTCACGCTTTCTGATGATGTTTGATGACTAGTGACTAAGGCTTATCCATAATTGTAAGTTTCTGGCCAGCAGCAGGAGTGTCAAATGACCAATTCTGCTGCAGGGCTGCATGTCCACAAAAAAAGCATCCTCTGCCCTGTGGAATGGATTTGGAAACTCAGTCTCCAGGCGAACTCTGCTCCACCTCTCAGCCAATCCCACCAAAACACCCATTTGCTCTCTCATATCTACTTTTCCTGCCGCTCCCTCCTCTGCCTCCCCGTCCTTACTCTCTTCATGTCTCATTTATACTCATTTATGTATATGTATCCACATGCACACCGACACATCTCTCCCCCCCCCCCCCCCCCCCTGTCTTCATCATGGGTTGCCGCCTCCTTGTTCCCTCCTCCTGTACAACACCCTCTCAGGCTATCAGTCACTGGGAGCTCCAGAATTGCGGTGAATCTGTCACTTTGGAAAAGCATCTGGCTCCCGTCGGCCAGGCGGAGGCAGCACGAGTGTTGAGATTTTTTTGGCCTCGTCGACCGGTGACCGGCCACCAGCAGTAGTCAAGGCAACAGACATTTTGCATTCCATCGCTCTCCTGCCTCCTTTGATGGCTGTACATTAGATCGTGGCAAGTGTGTGCGAGTGTGTGTGATGAACAGAGGCGGGCAACAGCAGTCGTGAGAGGGGGGGGGGGGGGGGGGGGATTACATCATTGCTGTAAGACCGGGGACTTTTCTCCGTCAGCCTGCAGACTGCGCTCTCCGTCCTATTCTCTCCTCTTTTTTACCTTTTGTTCTCCCTTTATCCCTTCCTCTCTATCCTCAACATTTGGTCTTCCCCCATTTCTTTTATGCTCGCCAGTGAATAACTTCCCCCAAAGCATCTTGCAGTAGGGAAACCGGCGTGTTGTGAGCGATAGCGCCGTCTGAGGGCTATATTTAGAAACTTGGCTGATATTCTTGTCTGTGGTGCCGCTGGCGGTGCTCCTCTGGGCATCTTTGTGGCCGAGCGCTGGCGTGGGGGCCGGCGGTGGTTAGGACTTCAGAGGACAGCAGCTGTAGAACAAAGTTGTTCTGGCAACAGTGCGGTTAATCGATCCGTCACCGTGTTTCAATCCCTCCATCTCATCATGTCACACAGTCACTCGCTCACTCCCTCATCTCCTCTCCTTTTTATAACGCCTTTTTTCCGCCGGCTTCATCGCGTTCACAGTCACGCTGCCTCATCCTCCTTTCTCCTCCTTCGGCTCCTCTCCACCTTACGTCATCCAGTGACATCTCTCTCTCTCTCTCTCTCTCTCTCTCTCTCTCTCTCTCACCTGTCCTCTTTCCCACGCTGATGCTCAGCCTTGCTCGTCCACTCCTCTATCGCTCCGCCAATAGCGCTCACCCCTCCTCCTCCTCCTCCTCCTCCTCCTCCTCCTCCTCTCACTCACACCATTTCTCCTCCTTATCACCCACTGCCTACTTTGAAGCTCTCCTCCTTGACCTCATTTGGGAACCATGCTGCTCTCTCCCCTCTTCAGAATTTAGGATTTAGAAAGGAGAAGCCCCCCCGCCCCCTCTTTTTCCTCCTCTTAGCCCCTTTCCTTCAGCCAGATGGTCTCCCTTTTTTTTCTTGCGTGTGCCCGAAGGGTATTTAGCTCGACCATATCGAATCCTAATTATTTCAGACTTAAAGTACAGAGGGGGCCACTAATGTCGAGCAAGTAATGTAATAAAACTCAAACGCTTAAGCGCTGATATGATGGGGCTGATTGAGGGGAGGCTGGTCAGGTGTGATGTAATGAGATTTTTATAAACTGTCTATAACTGAAACTTTAAAGAATTTAAGTTCAAAGTTTGCAGTATAGTTCTGCATTTTCTACAGTATCTTATGCCGTTGTCGTTTGGTTAAAGGCAAGGTTGGTGATCTTCTTCAAAAGCATTTCAGATATTTTTGTTGAAATTCTCATCACATCCTGACAGCAATGAATGAATCAAATGCTCTGACAAAAAAAGGAGAACAAAAATCTGATATCTGTTTCTGTCCCAGGACTGTAATAACTTAGTCAATTTATTTTATAATAATATAATATAGGACGGGCCACCTACCTGTCTACCTGATCGCATTCTGCCCGTGCACTCATTCCGGGTCACCAGAGTCTTCCACAAGCTAGCTTGACAGCTGTGAGTACTAACAACAGCCACGTTTGTTGTTTACGTTCATTAGGATAATGTTGGGGGAGTATGGAGCTAAATCCATGTCAAAACTTTTGATCATTTGAAAAAAGAATTGAACCTGAAAGTGAAAGTGAGGGCCAGCGTGCCGGGTGAGTTGGGATCCCGACCCCGCGGCGTCGGGCACACCGCCGGCCCGTCTCGCCCCCACCGTCGGGGAGGTGGAGCGTGAGTGTGTGCGATAGGACCCGAAAGATGGTGAACTATGTCTGGGCAGGGCGAAGCCAGAGGAAGCTCTGGTGGAGGCCCGTCGCGGTCCTGACGTGCACATCGGTCATCCGACCTGGGTATAGGGGCGAAAGACTAATCGAACCAGTAGCTGGTTCCCTCCGAAGTTTCCTTCAGGATAGCTGGGGGAGTCCCCCCCCCCCCACACTGCATTCACATGAATATGGTCTATAGGAAGTGTTAAATTACCTGAAGGCAACGTGGTTGAGGAAGTTCCTCAGCCTTCTTTATTATGCTGTCACTCATGATGATGACACGCCCCTCAGGAACAGATACCTGCTGCTTTCAGAAGGCTGCAAAGAGAATCACCTGAGTAAAGGCCGTCAGAATAGGCTACTAAGTGTTGTGGATTCACTCATTCATTTCCATTCCATCTGGCTGCCATTAATACCATATTCTTAATACAACTTTTTTCCTGTATCACTGAAAACTGTAGTTATTAAACAACCTTTTTCTGACATGTGACCATCACTGTTTTGTCCAGGAAGTAGAGGGACTGAGAGCATCTTGAAGTGTGGTAGAAGTCAGTGTAGCACACATACATGAGAGCAGGTTGTAGTGGGATTTGATCCTGTAAAATGTATTCTGTGTCATCATGTACACAAAGCTGTGTGTGTAATCTCACTTTAAGAATGGGTGTTCAATGTTTACACGTACAAATGTTGCTCTCAGCCCAGCTGTGCTCCATATTAACTCATTTATCTTTTTATGACGAGCCCATTAACAGGTTGATTTCCCAATCTTCTCTACGTAGCTCTTACAATCAGCAGGGTTTCCCTCTTTTCACAACAGATGTTTTTTTCTCTCGTTTTTCACCAGATCCTGCCCGTGTTGTAAACATGCCATCCGTCATCTACGTGGCCATCAGTCTGCCCGGCTTCATCCGCTGTCCCGTAGACGCCAATCCCCCCGTAACTTTGGTCAAGTGGAAGAAAGATGGCCTCCCTCTCCGGATCGATAGGGTGAGCCGGTGCAGCATGGGGTTCCGTTCACTTTACCTCCGCCTCAAACAAGTGCGGCATTTCTTCAGTGGAAGCTCCAAGGGATTCCATTTTTCACTTCAAACCTTTTTGGTTTCAGTGTGCTCCTCAGTCTCTTATTTGAGTTATCATTGGCCTTTAACAAAACATGACCCTTCCTTACACACGATTCATGACTTCTGCATCCACAGTACCCTGGTTGGAGCCAAATGGACGATGGGAGCATCCGTGTGGCAGAGGTGACGGAGGACTCTCTCGGCACCTATACCTGCATGCCTTACAACGCCCTGGGTTCCATGGGATGGTCCCCTCCCGCTCCCTTGGTGCTAAAGGTACGCCCACAGTCCCATAGCCAGTGCATTTAAATGCATCCAGGAGGCATCACAACTCACCCGTTTTTTACTCACCTGTTTTTTACTCACCTGTTTTGGCTGCTCCCCCCTTCCCCCCGGGTAGGACCCTCCCAAATTCTCAGTGGTTCCTGGAGGGGAGTACAGGCAGGAGGCTGGGAGAGAATTGGTCATCCCCTGTGAGGCGGAGGGAGACCCCTTTCCCAACATCACATGGAGGAAGGTAAGACACCCTGCGCACTCTACACCACACCTGCCTACATGTAAACAAGACTTCACATTGTGTGAAGTCCCATTCAGGGTTCTCCATTGAGAAGTCTTCCCGTCTGAAACCTGTGCCTGTAGTAAATTGCCTGATTTTAATTACTCAAACTACTGTATGTCATTGTAGCATTTTTAATCACATTTTAATGATGTCTTTAAAATGTGCAATCAAGGGAACATATTAGATTCTCTCAGTTGTTTGCTTGATTATGAGGCATGTTTAATCTTGCTCACTGACTACAGTGTGTTTAGCAATTGTTTTTACGTCCCACTTGTGAAATCTACCATTCTGTGTAATTTGATACTTAAGTTAGATATTGAAATCAATGTTGTTGTAGATGTAAAATTGCAGATTGATATCTCAAAGTATCCCTGCTGTATGTGAATTTAGAAGTGCGTGTTCTCTCTCCGTCCCTCTCTTTCTCCCCTTGGCTGACTCTGTGTTTCCTTGGCTGGGTCGGACTGCAGGTAGGCAAGCCCAGCAAAAGCAAGCACAATGTTCTGCCCCGAGGCAGCCTACAGTTCAAGTCACTCACAAAGGAGGACCACGGGGAGTGGGAGTGTGTCGCCACCAACGTTGCCACGAGCATCACTGCCAGCACGCACGTCCAAGTCATAGGTACCCCGACATGGACACAAATTCACACAAACATACGTTTACGTGTAGAAACCTACATATATTTCTTCAGAACCTCTGCAGTGGTGCAGTCATGGACTGTTCACTAAGCCCCGCCTTAGTTCATTTGTAGACTGCAGTTTTGAAGTTCTGCATATGACATTTGTAGACGACCATAATGTTACAATTAACTTTCATGAACTGTGCAAGGCTAAAACACGGACAACTCCCGGACCGGACAACGCCATGGTAGCGACCTGTCAATCACATGGTAGCCATGCCCTCAAGCAAACCCTGCTTTATGTTCTGTTTGACTCTAAATGGACCATACTTTATTGAATGATCATCATGCTGTTTTGAAGAAGACTTGAAACTAGTGATTGAGACCATAAACTCATGTTTACTGAGGTAATAAATCAAGTGAGAATCAGAGTCATTTTCTCATAGACTTCTATACAATATATACTATACTTAGCTTACATACAAAGACAAACATGTTTCATTTACAAGAGCAAAGGCTTTTAGGGTGAAAACTAACCAATATGTTTGGGGAACATAACGCTATGTCGGATGGCAAGTTTTGCTGGAGTTTGGTGGGCTGCAAACTTCCTCAAATCTAATACAGAAGAAGACACAGCCTCTAACGTTAGCTTGCACACTCAGATAGATAGCAGTAGTATCCAGGACCAGGTTGTTACTGTAGGTAAGCTAGTTGGCCAGCCATGCTAATGATTGCAGCTTACAGTCGAATACACAATTAATTCTTTATACGTTTACTCTTGTCATTTGGACTCATCCTGTCAACTCCTTGACCCTTCCTCCTCTGAAGAGCCCAATCGAGAGCGCTCTGACACAGGAGGCGGGGTTATAGAGAAAGTCTTAGAACAAGGCCAACGTTTAATTTCTACACCCGTAGCCCTTGTTTCTCAATCGCCTGCTGTGAGTGGTGATGGTAAAATAATATCACTCTGCGGGACATGGCTTGTGGCCTGAATATGTCATTCGAGGTGTTGTTTCTTCCCGCTTTGGCTCCAGTACAGGACCTAAACATTGGGATCGGAAATTAGCAAAAATGCATATCGAGAATTCTGCCTGGAGAAATCAGTCGAAGCACTGTTACTCACATTATTTACGTTTGACATGTCACAAGAACAAGAAAAGTCATTTTGGACTCAAGATTACATTATTCATGCGAAACCAAAAATGTTTCTTTTTCACAGTTGGATGTTACATTACCTGGTCCAGCTCACAGTAAATCCATTTGACATTCAAAATGAATGTAGTGTACAACAGCGAGGCTACTCAGTGACTAATGTGGCCTTTTAACAACACCTCTCTCGCCGCTCTCTCCCTCCCTGCAGGCACAAGCCCCCACGCCCCCACCAGCATCCACGTGGCGGCGCCCTCTACCTGGGCCAATGTGTCCTGGGAGGTGGGCTACGACGGAGGCTTCCAGCAGACATTCTCAGTCTGGTATGGCCATGTGTGAGTCATCCCAGCATGCTTTGCTTCCTGCTTTTTCTTCTTCCGGTACTTCCTCTGTTGTTTCTGAAAACGTCTTTTTCCAGGGTTGTGTTCAGAACAGTTGTGAGAACGTAGAGATGGAAATACACGGGGGATCCAGATGTGTGAGTGAGTCTTTCAGCTCTGATCTTGAAATTTGTTGGTTGCAACTAAACTGAACATGACCCCAAATTCTCTGTCCTGCTGCTGCTGCTGCCGCCGCTGCTGCTGCTTCTCTGCTGCTTGACTTGGGAAAAGGGCCTGGGTTGAAATGTTGCATTTATTTATTGACTTGAGATTTCAGAAATGACAGTAAGTACAGTGCTTGAGTAAATGAACTTAGTTACATTCCACCACTGCAAAAAAAAAAAAAGATAGGAGAATGGACACAAACCTGATGTCGTTCTAATCAATAAAACAAAGTAAGTCTAGAATGCTCATTTAAAGGTCCATCGGATTGTTCATTGCTGCCGACTTGTATGCATTTTCAGTGGGATGCGCAGGTTGATTTTATACTAACAAACTCCTCTACAAGAGCGTTGACGAATGCGGTTATTGGCATGAAGTTAATGTATATTTAATATATGTAATTGTGAAAGCAGTAACTGCTGCCGGTAATATGTGCTGCAGACTTTGTAAAAATGGTTAGTTGGTTCTCGAACTCAGGAGTTAGATGCATTCTGAGTGTCTTCTCTGTCACTATCTGGACACTCTGAAGTATTCGTGCAAGTCTCCTCCTTAAGCTTCCCAAACGCGATGCAGGACACCAACATGCAGTAAATAGTGTCCTTTTTTAAAATTGGGTTGTCCTGAACCAATCCACAGCATCAACTATAAAAAAAACAACTCCCGTCATGCTTTATTAAAACAGCGAGGGAACCGCAGAGCAGCACAAATATAGAGAAAAGCAGACAGCAGCTTTAATTAATAATATTCAGACTGACAGCAAACATCAGTGAGTGATGCGAGTGGAGCAGCTTTGGGCTGCATCCATCTCAGTGACATTTCTCAGGTGGTTCTTCCCCCTGAAACCCTGCCGTCGGTTAAAGAAGTGCATTTTAACTTCAGCATTGTGTACATGCTAGGGATGATGAGTAGTTTTCCACATCCTGTTTTCAAATCTTCCTGCCAAAAAAACCCGATGCACACTGACTCTCTTGATATTACTGTGTAAAACACTACAGCGCATTATTCCAACTCTCTGTAAGCGCTGAAACCTGCTACATTTTCTTAATACAAAGCCACTCAGCTGTCAAGCATATCTAAATGGGATTAGCATTTCTAATTTTAATTAAGGCCGACTCCAGGCCAAGTGTGTGCTGTGCAGCTGTATCAAGGAGGGAACAAAACTTTACCAGATACGTCATATTAAGGAGCTCTGGGGCAGAAACATCTTCCCCTTTTATTGATACGGTGAAGGGGACATCTCATGCTCATTTTCAGGTTCATACAGTTGGCTCATAGTGTCTGTCCGAATATACCTGAATTCAATCTGACTGAAACACTCCGTTTTAGCGTCTGTCTCTTTACAGTCTGTCTCCCCCCCCCCCCCCCCCCCGAAAAAGCTGCTCTGATTGGCTTGCTGCAAAAAGCACCTTTGCAAAGGTAGTTGTCAAGCTGTGGGTGGAGGTTCTCAGATGAGGGGGTTGTATTCTAATGAGCCTGCATGCGACATAGGAAGGTGAGCCAAATCTGGCTGGCTCGTTGAATCACATGTTTTCTGATTCTACAGTAGCTATGTTGGTGAAAACACTATCTCACTAGGTAATATATACAGTATAAAGGAAGTGCTTTACTATAGCACCAGGTGTTTAGAGTAGGAGTGTTGCATGTGTAGAGTGTTCCGCTTTATCTGGTGATCAGGTGCAGCTGAATGTATGGCATGGGCAAACCGCAAAGCTGAGCGCAGCATGGGCTTTATTACCATCACGTGGAAGTCAACATTGTGAATGAAGTGAACAAAAATACTTGATGTTGGATCAATGATGGAACTAGAACTGTTGCAGAAATGACGTCACATTATGTTACATCGTGACGAGCAAAACTGTGTGATGATAATGGTGCTGGGAAAATATAATATTACCTCCAGTATAAAAAAGTGATCTCTCAAAATGTCTCCACTCACCTCCTCTCATCCTGACCCCTGTCCAGGCTGAAGAGGGAGCGTTTAGGTCCACACGACTGGCTTTCCATACCCGTGCCTGGAGGCCACGACTGGATGGTGGTGCCCGGCTTGGAGCCAGAGACAACATACCAATTCAGCATCTTGGCCCAGAACAAGCTTGGCACAGGCCCTTTCAGCGAGGTTGTCACTGTGAACACACCAGGTGAGTGTACTCACCGCTGTGACAAAAGGGATCCTATAATGAGATGGCTTTGGCAAGTTAGGCACGTCGAATGAGCAGAAAGTCGACTTACTTACTTGAAACTAAACGTTTCTTATCTTTTTGTGAAAAGTGAAAATTTCCTGGATCACCAAGGATCGTAAAGATCTATTCTCATTTGTATTCTAACATTTTCAAATGAAGAATTTGTCTCTAAAGAAGTAGGAACAATGTTGAAGAACTATGGAAAGTGCTCTGGTTAATATATTAATATAAAGTAAGCCAGCTCAAGAGACATTCCTGGATATCATTCCAGAAAAGGTTAGCGCTCCAGTGTGTAGAGTAACGGTTTTAGAAAGTTCTCTGCTGTAAATGAGGTCTGACAAGTAAATGTTTCACGCCTCCACTCAGGGAAATCCAAACAACACCCTCTCCGTGTGAGTGCTGGTCGTGTGATGTTTCACGTCTCAGCTGGAGAGGATCATGTTTTATGAGCTTTCATTCAGTCAGAGGCTCTACTCATGAACAACAATAATAATACTCATTCATTAAGGTTAGGGTTAGGTTTTATTTTCTGGCCCTAATGAAAAGTTATATTGTTAGGCTGAATTATTAGAAAAGTATAAAGATGCAATTTTTCTGACCAATGTTGCAATATAAATTGCAACTGTTTTCTATGTATTAAACTGCAGGCCTATATTTGTTGATAAAACAGGATATGACTGTATCAAACATCCCAAAAACAATACAAAAATGAGGATGTTGTTTAAGCCAGTCAGTCCGAGAAAAGGCTAAAAACATGTAAGTAATACGAAAATTGAGCAGTTCAAATCATATTATTAAGATATTACTGGTGGTTTACTGGACATTACCCAATAAAGTGACATTATTTATCGTTTGGCCATTTACACCACAACTGCTTCCTGTCTGAAATGAAGGTGATGTCCTTGTCATGGTCTTCTACAAACACAGAGCTCGACAGTAACAGTTACCTGGTTGCTATTGGCAACCAATTATTAGCCTTTGGTTGCCATCAGTGACAGCAAACACTAAAATGTGCACCCCAAAATAAATACATTACTAAAATGTGTAGCATTAGTAATATCTAAATATTGCTGTTCCAGTCCTAACTAGAAGTAGACGCTTCACGTATGTTGGTGCGATCACACACAAAGGCCTCTGTTTTAGAGACAACGGTGAATCAAAATGAGCTTTTGATTGTGTTGTAAAAAGTGCATCAACCCTGTCAACATCACAATTGATGTATGTGCAAATTGATTCAGCTGACAAAGAATTTGTGAAATCGTTGGGAGGCGAACTATCCCGGCATCTTTGAGCTATTATTATTATTAAGCTGACGTATAACTGCATAGTAGCTTAATCACTCAAAATATAAAGGTGACCAAAAACGGCAGCCATATTTTCAGCTTCGGCAACCAAACACTGATGCCTGGTTGCCACTTTTAGAAGTCGAGTCGAACCCTGAAACAGCAAAAAGACACAGCACGCTGCTTATGTTGTGCTGTTTCTTCTTCCAAAAAAACATCTTTGTCTAAAGAGTGCACCAGAGTGCAGAGAAAGAATCTCTTAACCAGATAACAGCCAAGAAGTCTTAATCTGCCGGGGATAGTTGTCAATAGAAGACGGTGAAATCAACACTTCAAACATATCTAAGTGTACTGAAATACAACATATAACTTAAATTCACATATTTTCTGTGCATTTAAGACGTCTTTTTGCAGGAAAAACCAGATTATCAGAACCACAAAGAAAAAGCTTAAACTAGGCTGTGGTTGAATCATTCATCCTACAGTACCATTTCTCCTCGCAGTGATGAAAGGGACATTTATTAAGTATAAATGAAGCTGTCACAGATTATTACTTAAAGATAAGTGACATGCTGAAAATTGGGGTAACCATTCAGGCTGCATCACCTTCTGTGTCGAAGACGACAAAGCATTCAGCCGGGGGGGGGGGGGGCTGCTTCTTTTCTTTCTCTCCTTTTTAAAAAAACATTTTCAAGTCACATGCAACAACACATCTATGAAAACCACCAACTGTTGACCACCTGAATTAGTAAATGAGGCAAGGACCTAAAGAAGTCATGTGAAGTAATGTTCTGAAACAGTGTGAAAATGTAAAGGCGGGCTGATTCACTGGTGGAACTGCTCACTGAATATATAACTGAGTGACTCACACACACATTCCCAACCCGTATGTGCTCTTCCAGTATTTCCTATAAGTACCCCTGAACCATTGGTGCTGCTTACCCCACCACGGTGCCTCACAGCCAATCGCACGCAGCAGGGAGTCCTGCTCACCTGGATCCCACCTGCCAATCATACAGCACCTATCCAGCATTACGTCATGGAGTTCCGCCTCGGGGAGCGATGGGAGGTCTTGGACGACAGCATTCCTGCTGGGGAGACGGACTTGCTCGCCCGAGACCTGATCCAGGTAAAAGACAGGACCCGAACTGTAGACCTCACACACAGTGTTATAGAAAACCTGCATCTGACCAGTTCCACGCTAACGAAGTGTCTGGGATGTAGTGGAGGGTTAAATATGCCTTTCAAATGTGCACATATTTGAATTGGCATATAGGGATGTTTTCATAGAGTTCGATACAGTCAGACGTCTTTTTGCAACTGGAGGAGTCGCCCCCTGTTGGCCATTAGAAAGAATGCAGGTTTAAGAAACTTCTGCACTGGCTTCACTTTGTAGACCTGAAGGTTGTCCCTTGGCTTTAACCTGCAATAACTGATATATTTGGCCACTCGGGGGCTGGGGAAACAAGTTGTTAACACAACATTGACATGTCCATATCTTTCAAGTTTATTTACACATCCAGCAGTTGGGGAGCAGCATAATCATTCATCATGAGTCATGTTTGTGTCCACCTGATGAATGTAAGTCCAGCATTCACTCTCTTCTAGTTCCGGTTTTCGCTCTAGCAAGTCTTGAGGGAAATATCGGGCTTTTCAGTTGCTAAACGCTCTATTAGCAAGTCGCTAACTGTGTCCACCTGCCGCGTGGTGCTGAGCAGGTTGTTATTGTGCCTGAGAGCAGTGAGACTTATTCCAAGCAGTAAGTTCCAATCTCTGCTTTCCCGCCTAAAAGACTGGAACACACTGTATCCTCCCAACTCAAAACCCACCTGCACTCCAACCAACTCTACAAAACCATGTAAATCTTTTCAGACCCCAACACAGCACAGAAACCGCCCTGATGAGAGTCACCAATAACCTCGTCCTCTCCGCTGATGGCCACACCCTCGATATATGTTCACGACTTGACCTTAGCGCTGCCTTCCACGCCACCAATCACTCTCCTCCTCACCTGCCTTGAGTCCTCCTCCGACATCACTGGCACTGCCCTTGCCTGGTTCAAATTGGTATCAATAAATCCAAAACTAAAATCCTCATAATCAGGCCCCAAATCCCTCAGCAAATCCCCCCACGATGTCTCTGTGATCGATGGCTCCCCTCTTACTGCTTTCGCCCAGATCTGTAACCTTGATGTTATCTTTGATTAAACCTTCTTCTTCGATCACCGCCTTAAACACATTACAAAACTACCCTCCTTCATCGTAAAAAACATCGTCCGTCTCCTTCTAAGCCGCTGAAATGCTCATCCAGGCCTTCATCTCTCCACTCGACAGCATCCTGTACAGCACAGTCCACCAAAATCCACAACAAACTACATTACATCCAAAATGCAGCTGCTTGTCTGCTCACCCACCCACCCACCCCCTGCACCAGAGTGAGCAAAGAATCCAGTTCCCCATCACCTAACAGCAGTGGCGGGCCGTGGATTTTATACCTGGGCCTTCAGTGCTGCTCTCCACTTCTAATAACCTCATTATGACGTCACAGTTACGGGTTATTATTTGTTTCGTGTAAAAGCCGCATATTCACATAACACTGCAACATTTGATAAATGAAATAAAATGTGCAGATACATGAATACGAGCATGACGGGACGCTGCGTCATTAACGGACAATATAGTCCAAATCAATGTAACACAATGACAAACTCACAAGAGCAGTCGCATATATTCATATGACAACAAAGCAACAAATCAATCCAGCAGACCTGTAGCGGATCCACGCATTCCACCACACGAGCACGAGCCATTCAAATATTATTCATAAAAACGCCACGATAGACAAATGCACAGTAGAGGTAAACAAACGAAGTTCACTTACCAAATGCTGTCTATGCTGACAAAGAGTTTAATCCCAGTACATCAGTTCTAGTAAGAAGTCCAACCGGATCTGCCGCCGGTCGGTTGTCCGTGGTCCGCCGCTGTTCGGTCGTCGTCTTCGACCGACGTTCGGTTATCTTCCGCTGCCGGTCGCTTGTCCGTCTTCCGCCGCAGTTCGGTGGTCGCCTTCGACCGCGTTCGGTGGTCGTCTTCGGCCGTGGACCGGCGAAGGGCGGGCCGCGGTTGTGAGTTGTAGATCCACTGGAGTCTCTCCAAAAGTACCGACGCTCAGTTAAAATGAAACACATTCACAGCCATAATATGTGCAACGCCTCTGACGCTACATACAAATCATTTTCCTGGCTGGTCAGGGCTGCTAGCTGTGGGGTCGTTTCTTACTGTCCAGTTTGTTGAGAAATGTCCTTCTTGAGAAAAGCGTTCCCAGTAACTCCGCCACCAAATCCGTTTCTCCTCCTTCCGCCATTTCATATTAAAAAAACAAAGCTAGGTAAAATGTCTTTCATATATTTCCACTTGAACTCTGTCTGCTACAAAGCTCTGCTAGCAATCATGTTTCGCGGGCACATAGTCACGTGCCCGCCCACTGACCAATCACAGCACACTCTGCACCTTGCTGGCAGAGAGGCATCTGGACTCTGAGCTGACGTAACTTGGCCTGCAAACCGCTCTGGTGGGGCCATGAATCCCAAACTAAAGATCTGATTGGTTGAATCAACAATATCGTCCCCATTCAATTTAAACTGCACATGGCAGCACTGGGTGAGTCTGCAGGCTGGGGCCTCTCTTCTTACTAGAGACACAGAGGTGAACTCTGATTGGATAAAAGCTCTACTTAAAACAAGCTGCACTGGAAGCAGAGCAACTGAGGAGCACAGTAGCTGTGCAATGAGAAAATAAGATAATGGGAAAAATATTTTTATAAATTATAATACATATAAGAAAAAATTAAATGTATTTCAGAAAAAATATTAAATTATAAAATAGCTATAACTTTGTGATTCTGTTTAGGCCAGCAGAGAAGGCTTTGCAGGCCCTGACGGCCCGCCACTGCCTAACAGAGGCCTCCACAGCCTAGCCCCCTTCTACCTTTTCTGACCTCCTGCACCGGCGTGCTCTTACCCTCAACCTCAAAACCGCCCGACGACAAAAAAATGCGGTCTGCTCCGTTTCACAGCGCAGAAAAAAAAATTTATTTAATAGCTTACCTGAACAAACCCCAACACTGAGGCTGCTATGTTCAGACTTGAGGCAAAGTTGATTTGCTTCTTGAAATACTGCTCTAGATTACCCAGATCAGACTCTGCATACGTATCATTATGTGCCGCCACGTCCACCTTGGTTGTCATAGTAACAATGCAGGTGTGCACACGTTAGACCACCTCTGTGGGTTTTAATTTGTGCCATTTCGGGTTATTATATGTTATGTCTAACGTCCAGAACACACAGGTGTGCTTTTACCTCTGCAGGTCTGCCACTAGCTTCTACTGAGCGAGAAGACAGACTAGCAACCGAAACGTGACGTTCCATACAATGTAATATCTGTATGAAGAGGACGGTGAATTTTACTGACACAATACTTATTTTTAAGCATTCCACATCTAATTCTCCTGCCGTGACACATTTGAGCTTCTTTTCTTCAATCTAACTGCCACTGTCAGCTCCATGCGGATCCTTCCACTGCACAGCAAACACCCACACACACCTCTCTCCAGCTCTCTCCCCACACACACACACACACACACAATGCACCTCGCTTGTATGACTCTTTTTGCTGCACATTTTTTGCTGTGAGGTGAATCGACCAGGGAGGGGACTGCTCTGTTTGGTTGGTGATGTTTGGTAGGACCCGCTTCCCCACATCCTCAATCTTCTTCCTGACGGGTAAACGGCATGTTTATCCGTTGGTTTGTGGGCGTTAAGTCAACAGTACAGCAAAGCAGGAGTTGCACCCCTGCTGAGGTGTCTTTGAGCAAGACACTAACTGAATCTCTGCCAGCTCCACAGCTGACGCTGCTCTGTGGAGAGCACGGGCAGCCACGAGGAAATGAAATAGAGGTTTAATGTCTTTTCATCATGACTGAGTCATAGGTGATTTATCCATCTTAAGCCACGTTATCTAGCCATTACCATATTCACGTTATTGAGATTCTTATTACTTGTTCCTCCTTATGCATATTGGTCTGATCACAGCACAACCTCGTGATGTGATGTTGATTTTAACATGAAGCTTCCGTTTATTACGGTTTGCATCATTCTGCTGTCTGAATAAAATCAGCAAACGTCTCTTCATTTGGCATTAACAGATTTTAAAGTTTCTTTTTGAAAACATAATGCATTATAAACATAATGTGTTATAAGCACTCATAGATACATAGCACATTATAAAGCATTATTTAAGAAGTTATAAGGTCAAGTATCATGATACTTCATTATTGCTCACTGACATCTTAGATGTTCTTTTTTTCCCTTAGAGCAAACAATGATGTCGAGTAACTTATAATCACATTATAATGGATTATAACAGTGATTATAATGCACCCTAAAAATTATATTATGTTTCACAACTATGGGAATTACTAAAGCCTTGCAAAGTAAAAATATCAATGTCGATCCAAGATAACCCTGACGACATCGTTATGACATCAGCGGTGTGATTTTGTTTTGTTTCTAGAGCGCTTAAGAAGTCATAAGAGTTTGTAAAATTAGCGGAGTGCCCCTTTAATAAATAAAATAAAATCTGAATCTGAATGCATGACTTCTAGGTTCCATTGTGCTATTTATAAACTGCAGGAACAATGATGGGTTTTGGAATCTGTTTAACACTAAAAGGTAACTATTCATATCCACAAAGCCTCTGTGACTCAGCTGGCTGGTCTCTGGAGACACAAACAGAATCCTGCAGCCCGACAGACACCAGACACGAGTTTGACCTTCTGAACGTAGCTCTCTCTCTCTCTCTGCTCTCCTGCTCCTAGGAGGCGTGGTACGAGTTCCGCGTCATGGCCGTCATGGACGACACCATGAGCGAGCCCAGCAACATAGTAGGAGTGTCCAGCACAGGTGAGCCCACACAGTGCACACACTTGAATCTCAGCTCACCGCCCCGAGAAGCTCAGAGGAGCTTTTCAGTGCTCAAACGGGACTCAAACCAACAACCTCTGGCGGCGAGCTGCATCTGTAACCTCGGGCGATCTTAATGCGTTGAGCCGAGGAGAGGCTGCAGATGTATTGCACACGCAGCAGCTCCCAACTTTACATTGTGCCCACTCAGCACTATTAAATGGAAGCTCTCTTTACATGCACACTTCTTTTGTACCTTCCTGAAAAGTATGACATCATCGCTCTGCCTGTCTCCCATGGATTGAATCGGGCGGCTTTGTGCTAAAAAAAAAAAGATTCATCAAAGCCAGTCTTTTCTTGGTCGCAACGCTTAAAGTCTGTTTTAAAGTCTGAAACAAAACCCGTCAAAATGGGATGTCACTCCTCTGCAGAGGTCACTGGGTACACATCATTTGGGAAGAGCAGCTGTTGGTAGCGTTTATAGACTGGATATGCTCACGGATCTCTGGAAGCACTCTGCTGCCCCCTCCTGGTAAATGTTTAGAGCTACGCTAAGTGGTGATCAAACGCTCAAAAGTAATAATTTGACTGCTTTTTGTTCTGTGCATATCTTCAATCAGCATCATACTCCACACATGATGTGGATACACGCTCTCTTACTGAAGGTGAAAGGTGTTCTCTGGCTGATCAGTAGTTATTTCATGAACGGTGCAACACTTTGCATTTTGCTGTATCATGCTTCACTGCAGCACATGAACCACTAACACAAAGCTTGACACATAATCCCCCCTGGTCGTCACTGAGCGACTCATTAGCATGTCGGCCACTAAAACAGCTCCAGCATTAATAAGTGAGGACGGTTCTTAAAGTTGGTTCCTCTACAGCGGGACTTAGAGTTGCCCTCTATAGTGCTCTGGCTGGGTTTTCATTACTGTAAGAATATTGATAGTGCACAACTCTGCCGTGTTGAAGAGAAGAAAGGCAGCTCTAGAATGTAAGGCTGCAGGATTATTGCCCAAATGATAAATGCAATTATTTGTTGTCAATATTGAGATCTCGATTATTTATTGATTTTAGCGTACAAAACAATTTTATTGCGCTTCCACATTTTAGCTAAACTTCCATGTACACTTTCATGTTGTGCTGCATTCTTGCTATTTTACAAATCAAAATCATTTTTTAAAATAAGGTTTTTTACCTGATTTTCATGCATTTTTGTCTTTTTCTGCGTAACGCAAAACCTGTAATATAAAGTATATTAATCTTCTTCTCTGGACTGCAGCTGTAACAAAGCTGTAAGGGGCCGGGCAGCGGCCATGACGCTCCTCAAAAGTGAGGCCAAAACATCTGCATTGCCCCCTGGTCGCTGGCTGTTGGTTTAGGAAGCGCTCGATTTGATATGCAGTGAAGATTTCTGGAAGCGGAGCACGCATTTTAAAACGGCAATTTCGCAATTGATCGTGTTCTGTTAATTAGGGAAAGACAAAATCGTGATCGGGATTAATATTCAATAAATAAGCATCCCTGTTATAAATATGCTACAGTTTGTTTGGGAAATCTTAAGCTGCAGCTTTGAATAAATGTATCTAAATGGTTCTACACACCGAGATGGTTTATGTTATAAATATTCAAGAACATCTCTCAGTGACGCCATCATCACTTTAAGTTTGAATCATAATTCAAAGTTCATGTCCAGGTTGACAAGTGAAGGAAACCAACGTAAGAGACGTACGTCTTTAAGCATCCCATCCACTGTCTCCTTTCCCACAGACAGTAGTATGTGGATAATAATAGCCACGTATCAGCTTCTCTGAATTATTAGGATTATTATGGTTATGGTTGATTTTTGATATTCTGTACATTCATTAAGAGTTTCCCCGTCCTATGTCCCTTCAGTTTACGTTGACGCAGCATTAAAACAAAGCAGTAATAATAGCTTTATTCTGTTAATTATTATTAACAAGTGGAAACCAGTATGTATGGCCATGTCATAACTAATACATGTGGAGTGAAGTAAGAGACATCTTGTGTCCAGCAGTGAAACGTGTTAGAATATTCATAGATTCTGGATTTCTTTTCTGCAGAATAATTAATTTAAAGCATTTAGGAATTTTTAACTTGGTAATGTGATCTGACACAAAGCATTATTCCAAGCAGAACACAATCCAAAGAGGCAGCAACCAGATGATGCAGTGCACATGTAGCCTCCACAGCTTTCTACACTGCAAGGGGAAAAAGGTTTAAATTCTGCTGAGTCATCAGCATGTATCCTGCAGAAATGCCCATTTTGAAGACACATGCAGTAGTAAGGGTCAGCTCCTGCATATCGGAATCTCATTGGAAATGGGCGGGGCTTTTCCTTTCACTTCAAAGGCTCCTCTGCAGGAACCTGCAAAGTATTGCACGAGGTGTCTCTTTTCTTTTGGTTGGAGACCAATACGCATACACCCCCCCCCAGATTACCGTCAGAACATTCCGATTCAGTTTCTCATATAATGAAATAGCTGCTTAATCAGAGCACAGTGTGTTCTCGCAAAGGACAGCGTGCTCTTTTTTTCTGCGTGGTAATCTCACCGTATCAGCCCCGATTTCAGAGCCAGGATATGAATGTTGACATTAGCATTCATCTAGAGCAGTGCCATATCAGAAGTCTAGTGAGCTAACTTAAAGTTTAACATCTGTTTCATTTACTCTCTTTGCTCGCTCCTCCATTCAACTGTCCATTTTCCTTCTACCTCCAGGAAGGCCCCGTCTCTGCCCTCACACCATGTCCCAACTGCAAACTGTCACGTCCTTTTATTTTTGCATCCTTTTCATTTTGATGCCACACTGTGACTCCCACCAGCTCAGCGTCCCTGACTCTTCCCTCCTCACCCCCACAGACTTCTTCCCTCCTCCGGAGATGGTGGAGGAACGTGGACTGGCGCGGCCTGTGGTGGCTGGCATCGTGGCCACCATCTGTTTCCTGGCAGCAGCTGTCCTGTTCAGTACGATGGCGGCCTGCTTCGTCAACAAGCAGCGCAGGAGGAAGCTGAAGAGGAAAAGAGGTGAGGGAGAAAGTCACGGTCATTAATAGCTACCTCCAATATCACAAAGCCAATGTTTTGGGAACTTTTAAAATATGGCATGAGATGAGAAGATTATTTCATATTGTACAGAATACATTAAAGGAACAGTGTTCAGCATTCAGGAGGATCTATTGGCAGAAATACAATATATTATTAACTATGTTGTCTAAAGTGTATAAATACCTGAAAAGACGAATTGTTGTGTTTTCGTTACCTTAGAATGAGCTTTTTATATTTACATAGGGAGTGATGAAGTCTGCCATGTTGCTACAGCAGCCCGGAGTGGACAAACCAGACGCTGGCTCTAGATAGGGCCATTTGAATTTTCGTATCAGCCACCGTAGTTCTCCGAGGTTTCAGTTGGTCTGCATCCTCCCCGCTAGATGCACATTCTACACTCTAAAAGATATTTAAAAAGCCAAGAGAGGCAAGTGAGAAAAATGAATTCAATTAAATCTAATTAATTCTGGTAATCCATCTTCTTATTGTGATTGTTGTTTTCTGTCCCGTGTTTATGACTGCTGATAAAAAGGTTTTGCCCGGATAATCTTTTACTTCCTCAAAAAAGGGTTTAGGACTAGAAATGTAATAATTTAAACAACTACAAACACAATATATGTAGCTTGTGTTCAGACTGCATGGACAAATAAAAACTCTTTCCTTGAAGAAATCATGAATGCTTTTAGTCCTATTTCAGTATAACGTGTACTTAACTGATTCATGTACTTTAATCCGCTGCTTTATGTTTCCAGTTCAAACAGCAAGCATCCATTTAATAGTTTGATTTAGAATGTAAGCAACAATAAGCTTAATGACACTTCAGAAAGCAGCCATGGCTATAGTCAGTTATTATTTTTGATGTTTTTTTGTTATAGCCTCATTTGCATTTTTCTATTTTCTTTTCACTCTGCATCAAACCCTGCTCCAGGCTCAGCTGCAGCAACACTGATGTCGTCTTTGGGGGAATGAAGTTTCTTTAGACCTCATATGTAAATGTCTCGGATCAGTGTTGTTTATCATCAATACCAAAAAAGCATTTTCCTCAGTATGATGATGTGCAGGGGCTTTGAATCCTCCTGAAAACATTGAATTTGACTCTGAATGTGAAAGCAGTTCATCCGCTCCGTCTCTTACACTGCTTCTATTAGTACTTCTGAAACGAGAGATGAAAAACGCTGCAGGAATTATCATACAAACTTACTAAAAACATACACATCAAATTGATCTTTAATGGCACTAATGGCCTTTTTCTGTCTTCTCTCCAGACCCCCCACTCTCCATCACCCACTGCAGAAAAAGCATGGAAACACCGTAAGTAACAACATGACTCACAACACTGCACAGAGCTCCACTGCAAACCCCATAATAACACAACACACCAGTTAGGATCATACACATCAACTTATCCCGTCGAAACCTAAAGAACAACTTCACACTGCGTCAGTGATGTCAACCCTGCATGTTCCTTGTGTTTATAGAAGAAGAAAAAATCATCCGACATGAATTCTGTCTATGTTGACCCTGAAATCCATCCAACCCACCATCACAGAGGGCGCCTCAGGTCCCTTGATTCACTCTTTTCACAGCTGACATTTTGATATCTCATAACAGGAAGAGCACACGTGTGACTTATAACATTAACCAGGGCTCTAGTGAGACGTGCCAGTGTGCTGGCATGCACAGGCTGGAGCCCTGGCACTGGCACACCTAATAAATGGAAAGTATCCATCATGGTGTTACACCTGTATGAGACAAGTGAAAATGTCTCAATGTGGGTCTCAAAGTCTGATACATCTTCGTCCTCTGTCCCATAGAGATCCATTGTTGTCCAAAAACACATCCCAGACAAACACTGTTGCACTGGGTGACATGTTTCTTCACACTGTAGTTTATTTTGACTCTGTAACGCATACACCAACTACTCAGTAGCTCACCTGGTCCATGGCTGAAAATAGTCCCCAACAAATGCACTATTTACTCCTGTTGTAGTGACGTTTGTTGTTTATTCATCCTTTTAGACAGAAAGAAAGTATGTAGAATTGACGTCTTCAGGAGGAACCAGTGGGCAGAATGTATTGAGAGACAGACACACGATTTGGCTTTTATCGTGTAATTTGTCGACGATTAGATGACAAAATGTATTATCGGCCTTTTCGGGTGCTTTCACACCTAACCCGTTTGGTTCGGTTAAAACAAACACAGGTCCGTTTGCTCGGTTAGTAAGGTCCATTTGAGCCCGTGTGAAAGCTGTGCGGACCAAACACCCGAACCGAGACCGACCGGAAAAGGTGCGTCCTGGTCCACTTCCTGGTGGACTCGTGAGCGGTTCGTTTGAGGTGTGAAAGCAAACGCACCACAAACGCATAAACTTCTGACCGTACAGGAATTAGATTCCCTCACGTGAGTCCTGATGATACAGGATGACCTGTCAGTCGGTAAAACTATAAATGTTTATTCCTTATAAATAAGGAACTAAAATGCAACAACGTATCATTATTGTCCTTGGTCTGGACCGGAATAACCCGACTACAGGTAACTCCCAGTGGTTGTAAAAAAACAGTCTCAGATCAATTAGTGGAAACAGTTAATAATTGTTCTCATTTAAAATCAGAAAAAAGATGCTACAAAACCATTTAAAATGTCTACACATTAACCTAACACTTACATATTTGCTGTTTGACTGATCTGTACAGTCCGAATACGGAGTTGCTGTGCTTGTGTGGATGCGTTGCAAAGTTTTGATGTATGACAATTTGCATAGGCCAATGTTTCCCAACGCCAAGCGACAGAGCGGCACCACAGCGGTGCAGCCGTCATCAGCAGTCACACGTCGGGAGGCGCGTCTCATTCCACGAAAAATACGCATTCACTTGATTTCTCCCTGCTCGCCCCTCTTCTACCGTCTCGTCTCTGTGGGGGAAAATGACATTCACCTCGAGAAAACTGAGTTGTATCAGTGGAAGAGTGCTCTGGTTATGAGAATGTAGGATTTGGGCCTCAATAACCTAACCCTGCCTTTATCTCCCTCTAGTTGCTCCATGGCAGCCTTTCTCTCCGATCTTCTCTGCGACTTACTAATAATGACCTCTTCCCATTCCTTTCCTTTTTTCAACCCACTTAATAATATCAACCTGTTTCCTCTCTTTTTCTGTTGCCGTTTCAAACAAGCCTCTCATTGACGCGCTTCCTCCTAACCTCCATACTCTCCTCACTTCTTACTGTCTGATCTCCCCACTTCTACAGGAGCCCACTTAGCCTCATTCCCAGCATTGAACCCTACTGGGAGGGGCTGGACGCAGGCAGGTACAGGCCCCGACCCTCCAGTCCTCAGTGAGTGTGCCAACCGCTGTCCCCCCCCTTCTTGCACACAGTATACACCCCCCCTTTTGCACTTTGGTTCAACCCCCGGCTCCTCAGAGTCCTGGCCTGGCTGCATTGCGTCTGGCCAAATGTACCCACAAAGTCGACAACAATACCGGTCTTGGTCTTTCATTGATGAAAAGTTGAAGGATCTTCATCAACAGAAGATGTAAAAATACAACTGATTATTAGGGATATAAAAGCACGCGGGACAAGATTTAACGAGACAGGATAACAAAATCAGTTTGCTAATACCTCTTAACTTAACACTCATCCCCATTCAGGACAGCAGGAGTAGATCATGGGACATGTAACCTTGCTGTCATTATTTCTGGACTTCTGGACACCATACCAGTTACAAAACTTCCAATGGTCATTATCATGTATGTCATTCGCTAAGAGGATCTCACAGTTTTACGTCTTGATTATTTAAAGGTCCCATATTGTAAAAAGTTAGATTTCATGTCATTTTTGCTTAAAAGCTAAAAAGATGCTTTATCGATATTTTGAACGTATCAAACCTTTCAATCCAGGGAGCAATGCACACAGCGCGTTTTCAGAAATTGTTCCTTTCAACCAGTCATCAGGACTTCCGTATGGTTGTGATCGGTAGAGGTGCTGCTAAACTCTGTGTGGTTGACGCACACTTTGAGTCCCACGACTGTAGGGACGCTGTCAAGATGGCAACAACGCAGAAAAACACTGACCAATCAGAGCAGACTGGGCTTTTTAGAGAAGGGGGGTTTAAAGAGACAGTTGCTAAAACGGAGTGTTTTTAGACAGGTTGAATATTTAGACAGACAGTATGAGAAACATAATGTGTTTTATGAACATTTAAGCATGTAAACATGTTCTAGTAGAAACCGAAAATACATATTTGAACTTTAAAATGATATGGCTCCCTCTAAAGGAATAGTTTGACACTTTAGGAAAACCCGTTCTTCTCTTTCGGGTTAAAGCTAAATCAGAATCGTTACATCTCTCATGTTTGTACGCTATATGAAGCTGGGACCAGGGGTTGGTTGGCTTAGCTTAGCATAAGACTAGAAGCAGAGGGAAACAAATGAGGTATAACATGCTAATTAGTGTACTTTTAGCCTTTGCAGTGAGCCAGGCTAGCTGTTTCCCCCTGCTTCCTGTCCTAATGCTAAGCTAACCTAACCGTCCCCTTGCTCTTGCTTCATACAGACATCAGAGCAGCACTGACGTCTCATCAACTCTAATGCTGTCCTGCTCTGAGATCCTGTTAGTCGACTACATACAGTAAACTGGTCATTCACTGTATGGCAATGGTTCGTTGAAACATCAATGAGAGGCAGATCATGAAATGAAAGTGAAGAAAAGAGTTTTGGTAAATGACATCATGCATATATATATCTGCTTTTGTCTGAAAATAATATATAAACATTGAGAGACTTTCCAGAGCAATGAAATCATTCCTGAGATGTGCATTCAACCACAGTGCTTTGCTGTATTTGTTAAAGGAATAGTTTGGCGTTATGGGAAATGCAAAGAGTGGTGCTGGTAGGCTGATTTTGTCACCAATGTAGTCTTTATGCTAAGCTAACCAGCTGTAGCCTTATGGTAACCGTACAGATATGAGAGAATCAATTGTCTAAAAACTATTCCTTTAACATAATCCTTGTTTTCTGCATTGTTCACAGCACTCTATGCGTTGTAGCCGTTCCTAGTTTGAGCTGTGTTTGCGATGGGTCCTTTCTCACTCCTTTGAATCCCCGTTTCACCTCCGAGTGACCTGGAACACTTTCTTTTTGACACTTTGGAATTGATTCACGTCACCACTATTCCTTTCTCATCCCAGATGCTGTCACAGTCACACTCTTTTTTTCTGCCTGTTAATCTACCTTGTTGTGTTAAATAAATGCCAAGTGTTTGAGTTGTTAATCTGCATTTTTAGCTTCTGTGTAAACTTATGAAAAATCTTGTCTGTACTCTGTATTTGATCTAATTGAATGAGGATCGAGTAGGACCTATTTTTTCTGTACAGCATCAGTAGTGATCACTGAATCTTTATTCAGTTGTTGTGTAATGACACAGTAATTAATGTTTTTTTTGTCGTGAAGCAGCCAGTTTGAAGATAATCGGCTGTATGTTACGTGTACATGAAGGGAAGATTTTGCTCATACAGTAAATAGCCTGCTTTTCATCATTGTGTCCTCTATTCCTCTTGGTTGTAGTCCGGATTTCTTAGAGAAACAGTGACGCAACAGCATCATCAATTTAACAATATATGTTACCGTTTCTGATTATTGTAACCAATAGGAATGATGGTCAAATCAACAGACATAACAGAAAAGTAACCGTTATGATTGTTACATTGTATGAGCAGTCTTTTATGTGAACACAGAGCATCCCATATTAAGAAAAGCATAGTTGTTGTGATGTATGTGTTTCTGTTACAATATATACATGGATATAGATTATCACCATAGTTTATGACAACTAGCTATATTTTAGTATTATTTGTCTCTGTAGCTCAATAAAGCATATTTGCTTTTTCACAGAAACCATATCTCAGTATTTATCTTGCGTAACAGTGTTTTTTCAGTGGCAGCTGCCTTATAAAGACTCTTCTTATATTATAAGCACACGTCTGAGTGATTCCTATGAGGATTGGCTATATGTTTTATTTTCCACTAAATAAAGTAACTGTGGCTTAAAAAACAATTGTTTTCATTTACTCCTTCCTATAAGAAGACAAAGTCATTAATAGAAAATGTCTCGCGAAATGAGAACAGAGTTTCATATCGTGTACTTTAAAGAGTGGTGTGTACTGGTCATATTCTCAAATACAAATACAAGGTATATCTGTCACCGCTGAACTTGAATTATTTGATGCCACCCAGAAATCTCACCCTCAAATCCGGCCACGGAATAAAAGGGCAGTTGCAGCAATTGGGCTATCTCAGCTGACTTTCATTAGAATGACCCTTGACCTGGTAGTGACACAAGGCCAGTGTCACTCCCAGCTATGGTTGGTTATATGCTCACTCCTCTGCAGGTGTCTTGGATCAAAGCCTCTGCTCCCACACCTGTCGGTCACACCTGCCTGCCATACCAGAGCGTTACATTGCTGTTGATGACAACTAGTGTTGCTGAAATCTAGTGCAAAGGCCAGCTCTTTTTCCTCTTATGACATTGTCATGGATTCCTACTATTTGGCCCTGGAGTGGTCAAGCAAGCTGTAACTCCCAAGCTTGACTCCAGACAGTACTGCAGTTAACATGCTAGCCATCCTAACATATTCACAGTGAGCATCAGGTAGTGCACGTGGCATAAAGGAGGTTTTCTTCCGAGCTCTGAAACGGCAAGGGGTAGTAGAAATGCTTACATATTTATTGAAACATGTATGCCACACACTGAAATCTACACCTAGATTTTGTAGGCATTGTTGAAAGAAAAGTATTGCTCATCTTCAACTTTAATTTGAGAGTGTTTGTATCCTTATGTATTCCTGTAAATGTTTAGCATTGTCAAAAAGGTAGGGAAACTATGTGTGAAAAGGCTGCAAGTCTTAGTATGAATGTGAACCCTTAAAGGCCCCAAAACACCATTTTCTCTGTCAGCCTCTGAGTGTTGGTGATGGGTTCCTAAGTCTGAACAGTGTGGTTATTTCACTCGGGAGATATGATATTTCCATTTTTTCTCCATGCTCTTCACACTAGTTTGAAATAAGCGGGGATGCAAAAAATGTGATGTCACATCCTTCCAGACAGTTGGTGCTTTGTTTGTTCACTGTCAATCAAATGTAATCGAACCACGCTCGCACAGAAGCAGTTTGACTGTTAAATTCTCTATTATAATGCCAAATATTCTTTTACTTTGTGTTGCTTTTTTAGTCATGGATATTTCATATTTTAATGGAATATTTTAGATTTGAAGCTACCTATTCCAAAGCTTTAAAGCTGAAAAACATCATTATTTAATTTAAAATAAAGTGCACAGCCAAAACAAATGAAACGGTGTCACTGTCCAAATACACTTCAGATAGCTAGAGTGAAAGGCACTGTGTGTGTACCAACCAACCAGTTTGTTGTTCTCATTTTCCTTTTTTTAATGGAATTGCAAGAAATGTATATAATGTATGTTAGAGATTCCCACTGGTCCATTTAGTGTGTGGTTTTCCCTCATTGTGTGCACCTTCCTGACTACTTGACAAATAAAACAAAGATCTTGTGTCACCAAATATCTGCATCTACAGTCGGTTGAACCTCACTGTTCAAACGAAGTATCTGTCCAGCTTAAGTTGCCAAGTTGGTGGGAACGGTGAGGCATAGAAGCACATAATGTCTTATTGTGACTGTTGAATGAAAAGTTTAGATGATGCAGAAGCAAATACACATGAATTCACGGCTGTCATGCAAAATTCATAACATTTAGTATCAAGAGAAAAGTTGAGACTGGTTAAAGGAGTCATAGTTCTTCTCAAGTTCCCATTGGTCACTCCATGTTTATGTTCAAGACAGTGGAGGGTTGTTCTATCCCTATCAACATGTTGCAAACAGCACACACATTTTGCAGGATATCTTTGTTCACTCATGACTTCAAAAAGGTGTTTTGAAGTAGAAGTCATAATCTTCTCAATGGAGTGCAGCCGTCATTGATGTTATTGATTAAACCTGTGCTTTTATATCTCATCTTCCTGTGTAAGGTGTGCTGTCATTTTAGTTTTATTGTAGCTGGATCCGTTTTCAGCACCTTCACTGAAGCTTTGCGCAGAGTACTGGCTTCATGAATATTTAAAGATTTACTTCTTCTGTATTCTTTTCTGTAGGTCATCGTCAGGAAAGGTGAGCCCAGAGAGCATTCGTTCAAAGGCATCACTGTCAGAATCATCTGAAGATAGTCATGACCAGCGTGGGATGAAACCACACCCAAGTCCGGGGAAGAGGGAGGAGCTGTCTTTATACAAGAAGACCAAAAGAGCAATAACAAGCAAGAAATACGGCATCTCCAAGCATGAAGCTGAAGCAACAACACCAATTGAACTCATCTGCCGAGGCCCAGATGGACGCTTTGACCCAGAAATGTCTGTTAAGCCCCGGCGAATTGAGGGCTTCCCCTTTGTGGAAGAATCAGACCTCTATCCTGAATTCCGTCAGTCAGACGAAGAGAATGACGATCCCAGGCCTCTGCCCCCAATTATGGCACCACTCCGGCCTCACCAGATTTCTCCGATCTCCAGTCAGGAATCCTACCTGCAACCTCCAGCCTACAGCCCTCGTTTCCAGAGGCCCTTCGAAGGTATGACCATCATGGAGAGCAGTCGGCTCCAGGCCACTGGGCAGATCCGAGGTTCTCTCCACCACAGAGCTTTCTATGGCTACCTAGGCCACCCTGGGGATCATGATCCCCCACCTCCTTTTTACATGCCCGATACTAGCCCTCTCAGCTCAGTCATGTCTTCCCCTCCATACCTTGCTGAAGGTCCTTTTGGTCACCCTATGATTCCTGAAGAAATGGGGGATGGTGATTTCCCACAATATGCTGTCCCTGGTTTCCCACTTCCTCTGACACTCACCTCTTCCTCTCGTTCCCCGGAGATTTGGCAGGGACTGGATTTCACCTTTGCAAGTCTGGAGGGGCCCCAGTTTATTTTTCCGCCCCATCACCCTTTGCATTTCCGCCACGACTCACCCTATCCTCCTCCACCTCATGTTCTTCCCCTAAGTGCTTTCCAGCCCTCCTCCCTTCCAATGCCTACTTACCCAGCTGTCCTGCCACTGCAGGCCCCAAAGAGCCGCTCAAGCAAGTCTCCCAGCAAGGCCAGGCCTCGTGGCTCCCCAGCCAAGCATTTTGCTATGCAAGAGGCACATTTAGGGCAGCTAAGACACACAAGCCACGGTATGGGTGTGCCGGTTTTGCCTTACACCGATCCAATGGCCCATATTGTCCCTAGCCAATTCAGTAGCTTGGACACACGATGGTTTGAAACCACCCCTCGTTTCAGTCCCAGACAGGCTCGTAGGATGGATTCTGGCATGCATCAGGTGGTTCTCCAGCCCTCCCGACTCTCACCCCTCACCCAAAGCCCCCTTAGTTCTCACGAGGGCTCCCCAGAGATTGTAGTACGTCCCAGGCCACGTCCCAGCATTGTCCAACCTCACATACCCCCAGAGATGTCTGAGATTACCCTCCTCCCTCCTTCCACAGCCAGCTTCTCAAGGAGATCTACCCCCTCCTCCTCACCTGCCCAAGGCCCGGGTAGCAGGAGAGCAAGTCCCAGCTACCGTTCCCACATGGCCTTTGCCACCTCTGCAACCAGCTACCCAGCTTCCCAGTCCCCGTCACCCCCCATGGAAAGCAGCAACCTATTTGGGCAGATGCCATCTCAGAGGAGGACTGAGGAGGGGATCCTTCCATCTGAGCCCTCTCCACCCCAGTTGTCAGCTTCAGGGTAGGTGCATTAGGCATGCAGAGAGGGATACCATTTGAGTCATCTGCCCCAACCCATAATGCTTTGATGTATGAAGTTGCTCTGACATTTTGGTTAGTGAAAGTGCTGTCTAATATCCATCAATCTTTAAATCATCTCTGTGGCAAATTAGTTTAGGTTTTATTTAGATGCTTTTTTCATTTGTTAACACTTTTATGTGAAAAATGAAAACCATATGGTTGATGGAAACCATTTAGTTGAGATGATTCATTTGATGAGCTCTGGAAGTTCAGTTTAGTTTCAGTTTGGTCAATGCTGCTTTTCATGTCAGACATCAAGTTAGAGGTATTCACCCATTACATCTGTGAAGCATTGTCTTAAAATGATCACCTTGAAAACTACATTGCATTTTACAGTGAAACAAAAAAGTATAAACTGTGAAACAAATTATTTGTTGAATTGACAAGACAATGCATTTGCTTCACAGATTACATTTCAGACCTTTTGGGGCTACACTCCACCCGGATGAAAAACATGTAATTTGCTTGGCACAAGCCCCTAAAGGCCTGGGAATTTGCAGACATCACCACAGGATCCCTGTTTTTCCATCTGTATCATGCGTTACCCTGCTTTCACCTAACAGGAGGAATCCTATACTATTCATCCAATTGATTCCCCAGACAAAGCAAACACCCATTTTTATGTCTAGCCTCAAGCCTTTGAAGATGCCTTAATCATGCAGAGGGATGCTTAAAGAAGAGTTCATCTTGGCAGGCCCTGCGGCCCATCCTCGGCCTTAGTAACCTGACTGCATGACCAATTCTCCCTTACCCTCCAACCTCTCAGATTTTCTCCTACCCTACTTCTCCTTCCCTTTCTGTAACCCTCCTCTCCCCAACCCCTTTAATTGCCCCAAGGACACCCCCAGGTCTGACTACCAAGGAAAGGTTGTTGGGCAAAGTGTGTCACAGGGCCTGTCCGCTTCTCATGTACTGCAATGTCTCCATCATTATGAATTAGGGGCAGTATGGTGGTTCTTGATGGCTCCTGGAGTCTTACCTGCTTTGTTTTTGATTGATCTCAGCTATCTGGGCAGCGTTGTTGTGACCAGGTCCTCTACACCACAATAGGTAAGGGTTGGATCCATGTCTGAAAGGGGGGGGTTAGCAGGTGGGACTTTTTTTGATCACCTCGTCCTTTAAAGGGGAATACAAGACGCTGAGTCTTTGTTTGATTTGTTCCTTCCTTCAGTCAACACGTGTAGTTCATTTCAGTTCTTTCCTTTTTCCTTTTTTTTAAGGTGGTTATGCATTTTAAGTTCTGCAGTCTTCAGTACATTATGCATTCTGTTATGCATATGCCATCAGTTAGCCAATAAATTAGATCGGTTGTATCACCAACATGGTTTCATGCTTGAGTGGTTTGCTAACTGACCACGTTCACAGATAACTCTACCACAGGTCTACACACAAGTACGGCAATAGTGCTCTTAACCGCCTAAAACCAATTTTAATATTTATTGTTCATTCTTATTTATTCATTGCTTACTTTGCTATTCTGAAAATTGGTTCAGCAAATGTCACAAGGGAATATAATACATTTCATTACAGTATTTGGTGCAAAAGCCTAAAATCACATCTGTGCAAAGCCAAACTGGACTACATTCCAATTGCCTAGTTAAAAGCTTTTCTTTTCTGAGCCTTTAGTCTCGAGATAAAACCACACTTAAGTTGTCATGGGTTCATCAGCCAAAAGTGAAATGATTGTCAATGCAGCCCCTGAAAATGACAAAGTTTTGACTTTGATTGATTTTCCCTAATTAGCCTCCACCTCAGCACCCTGAGGCAGACCAATTCACTCGAGTAGTATGCAATCATTGAGTAGTAAAATTGGTGTCAGTTCACATTGAATCCATGCAAAAGAAACAACTCTTCAGCAAACATGACGGTCGAAATCCAACGTCATTGTAAGATATCATCATAGATGAGAACAACTCCTTCTGTTCCACTCCCATCCTGGCTCAAAATGCCAAATATAAGACCTGGGTTATATGTCCCCATGTTTCACTACGCCAAGAAAGAACAGAACGCATTGCTAACCGCTGATCTTGGGGCAATGTCTTTTGCTACCAAATGCATGGTCAAAGCCCGGCAAACAGACAAAGGAATTGCACATGACAAGAATACAGCCAGTGCCTCCTTCCCTCTTCCTCCCTTTGGCCCAATGGTAATCCATTTCCTCTGTTTGGCCATCTTCCTCAGAAAGGAATCAATTGCTGCTCGATCCTGTCCAATTGCTTATATGTTAATGCTGCTTAGGGTGCAGCTCTAGGCTAGCCTTCTTAGCAGACTCCCTCACTACTACAAGACCCATCTGATTGCCAAGGAGATTGTCAAGGATTACCACACTTCTTACCAGGATGTCTCTGGTGTTTACTATCAACTGTGAGAGAACAGTGTGCACTACTCACTGTAGGACGGACACAGGCCCCTTTGGTTGAGCCATCTGATGCTCAACATGCCATTCCTCCAACTCACTATTCTAACATCCAGCAAGATGTTAATCTGACATCCAGCTGCTCCAAGTAATCCTTGTCCTTCTTCTGAAGATGAGCCTCGTAGGGATTTTGAGGGCCAATCACATCTGTTCCTTGGCCCCTGGCCAGAGGCCAGCAAAGAATAGCCCCCAGGCCACACTGCCTGTGTGAGCAGCGTGTGTGCGTTGGGTATTCTCTTGTTTTTTATTTTTGTGCCCATGTTGACGGGTTCAAGCAGCCTCACTGCATGCATGTGCCTGTCTTCTAGAGATTTTAGGTCTCGCATATTTTTTGGTATAATTGGTGGACGACCCTCTCCACCTATGAGCGACACCCCCTCACCTGTCTGTGTGGACAGCACATGTGTGAGAGACACAGCAGTTCAGCGAGGCAGCCATCATGCGCTGCTCACAGAGGCAGTGTGGCCCGGTGTAATGCTAGTAATAAAGGGCGCTATACCACTAATTACTTTCTTTATTGAAAAAAATAACCAATAGTGAAGTCCATAAAATGGCTACTTACATATTCTTAGAACTGGAGTTACATCCAGGTAATGTTGATTTCACATTATAAAAAGCAAATGTGCTGTTCTCAGCAGGTATGATCAACAATTTATGTTGGTGTCCTGTGTCTTTCTGTACTGTATAGATGATTACAAGGTGTGGCATACTGTGTATTTATTTAAGGGTGGTCTATGTGGACGTCCACATTGACGTCCTTTATTGTTAAATGATCACGTTCTAAAACACTCTTAGCATTCTCCTCAAGCGTGACACATTCTTCCATTTATATATTTCTACAGATGCTTGTATTGTATGTCACCAATTGAAAATATTTTGGACCCCAATCTCCAAAAAATATTTTGTAAGATTGACGTTATGACGTTGACTTAAGCTGTGTCCACTGGGATCCATCATTCACAGCTCCTTTTTTTTGCAATAACAATGAAGCAGAAATGCTGCTGCATGTTCCTGGCACTGATGATAGCTTAGCATGTGCAAAGTTCTCATCGTACAAGTTACGAGAAGTGAAACAAATATCCTAGCTTTCGTCAGAAATGCACCAGATTCTTATCAGGTTTTGAACAGCAACAGAGCAATATAGCAGGAGCCATGAGCAGCGCTTCCATCTCTATCTAGCCCCAGTAACTAAATGCAGATTCCTGGTGGACACATGGCCTTAATCCCCTGTCTAAAGCATCTGTATAGAGCAACAATCAAACCATCTACTGTAAGTATACAATTACACTTTTAAGTTTGGACTGCAGAACAGTTCTCACTGCCATGTGAAGCAAAGTGTCCTGCCAAAACAGCTCATGCACTTCTTTTTATCCTAAGGAACAAATATTTTGCCAAGGGCTTGCAGACGGGGACACACACACGGGGGGGGCTTCAGGACCCCCTTATGTGTGAGTGAACTTCCCAAGTGCTTTTGAATGTATTCCCCTTTAAAGTCGTGTTCCATGTGCAAACTGCCATGCATGCCATCGCTAAATATTGCTCCTCCGTTTGAAAAAAAGAAGAAAAAAGAAACAATTCTATGGATAAATTCTTGTTACATTTGTTGTCCTAGTGCTTCGCTTTTCTTTGGCTTATTTTTCATTATGTGACTGTTCCCGAGTAGTCATTTTCCCCTCCCGCCATCTCTCCCCCTGTCAGCATGGTGAAGCCCATTGTAGACAGTATCCATGTCTATGAATACATATTGATGATGCTTTGTTGCTCAGCTGTGATTCTCCCCCTCTACTAACGACCTTCGGTTTCTCTCTGCAGCCACGGTGGGAAGATGGCCTCTCTGTAATGCTAATTGTTTTCTGTGCCTTGGGAGAACCGAGTGTGTGTTTGTGGCAGAGATCTGTGGGCTGCCAAGTCATATAACTGCCTCCATGAATGGGAGGGAGGTCTGTGCAGTCATGATCAACTGAGAAATATACACTGAACGCTAAGGAAACATTTGTTCTGTTATTTTCAGAGAGGGATAGATTCATTTTTTAAAATAATGAAACAATCTGCAAACCTATTATTAATTCAAACTCTTGCTTACATTTTGTTCAAAGTATTCTATTCTTAAATTTATGGACGAATTTTCCTCTGAAACCAACAGTGCAAGTGTTTTTTAATATGTTGTATCTTCTCAAAATGTACTCACTGTTCGGATCTGCACCGTGAGGTCAACAGATGGTTTCAGGGGTCATGTAATACTTTGCTTTCCTTTAGATAAAGATTGTTTGGATCAATTTGAGCAAAATACCTTAGATGTCTCTGAAGGGCAGTGAAATTTCAAGGTGCATAATTTGATATACCATCTGGATCTATTAACCTATATTGTGAAACACAATCATCTTTGAGCTGAACATAACTGTTAGTAAATCCAGATGACCTACAAGGTTTTGACAATAGTAGAATTAATTGCACTGTTCTTCAAACCTTTATGAAGAAAACTTCAGTTAGTTCAGAGAACAGCTCTTTCGGTGTCTCATATTGATCCTTTGGCAATGTGCTGCACCTCTTTGCTTAGCACGAGCCGTGCTGTTTTGAGATTGTGTGGGTTTCTGGCTCTGTTGCACTCCGTAGTGCAGAAACACCGTCCACTGACTATGTTTGGCCCGGAGTTACCCGTTCTCCCCTCTCTCTGCTCTTCATCCAGAAAACGTCGAGGTGCGCCGAGTGCCCTTTCGGGGTCTGAGAGGATTGATGCACTGAGATACCAACGTATTAAAAAGGCCAAGAAGATGATGATGAACAACAATAACTCCAAGTCCAGAAAGAAAGCAGGTGTGAACCCTGTTCCTCTCACTTTTTAACGCAGTGATCATTTTTTATGTCATGATGACCACAGGTAAAAATCTTTGTTTTCTTTTTGCTTTTAGAAGATGCATCTGTGTGTTTTTTGTGACCTACGAAGGATTTCTTTATTATTTTTTATTTTGTGTGGGTCAGACAAATTAGAAGCAAAACTCTTTTTTTGACTCAATTGGGGGGTCCGTCCTGATTTGGCATGTGATATTGTAAAAACATTGTCATCATGAACCTCTCATCACTGGTTGACTCCAGGGAGATGAAGAAGAGTTTGGTTGTCTGGTTAGTATGTCAGCATCAAAAGTAAACTGCAGTCAATGAGCCGCGGCCTGTAAAGCCCAGCTGGGGACATGAGGCTCGACTCCACAGAGCCCTCAATCACCGCCCCTGCTGCTGCACTTGTTTATTTAAAGTAAAGTAAATCGGATGAACGGTTCTTGAGATTTGCAGAGCCATCCAAACAAAAACACACAAGACAGGTACTGCAGGGTCTGACAAAGGGAGCCCATAGATGGGTTTACACTGGAGATGTTAATCACTAGTCACTTTACTAATTTGTATTCCTTCGTTTAGCTCTATTCAAAGATTTGTAGCCACTGACTATGTAGTTTGTTCCCTTTTTTTCTAAGCTATGTGAACACATCGCTGTTCAAATGCAATACAGTGTGTACAACAGTGGGTGCTTCTCAAAGTCATGGATGCTTGGTCGGACGGGTCCTTCCACATCGTGTCCCACAGAGGCGAGGCAAGACTCCTTCCTTGTATTCGGACAGCACATAATGGTGTGCGTCACTGAAAAGACTCTCTCTGCTACTAGGGGATTATACAGCTATTACACTATTGTTTAGTAACATTGTCATTACATTTGCTTCTCACCAATATACAGTATGTGTGTGACTGGCCGACTGATTAGCGACCGCCGGCCGTTTGTAGAGCTTCTCAACTCCAAAAACATTGGAGCAAATTTTTTGAATTGGAAGTTAGCAAATGGATATCTCGCCTCGAAAATTCTCTGATGTGAATTTAATAGTGAAATAGCATACCGAAATTGTAACAAAAAACTTGAAGTTGTTGGGCTGTTTCTCTGCTGCTTTGGTGCTCTCTGCCGTCTGGTGTGTTCGTAGGTAGCTTTCCTTCATAATACGGGAACGGAAATGGGCTGAGTTGCTAGGAGTATAACGCAAGAGTCAGCAGGTGATTAGCTTAGCATAGCATAAAGTCTGAAAAACTTTAACAAAAACAACCTGCCTACCAGCACCAGTAGATTTGACTAATGAACATGTTGTTGTCACATACTCTATCATGTTAGTTTAATCCGTACACAAACGTGTAAAACCGTTTAGTCATCGTTATGATTTTACGGGGAGTTGGAACTTTTTCTCAGCCGGGACATTGATCTTCCTGGAGCCTTTCCTTCACTAAGAGGTGGCCCGGCAACCAACGGAGACTCCAGGAATTAGATGCTGGTGGATGTTCTGTTTGGACTCCGAACATGGGAGATACAGCACAGATTGTACACTGAACTCTCTCGATCATTTGCAGCCTTATGTCATGTACTCTTTCAATTGCATTTTTAGTTGCAATAGATATTGATGTGGAATAAATGATCATTTCACACAACATGGTAAAATTAAGGCAGGAAACGACGACTCCAGTCATGTCAGTGGGATTAATGTGCAGAATTGCCTAAATATTGGCACCATGAGTTCCAGTGGCCATGACCCTTCCTTTCATCTCCCCCTCCTCCAGGTGTCACCACCTCTCAGACCCAGCAGGCCTACACCTCTCAGGTACTCCAGCCCGAAGAAGCTCTCTACCTCCACAAGAAGAAGAAGCGGCCCATCCTCCACGACCCATACACTCGCTTTTCCGCTCTGCTGTACCGCCGCCCACTCCGGGAGGACCAGAAGGCTATTCTGGCCAGCATGGACAACATAGACCTGGACCACGCAACGCTCCTCTGAAAGCCCCTTGGGGACAAGGTCACAATCATGCAATATGCCCTCATTCCAAAAGTAACACTAGCAACATACCAGATGGTAAAAACAAACAAGATGTTTGCAATGTATTGTCTATAAACGGAGGGAGCATTACATTTCAGCATTCAGATTTAGTACATTCTATAGCTACGGGCCTTGGTCTGTTCAATCCGCACGAGCAAACATTCTGCCATGTTCCATCTGTGATGACAGCAAATCAAGAACAGATTAATGATTGTGTCTGAAATGCTGCTCCCAACTTACTGATAGTAACACAGCAGACACAGCTCTGAAAAAAAGTTCTGATCGTTTGTACGACTACTGATTGGGATGCCCAAATGCACAAAGATCTGTGTGTGCTAAAATCCAGCATTCCCTTTAAAAAGAAAATGTGTTTAGGCTAGACCATAACAATCTAAACGATAGCTGCCACGATTTTCCAAAGTTTTACTCCAGTGCAAAAAGCTGAATTCAAAAAGAGGCAATACGTTTTCCACGTTTTTCAACCCAAACCAGTTTTCCCTCGCTAGTGTTACCATTTTAATTTGAAAAGGCTTCTCCAGACATAGACCCCCCCCCCCCCAAATATATATATATATATATATATATATATATATATATATATATCCCGGTCTCCGTTTACAGCACCTTCCACCGGATCCTCTCCGCCAGCAACGTCTCCTATCTGCCGAGAAACTCGCCTCACAAACGTGGACGTTCTCACTTCCTACCAAGTATACCTCAGAGCACAGGACACGAGACCACACAACCACAGGATCAGCCAGCAGAACAAACTAGCCTTTTGCCATCTCTTTAGTCATCTTTGTGTTCCACTCGCTTCCCTTATATTATATTGACATGTTCAACTTTTCACACACTTCTAATGAACCACTAACGCGGCGATTCAATTACTTTCAGTAACAGATTTGGTACAGGAACCAGATATAGCAGATAAACCAGATGTATCTGGCTCATATAGCACTCTATATAAAGTCACCTAATTGCTCCAATTAACTGCTCCGTCTTTAGCTTCTCATATATCATATACCGGTTTGCACTGGAGCAAAATCTTCTCCATATTACTTCCATGTGTGTGTCTGCTTCTTGACATCGCCAGTTCTTCTACTTTAGGTAGTGTAGAGGGTTCAGAGAGAACTATAGTTATGCCAAAAACAATTCAATTAAAAAAAATAAAATAAACAACCATACATAGTGGAGGGTAAGATTGTGTGCCATAGTATATTATAGTATTGTCTTCATACATGTTAGAGGGCATAAAAAAAACAATGGCTTCGTTTGGCCTTAATCGAGCTTCTGGTTGGTTGCCTGCTTCACTTGTGTCTATTTCTTTATTTCTACTTTCTTTTTTATTTCTATTTGTTTGTGCGTGCTTATGTAAGTACCCGCCTCTTTGTATTTTGTCTCTTTATGCGCTTGTCACTCGAAACGGAAAAGCAGAGTGAAGTCACCTGTTAAGAACTTAGTTTGTGGCATTGAGGGTAACAAAGTGAGCCAAAAGGTTTTGTGTTGTATACCACACGGGTATACGCAGTTTTGTTTACATGTTGCCCAGTTTTACTTTAAAGACTCCAGCGATTGAGATGATTCAATTTATCTAAACGTGGACGCTAAGGGGCTAATTTTATTGGATGAGTACAGGAAGTGCCATAACATCAGAAACCCAACAATATCACACATTGTACACGCTGCAGCTCAGTCATATTTTAGATTCAACAGAGAGCGGTTGTGTACTGTTTTTCAGTTTTGCTCAAAAGGTGCTCAAATTCTTCAGAAGTTGTATCCATTTATAGACATTACGGTAACATATCGGGGGCTCCTGATACGGAAAGAAAGCAGTGACCATGTTCTTCTGAAGTGTGTCTGGAGTGGCATTGCTCATAGCTATGTTCAATGAATTGTTATGCATCTATTTACTTGTGTGACTTTTTACTTATTTTTTTATTGTCATTTTGAGCAATTCTTACAACTCCAACATAGTCTTTTATAATTAACCAAATTCTCAGTGACTAAACTCGGTTGCTTGATTAAGATATTTCCACAATGAATGCTTTTAAAATGAGCGGTGTCAATGTTTTGAAAGAAACTGTGACCTCTCCTCTAATATTAGATATTTAAAGTGAAGAAGAGATGTGATGGGATCTATTTACACAAATAGTCCTGACTCACAAGCATATCCAGCCCACAGGAATCAAGTCAATGAAGTCATTAAGCACATGCATTGGGGTTGCTTTAGTAGGTAGAAAAAGCAGCAGTTTTAGTAAAGAAGCTAGTGCCTTTATGATGGAATTATGACGTCTGAAATTGTTGGAGCATCTGGTAGCTAACAGTAAAGAATGTGTCAATACGATGCACTTATTGTGGAAATACCTTTTATTCAATTCAATTGAATCATCTCATCTCATCACAGGGTGCTTGAGTGGTCGTGTCAAACACTTCTTGCGGTCTAAAGGTGCTAAGCAAGCCGTGTATGTGTAACGCCGTACCAATGAGTATATGTTGAAATGATTACAAATGGCACTGGAATGGGCGGTCAGAAGGCGCTTGTCGAAGAAATGTGGTTGGATTCAAAATCACACTGAAAGAGAAACGAGGACCTCTTCCTCCATAAAACCCTTTATTTATGGCATAAGAACCGTGATATTGCAGGCACTCTAATGCATAATGTTGTAACAAATATGTAACTGTACCTTGTTGCTTTTGAATATCATTGGTTTTATGCCATTTATAGAGCGATGTTTGTCAGATAGGAGCGTGCCATTGTTTCCTTTCAAAGGGACATGTTGGACCATTGACTGCTCCACTGAAGACCTTTTGATGTTTGTGTTGCTGTGGGTCCTCTGAGCACAGTTCTGAATGAATGAAATCTTTGTTTTTGTTGAAAGACCGTGGACATTCTAGACGGGACAGAGGACGTTACATGTAACACTGTGTATGAAAAGACAAGCTAACACATGGCAATCAATTAGCAATGAATCGCCCAATAATTACTATAATGACTTTATTTACATTGCTCAGAAGTTAGCAAGATATTGGTGACTTTCCCCAATACTAGCAGAACATTGCTGAAACATAATCTCAAAGCCGTTTCTCTTTTCTACCAATGATAGAAGCTTTTTAGAATGGAATCAATATTAGACAGGTGCTGAAAAGTCCTCAACTTCCTTTAAAAGAATTTAAATCAAGAATTTATAACGAAGGTAACTGTATTAACAATAAGGCCAGCTTCTATTGTACATACTGTATTGTACCAACATATTGTCCCAATCTACATACCAATCATTTTCTTTGTTGAGGAATTAACTTGACAAGGAATTGCATATATTGTATCTGCAAAATCCTAACCGGTGCGTTCTGGCAACATAACACTGAAGGGACTGTTCCATGTTGTAATCAGCCTACATTTAAAAGAAATCAAAACACTGACAGATGTGGGAAAAAAGACCAAAATACATGTAAGATTAATTATTGAAACGTGTAGACATAATTAGTCTATATATTGTAAAATGTAAAGAAAAAATAAGAAACTGAATATTTTATTAAAATTGGGCAATGATATGCATGCCGTTACCGAAATCAATCTGAAATATATACCCATTTATTAGATTTGAATATAAATTAGTTGTTATGTAGATGCTGCTGTGAGTTGGACAGTGTCCCTCCGAGCACAAATAAACAGCCTCTACATCCCCTCCAATGCAAAGTGATAAACTAACCCAACTAAAGCACTGAAATGTGCACAGTGAAGGTTCAGAGCTTTGATTTTATTTTAATATTTTTCTGGTTGAAAGTAGAGAGCATGAACACCTTGAGTACGCCAACAAAGCCCGAACATTTATTTTGTCACAACCACGCTCTTCAAACCCGGGGTTGATGGGAAACGGTCCCTTTGTCTACCAAGGGCTTCAATGAGACCTGTAAGCGAGGACGGTGTGAGCTGGATGGACGAGACCTCTTAACAAGGCTGAGGGCGAAGTCGGATCTGCCTCAGCGTAGAAGTACTGTATACCTCTTAATGTGCCACTGAGAAACGTGTACATAGTGTATAATGAAAGATATTCTTTGCATGGTATGACACATTTGAATGCTACTGATTGGTCCTGAATATTGAAGCATAAACCCAATGTTAAAAGCTTAAAGGTAAGCTGTGAGGCTTTTAAACTGACTACAAAACGATAAAATAAAGGAAAAACAATTCATAAAACCAGCTACTGTAGCGGCACTGCTTCAAGTTTGACCCTTAAGAGGAGACACATCTATGGTTATCAACATGAAACTTCCCCAGTTTATTACTAACATTAAGACAATTATTATTTGTATTACATGTTTTCTGAAATGTTAAGTTTAAATATGCGAAAGAGGCATTATCTTAAATATTTATCAAATGTGTGGTAATTTGCATACACTTCCATAACTATGAAATATGAACATTGGATAAAGCCAGGATATTACATTTTTGTTTCATTTTGTTGACATATATATATATATATCTTTGTATCACTCCATGAATCAGAAAGTACTGTCAACAGCCCCCCAAAAAATAACAATTTCCACCATGTTTTCAGTAATAAAATGTTCAATAAATCAGGCTATGAATGACACATGTAAAACCTTTAGAACAGGAATGAACCTGGGAAGTTTGGTGTATGTAAGTGCTACTGAACATATTCTGAAAATGTCCTTTAATTACATACATTTTACAGGTTACAAGGTAAAAAAAAAAATCCCCAGTTGATAACTTACATAGAGACAATTGATGTAGTTTTCTCAACTGTTATGTTAAAATATACAAATGAGGCGTTATCTAATGGGCACTTTTGGTAAATGCAAATAGACAAAGTAGTAAAATAAACATTTAAATGTGTATTTTGGACGTTTTCTTTCCACTAGTGTGAAAAAAAACATGTTATGGAAGCAAAACAGACCCAAATCTCTAAATTAACCAGCGCATGTAAAACTATATTTTTTACCTGTCGTGTCTCCCCTGCAGCAAAAGCTTTAACACGCAATAAAAGAACATACGGTCAGATACATTCAGTGGATTTGAAGCGGCAACACCCAGAAAAGAGTGAAGATGATTTGGTAATCAGGACGTGTAGAGTTGCTCTTTTACTACTTATGTGATGTCTTATCAATTGAATTGATATTTTTGTAGTACGTGTTAGGTGAGCGTTACGTCACAAACCGTTAGTCTGGAGTAAAAAGAAACCAAGTCCAGTCTAGTTGACTTTTGTTCAGTCCAGTACATAGATGTACACTCCTTTGTGGAATATAGGTCAGAATGATGGACTATTTACCATGATGAGGGTAACTCTTAGTCACACATCTATACTGTAGCTTTGTCATATGAGCTCTTCCAGCAAAGCGGAGATAACAGCGACTCTGAAATAGCTTACAAACAGTTATCACAAAAAAAAAGAGTTTATTAAGAATATCTCAGTACTGTATCACTCCTGACTCCTGAGCTGAGGAGACGCGGACGTTCTGCCCGTGCTTCACATACTTTAAGATGCATTAGGAGAGAGAAATCTCTGGTGCTAACACGTGTTTTCTTGTGTTGTCACCACATTGTAACCACATTCACCTCTCTGGGCTCACTGCATCTGATACTTAAAACTGCCAAATATTATTTATATTATATTATTATTTATATATTTCTTTTTTTAGCCTGAACAAGCAACTAACCCGTGTGTTGTGAAATAGGATGAAATCATATCACTGAGATCCATGAGATTTCTGTAAATAAATAGACATCTTGCTGTGTTGACTCAAGGTCAGAGCTGGCATACTCATTCAACTGCAAATTGAGACAACGTAGTATGTCACAAAAGACTTTCCTCTGCCTTTCAAATAAAATGACAGCTTACAGAACAGTAAAATAAATCAATAACAATAAATGACATGATGGTCAGAAAAGACTCTTCTATCATCTCTAACTGGCAGGAATGATGGAGACCTTGAGTTATGACTTTTTTTTTTTACTCTCCAAATTTGAGTGTACAAGCAAGGCATTACATATTTGAGATTTAACAAAAAAACAAACATTTTGTTACTCTGTGTATATAATATCTCAAATAAGCTTACCTTGTCATACATCTATTTTTTTGAAGAAGAAAATATGATGCACATTCAACCCTATTGAAGCCTGAGCGGGAACTGAGTCTGCTTCAGTGACACATTAAAACACGGCGTAACAGACCCATCAATATCTTCCACATGCTAGAATTTAGTTCAAGAATTTAATATCCTAGAGGCAGGAAATATAGATATATAAATAGATATAAATATATTGTCATGGAACCAAAACGGTTATATGAGTATATATATATATATATATTTGGGGACAGTACTTGTTTTCAAGAATGTATAAGTCTATATTCTATTATTTTTATATCCATTTGTTGCTCTTTACTGTAGCAATCACACAAAGTAGAGAAAATGAGTTTTTTAGCCTGTGTGCAAAACAAAAGAGAATGGTGCACCAACACCGTCACTGTACTGTATACCTCACCGTCTCTCACACGGAGACCGTCAGAGAAGGATACAGCAAACTAGTTACCATAGCAATGTCCATTTGGTGTGAATAGCAAATGTAATTGTTGCATTATTTGTGGGCCATCTTCTTACCTTTACTACCTAATCTATATATATATACATTTGTTTTCTATCACCAGGCTGGCTTCTGCAGTTACACATTCATCTTTAAAAATAAATATATATATTTTTTTTTTGGCATGAAAGAATGGCGAGACTCTCTTTCCCTACTATGGTGCTCCCTTGCAATGTGTATCAAAGCAGAGCACACAAGCATAAATGTGTGATCCACAGATAGACACCTATATATTTACAGTATGTGTGTAACAGTGCTTCATGAGGCCACTTTGAACTGGCATAAAGGGGGGGGATCCACATGTTTGTTGTAAAACGGGAAGCACGTGCAAGCTAGCGCTAACGCCCTGTCGCCTTTCGCTCAGGAGTGGAGGTCGAGCGTTGCAGCGGCTGCTAAACGTTTCTCCCACACATTCAATTCAGTGCTGTACATTGCCAAAAAAAAGACACGTCATATACTGTACAACTGGTGCTATTTAAACACATCTGTGGTGCTTTCTTTTTAAGTTGGAGGTTTCCTTGCTTCAGACAAAATGTAGCTACACAATCCTGTACTGTACTGTATGGTTGCTGCCAGTCAGCTAGATGGTTTGCTTTGACTGCTCGCTGTTTCAGGGAATACACAGATCGGATGGGACTGACATTTTGAGTGGCGAATTTAAAAAGCAAGGAAATGGAAACAGAGCATGTTCATTCGAATACACGTATCCTAACGTTTTTTTTTTTCCCCCGGGGGTTGAGTTTACAAGTCTCTTGTTCCCTTTTTTTTTGCTCTGAACTTGCTTCAAAGTCCGATGTATTGGTGGCTGCAAATAGTATCCACACATTGTGTTTGGTGCTGAGTGAACAGATATGCTCACCATGACTTTTGATACGGTATTTCATCTTAGACATTCAGCTCCCTCTCTAGTCTTTCTATCAGGTCCGGTAAACATACTAACCCCCCCTGCAGGTGCCGTTTTACTCTACAGAATAAGCAACATCAACAACTAGTTCTTCTGCAACCGAGCAGCTCCAAATCCCACCACTAGGTGAAGGTTGTTGCTTATTAAGGGACCTGTAGTGTTATTTAGTGTGAAGACTGGAGGAAGCATTGAAATATTGTCTTATGAAGATGTTTAAAAGTAGTTAACACTCACCTTTTGGGAGCCTCTGTACATGAAAAGTTACATGTTTTTTTTCATCACAAAATGCAATACAAGTGGAAGAAGAACAAACTGAAGTTGTCTCCCTCTTAATTGTTTGGTCTTCCTGAGATGTGTAGAACTGGTTTGAGTTACAGATATTATTATTTTTTTTATCTGAAAAACAGCAAACAAGCGTGTGAGTGTGTTCACTGTTAGTTACAGGTGTAGACAACTCAGTACCTCAAATTGTCTCTTCATGGAAATCTTCAGTACAGATATATAATTATTCTGTTTCTTTTTTTTGAGTGTGTATTTGTTTTTTAATGTTCACCATCTCGGAGAAGTCAGTACTCATGATGCTTTTTTATATTTGTTGGCACAAACACTAACAAGAATGTATGGCTATTGTAATTCCTGCTCACTCCCACTCTTTCTAAAATTGAAGCTTTTCAAGCAAACAGTCGTTTTTTTGTATTTCAAATGTCTTGGTATGCTTGTTGTAGTTGTATATTCATAATGGTGTATATTACATCAGTTTTTATTTATTAAAATGTTTAAATTTTCTAAGATGACTGTTCTTGTTATTGAGCAAAGTGGCCTTAATCATTTAAAGATGCAGAGAGGTGTTTACTCAGGACCATATCAGTGTGTGTGTGTTTTAAAGTACTGTCCCTACCGTTTCAGGCAGCTATTGATCGCCATTCATTTCATATGTCTACATAGAAAATACACATTTCTAAAACACAACATCAAGATCTGCAAAGTTGTTGTGTAATAAATGTGACTCACAGTAAATGTGATAAAGCATGCAAAACCACTGGTATGGTCCTTTAAAGCAATGTCAACATTTAGATTAGCCAAAAATTAGGTGAGAACAAAAGTTAGCTACCAGCACTTGTATAGCATTCATTTTCTTCTATCGCCATCATAAGGTCATCATGTTTGTCCAATACTTTGCTTTATGACCAAATATCTGCAGCTGTACTTTTTGTTTAACGCTATTTAGCAATTGTTAGCATGCTAAACCCGATGTGTGTTAACATTTGTCTGTGGTAGCGTGTTAGCATGCCGTCAATAGCATTTAGCTCACAGTACAGTTGTTCATAATACAGCCCCTCAGAGCTACTAACGCGGGTGTAAGCGCTTGTTTTCAAATTGTAGTGGTATCAATCGATACAAGTTTAGCTGGTTATTATAAAGACGAAAGGAATACACTTCATCACAACATTATGAATTATTCATAAGTGTATATTTTCAACAGTATATTACATTTTGTGGTACAATACAGTCGGCTTTCATAGAGTTACTACAAAAAGAGCATAACCAGGAAATTCGGGCCCCGTGCAAAGTGAATCACCGCCCATCTTTCACTAAATAGTCGTACCCACTGGATATCTACAGGACAACTGTGGCCTTTTGAAATAGCATCTACTTAAAACATGTGAGTGATGGCATTGCATGCAGAAAAGAGAAGGGAAATGTGTCAGCCTTCTAGTCCCTAGTGTCCACAAGTATCTCCTGTGTCTTTGGACATATGACTGGACATGTGACACATGCCACTGCAAAGTGAGGAGTTTACCAAGTGGATGTAGAGGGAAGTAACTCCTTGTCCGAGTTGATCCTGACTTGCTCTGACTTCATGGACACTTGGGCTTCGGTGACCTCACAAGATCGAGGCGGCCTCAGCATTTAGAACCAGCGGTTCTACAGTACATCGTGCGGTTCAGTTCCAGCCAGAGGTCCTCCAACGTGTTCGTTGAGTTGTAGATCCACTCGGGTCTCAGCTAAAGTTTTCAAAAGCACCGTAGCCTGTAAGTGTCCTGTCGTGCTATGATGTTGTGCTGCTGCCTTGGTTAGCCACCTCAGGTTAGCGTAGCGTAGCTCCAAACACCAAGACGCTCAGTCGCAAATAAAATGCATTCTTAGCCATAAAATGTGCAACGCTTCTCCGACGCTGTCAGCCAGAAATACCATTCGTACAAATCATTTTCCTGGCTGGGTCAGGGCTGCTAGCTGTGGGGTTGGCCGACCCTTTCTTATGATGTCCAGTTTTTCTTCAGCTATTGAGTGTTAAAAAACAAAGCTAGGTAAAAAACTAAAAAAGAATGCACTCTGCAGTTAGTGTATTTGTAGGTGTTGAGCTTCATTTTTACACGAAACAAATAATAACCGTAGCTGTGGCGTCATAATGAGGTGTTTCAGCTGCAGGACAGCAGTGAAGGCCCAGGTATAAAATGCACAGCCCACCACTGGTCTGCTGGTACTCTTCCTCTGAGTGGTTGAGGATCATCAGAGGGCCCTCAGGGTGCAGTGGAGCAGAAGAGGGCTGGGGGCCGGGGGCCACGCTGGAGACCACTGGCAGCTCAGTAGGTGGGATGGTGGACAGAGGCCTTGGGAACAAATTCAACAACAACATTATGTCAGCAGCTGGAGTGGAGGGCTGAGGAGAGACACAATTTACCAACTTTTGGAGTTTCAGCAGAAGGTTTGGGAGGACGAGCCACAGAGGTCCACGTCCTCTTCTGGGGACGGTTGGCAGTAGGAGCAGAGTGCTGCTGGTTTGGGGTTAAATTCGGCACATGGGGAAGGTGAGGAACAAACGAGAGGATGTCAGAATTTGTACTTTATTCATTAATAAGTATAAATGTGATGAGTTTCTGTTCATCTTGCAAAATGTTTAAATATGTGTCTCACCTCTGTGTCTTCATGATGTCCTCAGGGCTCTTTGGGTCACATGTCATGCAGGTCAAACAGCTCGGATGCCAGAGTCTGCAGGTGAGGCGGAGGTGCAGGTAGCTGGAAACGTCTGGAGGTGGAGGTTCAAGCTGCACCTTTCTGCTGGTATCTGAAGGTGGAGAAGAAGACTGCAGGTTACTGATGAATGCTGGAGGAAGAATCTGGAACAGGTTGCAGGTGCAGCTCTCTCTCACAACATGCTGGTGGTGCCGGAGGCTGTAGGTGGAGGTTTGGTTGCAGTCAGAATCTTCAGGTGGAGGCCATGGTGGAGGTTTCTGCAAAAGGCTGTAGGTGGAGGTTTAGGTTAGTGAATATCTTCAGGTAGAGGTGGAGGTGCAGGTTAATGACAGAGGCCATCGGTGGAGGAGCAGGCAGTACCTGTTTGCAAGTATTTCAAGGTGTAGACGGAAGATGCTGGTTGCTGACGAAGGCTGCAGACCAGAACTGGAAGAGGCTGGAGGTGGAGCAGGAGTCTGGAGATGTCTACCAGAATCGACAGGTGGAGGCCAGGGCTGTAGACTGCTGGAGGAGGCTGTAGTTGGAGGTTCTAACTGCAGCTGTCTGCCAGAAACCTGCAGGTGGAGGCGGCAACTGCAGGTTGCTGGCAGATGTTGTAGGTGGAGGTATTGTTTGTAGCTTTCTAACAGAATGTGAAGGTGGAGGCGGGGCTACAGATTCTGGCAAAAGGTTGCAGCCTGAACCGTGGGTGGAAGCGGTAGGTGGAGATTTAGGATACAGTTGACTGCCAGCAACCTGCAGGTGGAGGCGGTAAATGCAAGATGCTGGCAGAGGCTTTCGGTGGAGGTTCTAGTTGCAGCTTACTACCAGAATGTGAAGGTGGAGGCGGCTGCAGATTCTGGCAGAAGGCTGCAACTGTAACGATAGGTGGAGGCAGTGGCTTCAGGTTGCTGACGGAGGCTGTAGGTTAATGTAGGTTACAGCTGTCTGCAAGCAAAGATTGTAGCCGACCCCTCTCACCCTGGACAAACACTGTTCATGCCCCTTCAATCTGGCAGGAGGCTGAGGTCCATCAGGACCAAGACCTCACGACACATGAACAGTTTCTTCCCGTATGCAGTCGGGCTCATTAACAGAACCCGGGTCCCCCACTGACTGTCATCCCCAGGACAATTTCCTACGGGTCACTCCCCTGCACATCCCTTCTAGGTTCTTATTTAATTACACTCAACACTTTTACACTACACTTACATCTCACTTGTTTATAGTCCTGTTATCTGAAATATTTTATATTTCACTTTATTTTATATTTTACTTTATTTTATATCTTTCTGTAAATGTTAATATGTTTCTACTTTGCACTGTGTTGATTGTTGTTAATTGTTAAATGTTATGCACCTCCCATCATGTCAAATTCCTTGTATGTTCAACATACCATCGCAATAAACAGATTCTGATTCTGATTCTGATTCTGAAATTCATAATTCAATTAACTTAAACTGAAATTCAAAAACATCATTATGTCAACACACAAGAAACAACATCTGGATATCAGTTACAGGGCTGCTGTTGCATTTCACATCACATCTGCCTCTTACTGCCCACTCCGTGTTTCTTACCCACAAGCTGCATTCATGGTCCCAAAAACATGTCTTGTTCTGTTTTGTGTTGCTTCATATTGATAAGTATATATATTAAAGTAATCCAACATTTTGGGAAATGAACCACATGAAGCAGAAATATACACATGGCATGGTGTGATACTAGTAATATTATTTTATTGTCGTAATACTGTGTCTGATGAAGACAAATGTTCATGCAAGAGTTTGGATAAAACATCACCTCACAAAAACCCTCTGAATATGATCCTTGATTTAGGATCCTGTTGGCCAATTGATGTGGTAAAGTCCAGATTACAGTAACTACAAAACAAAGTTTGACAATGAAAATACAGCAGGAATCTTGTCTCTGGTAAAGATGAGGAAACCCATAAAATAATGTTAGGAAAACTGAGAAAATGAGTTGATTGAAATGTAAGAGATCTTCTAATGATTGAGGCTAAATATTTCAGTTCCATTGCTTCTTTTTATCAATATGCATTTTCCCATAATGCACCCTTCCCTTGGATGGAAATACATTTTCCTTCAAAGTTTAATTCAAACAAATCCAGACAGTTTGCTTCCGATAATTCCTAAATCAGCAAACAACTGTGACACATTTGCCAACCTCATCACACAATCATCACATAAATACGAATCTTCTGCTAATATTGATATTTCTTCCAAACTTTCATTTCAGCTACATCAGGGCTCTGCAATACATCACAGAAATGGATTCATCATATGCTATACTCACTGGGATTAATCCCATAATATCCACATCTGTTGAGAGTGTTACCTGCTCTGTACTGTATCTCTCGCTTCAAACTGTAAACCACGTCTTGTGCTACTGAGCCATGAGCTCTCCGTATTGTTTCACAGCTACTGTTCATGATTAAGGCTGATATAAGAGTCACTCAATGAAAACAACAAACATACAACAAGATAGAAAAACACATTTCTAAATGATTTTGATCCAGATGTGTATACCTTGAAGAGTATTATGGACATATTTTTGTTATTTGAACAGAAAAACAAAGAAAAGTGTTTGTTTGTGACTGTGCACCTCTCCATCACGTTGATTGAATGTCATAAAGAAAGCCCCGTTAGTTCACTGTATCTGTGGCGCTGCACTGGCTGCTGTGATTGATGCTCATTGCTCCTCTCCTCCAGGTGGAGGCGCTGTAGGACAAACAAACACAACTGGTTTCTGAATGTTTTCATGGGAAGTAGAATGTCTTGCATACGATCATTCTATTGCCTTGACTATTATTTTGAAATAGTCTTACTTCCGGGTTACCTGTCGTGCTTTGCGTCTCTTTTTAAAGGGATTCGCAAAAACCAAAATCGGCTCGTTATGTAACTTTGGTTCTCTCGTTTTTAGATTCAGACAACAAAAACGGAAATATGTCTGTGCTTCTCCGTTTTTGGTTTAAAACGAAAAAAACGTGGTATGTCTGTATTGTACCGATTAAACGGTAAAACAGACGAAAAAACGTACACGGACCATTAATGCTGAAATAATGTAATCAATTACTCCACATCATGTATTGTGGGATGTCATTGGGAAAAACTACATCAACCACAATGCCCAGCCAACGATGACGTCGAGGGAACACACCTCCTACTGTGATTGGCTGAGGCGTTTTAACCCTCCTGCTACATGCTTGAAGGTGAAGTGTGTGAATCTCACAGTCCAAAATGTCATCCAGTGGACTTTTAACCATGCGCACGCAATTTTGTAAACGCCTGGTAAGTGAAAGCGTGTATAAATGATTCGTTTGGGTTCGTCTGCGTTGTTGTTATACTGCAGAGGAATGCTGTAATGACGGTCTGTCTGTAAACACAAGGCCCTGGTGGTTCACTTACAACAGCTCAGCTAACCTTTTTGTGTCGTCCTTGACCAAAGTAATGAAACAGCTTGAACACACTGAGAACTCAAAGTGGCTCGAGCGCTTTAGTGTTCTAATGTCACAGTTTTTCTCAACGGTGTTTCAACAAAGGCTGCTTCTCTACAAACTAAATATATTAACAAGTAAAGCAACAATAGTAGCTAGCTTAACTGACTATATGAAAAAGCCCAACAGAGGGTCTTTTTAACGGGTGACAGGTACAGGTTTGACCGACACGACACCTAACGTTACCTTAAATAACAATTTGACTGTTTACTCTGCTAACGCCAGCTGTTTGTGTGCGCCCTTGTTATTAGCATAGCTAACGTATCTCTCACGTTACTTGCTTGAGTTGAAACTGAATTTGGCCCAGAATGACATCAAGGCGCTTCAGGTTGACCAGCAGACTTTACTGGAACGTGTGACGATGAGATAGATGCTTTATCCCCATCTTTGTCCTGCCATTGTAGGCTCACAGGTACCTCTCGAGAACCTACACGTCTCGCCCTTCGCTCAATGTGAGTACAGTAACTTGTATAACCTCATCACAATTAAATGTTAGGACTGCACACTTAAAGTGCAGACTTAATCATGCCTGGTTTCAGGAAGTCGTCATCGTCAGTGCAGTCCGCACTCCAATGGGGTCCTTCAGAGGCAGCCTGGCAGCGGTGCCAGCCACCAGACTGGGCTCCATCGCCATTAAGGGAGCCATAGACAAAGCAGGTGTGTTGGTTCACTTTGTTTGGCGAGAACTGTTCGCTTTCATTTAGGCCTTGATGTAACATCAGCTGATCGTGTTCAGTGATATGTGTGTGCATGCATGGCTGAGCTAATACTCCAGATGTAGCAGATCACCTGTATACATGAGTAGGTGGAGTGCTGCATCAAAGAGAAGATAGCTCTGTGTATATTCAGTGAGTTGACTTTATGTTCCTGGTGTGTAGGAATCGCTCCTGAGGAGGTGAAGGAAGTCTACATGGGCAACGTGCTTCAGGCAGGAGAAGGCCAGGCCCCCACAAGACAAGCCTTGCTCGGAGCAGGTATGACTCCACCAGTATAGTGTCACCTTCATTCCAAAGATTCTCATCATGATACATGTCGTTGTCTAGATATGAAATGACCTATATCGGGAGAGAAGACTGTGACCATATCTCCCAGCCTTATCTGTGAGCAGCTAATATACATTCATAACCTGAAAGCTGCACTTCATTCACGCATGACCGAGGCTGTGATCTATGAAAACAAAAAGCTTGCAGCTCCAAGGTGACACAAGGTCTATCTCCAGCAGCTTAGAGAGACCTCTTATATCATTATTGATACAAGAGGTTACAGGAAGGTTGGAAGCTAACGTGACCTACATATTAGAAACATTACAGCTATGATTGACGGTTCACTCTGAAATATTATAACACCATTGTCAAATATGCAGTTCCCCTGTGCAGATGCATAACTGAGTGAAGGTCAAGATAATATAAGTTGTATCTGTTTATTTTTTGCTGATTCAAATATGTCTGGTTGTATCTTTAGGCTTGTCCCTCAGCACTCCAGCAACCACCATCAACAAAGTCTGTGCCTCCGGAATGAAGGCCATCATGTTGGCAGCTCAGAGTCTAATGTGTGGACACCAGGTAGCATTGAATACACTCTCTTCTGCTCGCTCGAGTGCAAATAAAAACACGAATCTGATCCCTGGCAAGATCCAGGAACACTTTGTTGTGACCAAAAACAAGTTTTGTTTGCACGTTGGTACAGTATGGTCATCATAGACTACACAGCTTTCAGTTCTTTGACAGAGTTTCTGTAATGATCAAATCCTGTCAAACATAATAAGATACAGTAGACTGTAGATGTTGCTGCATATAAGTGTGTGGCTGTCTGTGTGATTTAAGGACGTGATGGTGGCAGGAGGCATGGAGAGCATGTCCAACGTACCTTATGTGATGTCCAGAGATACCCCAACATACGGAGGAGTGAGGATGGAAGACCTCATTGTCAAGGATGGACTCACTGACGTCTACAACAAATTCCACATGGTAACTATCAAGCTAATATCACCATGTCATATATTTACATTTTTCTTGGAGATGACGTTTGAATAGGACATTTTTATATATATATCTCTATATCTCCTAACCATACATTAGCATGTAGCTGCCACATACATGTGTGTGGAGCAAAACAGCTGTAATTTCCTGCAGTGTGTGTTTACAGAGCCTGAGAAGGAAGAGGGTCTATACATTTATACTTTGGGCATTTTTTTTTCAGCGCTGAAATCGGATGTGTGATTTGGTCGGTTTCATGTTTGACCTGTTGATTTTGCTTTGGCCTCGCTGCCTGTAACAGGGCAACTGTGCAGAGAACACAGCCAAGAACAGCAGCATCACCAGGGAGGAGCAGGACGCCTACGCCATCGGCTCGTACAGCCGCAGCAAAGCGGCGTACGAGTCCGGCGTGCTGGCCAAGGAGATCGTGCCAGTCAGCATTCCCCAGAGAGGTACAGCGAGTTGGTCTAGGGCTCGCGAACGTTGGTCGTTTACTAAATGTAGCCGAGCATATCTGATGTGGATATGGTTCTGCAGGCAAACCTGATGTGGTCGTGTCCGAGGATGAAGAGTGGAGGCGGGTCGACTTCAGCAAAGTTCCCAAACTGAAGGCCGTGTTCCAGAGAGAGAATGGTAACGATGCTGTCATTACGTACTTCCATTTTGCACATTTTTAAATGTCGTGCTCATTTACAGAACCTTCCATCCTGTAGTGACTCATAATCATACTACTATGCTTGGTATTCAAGTTGTGCTCTCCTGCTGCCAATTCTCTTTGGAATGTAATTGCATGCTCTTGTCAATTTCAACCGTAAAACCATTTTTTGGAGGGAAAAGTAATAATGGTAATCATTATTTATTTTTTTATTTGAATGTACATTTTGTTCTCTTCACCTGCTCTTCAGGCACAGTGACGGCGGCCAATGCCAGCACACTGAACGATGGAGCAGCCGCTCTCGTTTTAATGACAGCAGATGCTGCAAAGAGACTCAACGTCACTCCACTGGCCAGGATTGTCTGTAAGCTTTACGCGCGCGCACACACACACACACACACACACACACACACACACACACACACACACACACACACACACACACACACACACACACACACACACACTCACACTCACACTCACACTCTCTCACTCTAAGCTGTTCTTGCAGAGCTTAATGGAAAATGAGGTTTTGACACACGGCAGATCTACAGATAAAACGTATGTTAGGTTGCATTTATTATAAAAGTCAATAGTCAGAGAAGTCGCTATGCTAGTTTAAATGTTTGTCGGATGTGTGTTTGGGCAGTTAGAACAGTGCAAAAGCCATCACATAAAAATACCTGTTCAAATTAAATATAAAAAATAAATATAATGAAAATAAAACTTCCTATTACCAAATCATTAAGCAGAACCTTTTTATTTGTCATAGTAATTATTACATTGCAAGATTGATATGTAATGTTTTTTCCATAGCTTTTGCTGATGCTGCTGTTGCGCCCATTGATTTCCCCATTGCTCCTGCATTCGCTGTACCAAAGGTGAGTACAGGTCGATGTAAACGGTAGGTTTTAGTAACATCTGGTCCGATGCTTAAATTGACCTAAATGCTGATAGAATATGTACACTGACTGGCCTGATTCAAAACTGCACTATTGTACAAAATCAGCTGAAGCTGTTGACATGATTTGGATGAAAGTTTATCTGAGAGAATGTGACTCTTGAGACTTATGTGACGCGATCTGCTGAGAGAAATGACATATCACTCTGTTGAAGTTGTTTTTAGGGATTGGACAATATAGGATTTTACTACGGATCACAATTCAAAACCATCAATAAGTTGATGGTGGTGAATCACGATAATGGGAAATATCCTTATGAGTGACATGAAAAAGCTGCCTGGCTCCCTAACATGCTACAGAAGTGAGATGGAGCTGGATTACAGGAATTATTATGTAAGAAAGAAAGAACTTGCACTATGTTATTTTTGTATCCTATGCGGGAGGCCCTTATGATTACCTTGTTTACTATTGTTTTTTTTTACGAAATATGTTCACGAAAAAAAGATGTATCCTATCTGTGATGCAATACAAATGTTTGTTTCCTAACAGAATGGTACGGTAAAGTGATTCCAGGATGTTTTAGTGCCATTTTGAGAGTTTTAAGCATTTTGTAATGATTATCAGGATGACTACGATTATGTTGGCCAGGATCACAGTGACTTATTGACCCATGCCCAGTTGAGACTATAGAACACTTGTTATGAGTGCAGACACCGGCTGCCTACAACAGCCAGGTTAAATGTTGATGGCTCACGTTATTGACTGCTCATATGATCTGTCACCAGAGACGTTTGTCAGTTCTTCTGGTGACAGTGCTAAAACAGCTAAAACTGAGAAGTCACTGCCAGAATGTTTGTATACTGTTCTTTGCAAATAAGAAAAGCGAGACAACAGACTGCTCAGTGTCAGAGTTTAGCGACTATTTTGCCTATTTTTGTATTTTAATGACCCGGGTGTCCGAAACACGATCAGCAAATGATTTCTTCATATTTGCCACAAATTCACACCAAAGTCTAATAGGATCAAATTATGAAGTGATGACATTTTGGACAAACATGGATGTAAAATGCAACTTGACTGGTTGGCAGAGATATACAACCATTAAGCAATAATTCTATGTTTGTGTGTGTGTGTTGTGGTTGTAAATGCACAAAAGAGAACCTGAATGATCAGAATGATCCGGTTCAAAACAGTGGCATATATATTTAATATACTATTTAAGTCCAAAAGAGCTTGAATTATTTGAGCAAAATGACAAATATGCCCCATCCTGAACCACAGTGCTGCTGTTCTACTGCTTCCATCGTGTGTCTGTGTGTCAGGTCCTGGATGCAGCAGGGCTGAAGAAGGAGGACATCACCATGTGGGAGATCAACGAGGCCTTCAGCGTGGTCGTGCTGGCCAACATCAAGATGTTGGACATCGACCCCACGAAAGTCAACGTGAACGGGGGAGCCGTGTCACTGGGACACCCCATCGGGTAAGCAGCTGAGGGAGACTCAGTGACTGTCTGGGTGTGACCTGGGATGAGGAGAAAAGAACAAAACCACTTGGCTTTTTTCAGGAGGAACAGAGCTGAAATGAGGAACAAGGTGTTTCCCAAAAATATTTCCTCCATATAGTCCTTCCCTTTGACGTGGAAACAGAGTTTTGTTCTGCTATTATTTTAATCTGATCCAGTCGAGTAAGAGACAGAAGTTCAGACAAATTATCCAAACGAGAAATCTTTACACAAAGTATACCTACATTCCAAACATAGCTCAGAACACTATGGGTGCTTGTTTTTAACGTTTCAACTAAGTAGTTTGTTGGTTTTTCAGGACCGTAATGAATTAGCATTTCTTCTTTGTATTTCTTTTGTACTAAACTCTAATGACTGTATGATTTCATACATATCTTATTTGCCTTTGGCCGACAATCCCATTTTTGCTTCAGAATTACCTTCAGCTTACTTTCAGTGTTGATACTTTTCAGGGTGAATTGTAGCTGCACGATATAAATGTATATAGATCAAATGTTATGATCACTGATACTGTGTTTTCTCTTTCTGCTGTCAGGATGTCTGGGGCGAGAATCGTGGGTCACATGGTACACAGCCTGAAGTCAGGCCAGTACGGACTGGCAGGTATCTGCAATGGAGGTGGTGGAGCATCATCTATTATCATCCAGAAATTGTAGGAAACTTGATGGAGGAACTTCTCTCTCCCTGAAACACTGTGTGTTCAACTGTGTGTTCACTAGCTGTCCACTCCAAATGGCGAAGGCATCTGTAAACTCCCCTTCTTACTGTGAAGAATGTTTCTGTTACAACTTTAGAGCCAGTGGCCTTACCCAAGCAGCAAAGTAGTACTCGATACTCGATACATGACATCATGACTGTTTAAAACACTCCTTTGTTCGATGAAACTTTGATTCATATTTAACCCTGAATTGAAATGTTTAAATAAATAGTTTTTATGAAACTACTTTTGTGTTATTGATCTCTGATTAAAAGTTTGACCTGCATACATTGAAGTTTCACAACATTACATTGTTTTGTTTTTAATAAAAGAAACAAAAGTTATACTACAGTAAAATAAAATTGGCGCTGTCATTTTAGAGTTGCCCACTAGATGCTGCTATTGTCTCTGTAATGTTAAGTGCACATGTTGCAGTGCTTAACCGGTCAGAGCTGAATTTGTTGTTCTTCTAATCGTGGAGCTTATTTCCTTAAAGCTTAAACAACCAACACTATCGCCTAGGATTCAGTAAACAACACGTGTGGTTTGCAAACACAAAACTCCTTCAACAAACTAATGCATTTTGTTTATTAAAATACTATACAAAACATACCCATCAAACATGCACAATATATTTAAGTCACACTTCATTTCACAGGTCTGCAAAATTCATGAGCAAGTAAGGCTTTTGAAATTCTTTGGAAATTAACTCGAATATTTAGAAAATGACTCCAAACATTATCCAATAATTCAGCTTTTTCCTAAAACGCAGGTAGTACATAGCTGGTCATTTCTTTTTAATACATTTATGGGAAAATCATACCAAGTTCATTTATGGGCATCATTACAAACTCTGCAGTTTCCTCATACTTAGGTAACGATTAACAATTAACTTCCGTAAAAAGGTCTTTAAAGTCCCCCAAAATGTATACAAATCTCCCCAACACTGTTTCTGAATGGTGCTGTTTTAACAATCCCCCACATGCTTAAACTCTATGTGCAAACGAAACGCATAAAACCATTCGATTAGCTACCAACACCTTTTTTCACGCACATTACAGATTTGTTGAACCCTTTTTGCAAAAACCCTAAACACAAGTCTCATCTATAAAGCAACATGTTTTTGTGACCCACATTATATTTACATGTAATTTAGACCATATCCTTGGACAGTGAGTGAAATGATGGGATATATCTATATCTATATGCAGTATGTAAAAAGTATCCTACGTTTGAGGTGATGTCACTCGGATGGTATTTCTGTTCAGTCTCTCACTGGACGGCTTACTGCTCCTTCATTCCTTCCTGTTCCTGTCAGTTAACACAGTTAAATATTAACAGGGTCTGAAAGTCCTCCGGCCCAAAGTATTTTTAAGCCACTTACCCGTTTGTTTGGACGTTACTGATTAAACTATCAGACACTTCTTGTTTGGCGGATTGGACAATAGCAATGTAAGAACCAAGTCTTTTATGCCTTTTCCACTTGACTTATACTTTGTGTTTTGTCCTATAGGGCCCTGTCTGAATGACGGCTTGTCACCTGTTGACTTTTCCTCTCAGTCACACTGTGTTTATATTGTATATAATATAAAGTTATATATATATAACATGTTACATGACACGTTTACTATTTTCACTTTTTCAAGAAATTGCACTTTATCGAGGGACTTATATGGAACATTACAATTTCTGTGCAGTTTTAGTTTAAAAGACCACATTCTAGTTTTTTTATTGAATGTCTCTAATTTGAATAGAAATTCTGCAAGGTTTCCTGCATCAAAATTAGATTTGTCTGCAGACTAATTTCCAACTGTTGCGTAAAATCAGACGGGCTTCGAGGAGGTAATGTCATTGGTGCAAATCCCAGTATATGCATATCACACAGCATGGTATTGGGGGGGGGGGGGGGGGGGGGGGGGGGAGAGACGGAGAGAGAGACGGAGAGGCAGACATCAGAGTCAGAGTGCTTAAAGAATTTGTGGAGATATCAAGGTAGGTGGAAATCTGGTGAACAATGTGGATAAATGGGTTTTTAAACTAAGTCAGCCTACTCAGGTGGCGTGTGAGCGTTTTTGAAATTGTGTTTTTGAAATTTGGAGTTCTTTCTTTAAAACCTGGGAATTATCAGTGTTTTGGAAGAGAATGTGTATTTCTGCTTTATATTTGTTGTGTTCTTTCTTGTGACCTTACATTTTAATAAGCAAGTTTTTCAATCTAATGGTTTTGTTTTCTGAAAATTGCTGTAATCTATGCTCCAGTTTAGTCATAAGCTGAGTCATGTCGCCTATTATACTCGTGACCAGTTCTTCGCTCATTTTAATTCAAATGCTTTGAAACCTTTTTGAGGTTCCACAGTCTCCCTCCCCAGGCAGCGTAACCGGTTCCATTATGAATGATAATCAGGTAAGTTCAGTTTCATAGCAAAAGACAATATTTCCATTGTTTTCATATATTTTCTCTACTTATTTTGAACAGTTGACTCCTTATTTCACTGATCACCATGTCTTCTAATGTGAAATGATAGATTTTTTTGAGTAAATCCAGATCACCTTGTGTTATCTATTCTTATTCCTTAAATCTATTTACTGTATCTCCAGGCAAATGGTCCCACCTATGACAACGTAGGTTTCCAGCATGAGGAGAGGAGACCCCCCCCTAGTGCCCCACAGCAGGGTATCTACCCTTACCTCCCACAAGTGACCCCCAGCTACGTAGCTGTGTCTCCCAAAACCATCAACACCCACCACACCGTGACACCTGGAACGCCGCATAACACGGGACGAAAGACAGGTACAAAAAACGGATGACTCATGTTGTGTCACGAGCCTTTTGTAAAGCGATACTGCGTGGTGGTTCCAATCAGTCAGAAGGCAAATATCCAGAACAAAAGCATCTCATTTAATAATTAACTTATTTGTATTCATACTAGAAACAGAAAGTCTGGCCTTACCTAAAGCTCGACTGATTAAACCAATGAGACTCTAGTTACTGAGATATACTGTGTATAAAATGAATTACCTCACAAAGATCATTATGTTAGAACATCTTTTATCGGAGCGATACTTTAAATACCCATTATGGCCATGTTTCAAGCACTTTACCATCACATTGGTGACTAATTTGTGGTGCATTTAAATGATTGGGATGGGGAAGGCAGCGGAACCTTATGGTTCACTGTTTAAACAAAAAGATGTTCACTCAATGGAATGCATGTCTCTGCAAGGTCTTCAGCTCCCCTCACAAGTCACTTGGCCGGTTAAGAGGGGTGAGGAGTCAGCAGTCAACGACTCAATAAAACACACAATAGGGTCTTCAAAAAGTATCAATCACCACAACCACGAGAGGTCCTTGAGCAAACAGTCATAAATATGCAACGCAAATATTAGTCTAATCGGTCCAGCAGTAGACGGACACACAGATACACACACTCACAGCCGAACGCATGATCTCCCTGCAGGCCTCCCCTTCGCTGAAAGTTTCAATGGACGCTCTCCTTGACTGGGAAAACACCTCCAACCCCCTACCATGTCTGCTTTATATAAATGGAACAATCATTTTTACATAATCCACTAAAGTTTGCATTCAAAATGATGAGGAACATAGAATAGTTATAAGATTAAATATAATATTGATCTAGGATGAGAAAAATATCAAAGACCCTGCTCTTCCATAACGATGCTGTACCCTCTCTTCAGTTTGTTATTAGGCTGCTACGATTACTTCTCTTTTAATCATCTTTTTATACTTGTTATGAAGGTGTTATAGTTTTGAAACATAAAGACATTTATGGAAAGTTATTGGACAATACAGTAGATTTAAAAGAAAGCAATTTAGCATCAACACAAAGCCCTCCTAGTTGTAGTCATATCATTTATATTCTTCATAAACATTATGCAGCTAGAAGAAGCTTCACTCAGTTAGTTTTGTGTTAGAGACTTAAACTGTGTTTTAGATCTATAGAACGTTTAGTTTTTGTATCTGCTAAGATCTGTTTGCATGTGTGACATTGTTCAAATCTTGTGGAGCATGCAATTCGTATATTTCTTTTACTTAATCAGTGTCATCCCAAAATGTTTGTTTGTCTTGCGTTGCAGGAACAAAGAAATGTCAGAGGAAATACATCCTGTGTGCATCCCTGTCTGTGCTTCTCATCTTGGCAATTATCAGCCTCTTGCTCTGGTACTTCTGTAAGTTCATTCGAAGATCTTTGTAGCCGCATAACATGTTTTTTGTCATCGCATGAGTTTGATTTCCTGTGTGCTGTTGCATGTGTGCTGTACGCTGTACATGTGTGTTTGCAGTGTACTACCAATGTTTAATGGCGAAGTCGTGTGGAAGTGGTGGGAAGTGTTTGAGCCCCTCCCAGTGGTGCGACGGTGTAGAGGACTGTCCTCACGGAGAGGATGAATCTCAGTGCTGTGAGACGTTAACATCAGCACCTACACATGCATACATACATTCAGTCAGTGAACGTCATGGCGGCTAAAAAGCGTTGTCCTGTCTGCTTCACAGTTCGCCTCCACGGGACCAACTTCATGCTGGAGGGTTACTCATCAGACAGGCAGACGTGGATGCCGGTGTGTGCTGAAAACTGGAACAACAACTACGGGAGAGCTGTGTGTGAGCACATGGGGTACAAGAGGTGCTGATGGCCTTCTTCACCACTGTTCACACGCCCCCATTCTGCAGAGTCTAACTGCTGCACAACACACACTGCATAACGTTGTGCAATTCATTTGCTACTGGTATCTTAGAATTTCCATGCTAAAATACCAAAGCACTCATTGTTTTCCTCATAATACATTCTTGTCAGAAAGGAAAAGCCACTGAAACTATTTGTCGACTGTCTGTGTCACATGAAGCTAATAATTACCGTTGAAAAACAAAATGATTTTAGGAATAGCAGCAACCTGAAGCAAAGAGGCCAACATTTGATATTTTAAGGAGCACTTGAAGTCCATGTGAGGAACTTTTAACTGCTAGTGAAACAGTCAGTTTCATACTGATGACTCTATATGACCTACATAAGTAAACAAGACCATCAGGGAGAAGATTGGCTATATTTCTATTCTTTGTGCTCGTCATCCGTCGGATTCCTTGCAAAATCAGACAAAATCATGAAGGTTCACCAGAAAACTCCTTCAGCTCAGACTCCAGCGGGGCCTCCAGCAGCTCCTTGACCTGTAGTCGGAGCTCCGGCGGGAGGAGGAGAGCTCAGCGCCCGGCAGCAGCGGCTCCTCCTCCGGCCAGGGGCAGAGCTTCCCCTCGCTGCTCTGCAGGTCCCCGCTGGGAGCCGACACTACGCTGCTGGAGACCCAGGCCGTATTACTGGGCCCGCTGGAGGGAAGGGAGGCACAGCAGACTGTCAGACCCTACTGCATGCTGTAAAATGAGAGATTTTCTGAAGGGACTCTGGTGCTCAGAAACACTACTGCTTTTGTCCACAGGGGCCGCCAAAATCAGCACAAAATAAAAGTTCCTCTTAGTAATTTTAAAGAATGAAGTGCCTTCACTGATTTAGTAAAAAAATGGAAAACATTGTGCAGATTAACATATTTTTTATAGCTGCAGTCTGAGAGGAACCTCCGTCATATCAACAACGCATGACTTGACTGACTGATATCTAAACTTTTTAAGGGTGTTGATCTTCCCGCACTGATCACACTTTTGTCCATCCCACAGGCAGGATTATGTGTCCTCCACCCAAACCAGTGCAGGTTCTTTGGCCTCGAAGGGATACATGAAGCTGAAGCCTGGAAGTAACCATGGATCAAATATACAGTCCTATCTCTCATACAGGTATAACACCCCACTCATCACTGCATATTTACCCCATACACAGTATAGACTGAATCAGTCTTACCACACCCAAACATTTTTTTGTCTTGAAGATCAATTGCTGTCATCCTTTCCTTTGCAGCCTCCTTTGCTTCAACACAGCAGTCAAGCTTCAATGTATTGGTAAAATATTGCTTTACTTCGGAAATAACTACAGCACTGAAATATGTAGGAATTTAGGTGATAAGAGCAAAGTTCTGAAAGTGGGATTAGCTATCCAGACACTTTTCTTTTGTTAAATCAAGCTTCTTCCCCCCCCCCCCCCCCCTCAGAATGCGGAGTAAGTTCAGCAGCCCCCAGTGCTCGCATTGTGGGTGGTTCGCAGGCAGCAAAAGGGGCCTGGCCGTGGCAGGTCAGTCTCCAGATCAACCGTCAACACATTTGCGGCGGCTCCATCATCAGCCCTTATTGGATCCTATCGGCTGCACACTGCTTTGAGACGTGAGTGCCCAGTCTTTACGCCATTTAAGGTCCCTTTATACTATTTACATTTCCTTGTTGCGACAGACATTCAGAAAATAATTTTCCCTATCTCTGTTTTTGACCTCTTGGCAGGTACTCTAATCCTGGACTGTGGATGGTACAGTCAGGTGACGTGAGCTTGCATCAGATGATCTTCAGCACTGGCAAAACAGTTAACAAAATTATCAGTCATGAAAAATACGACACGCAAACTAACGACAATGACATTGCTCTCCTGAAGCTCGATGCGCCTCTTGAAATCACAAGTGAGTATTTGCAAGCAAAAGTTATATTTCACCATTTGAAAGATAATTTCTTCATTGGTAACGGCAAAACTTTAAGACATGTTTATGTCTCAGGAACGGTGAAGCCCGTGTGTCTCCCCAACACTGGCATGGACCTCTCTGCTGGACGTCAAGCCTGGATCACAGGATGGGGAGCAGAGCGCTCATTTGGTGTATATATTTTCCAACTTTCCATGAGTAGTTTTCTGAACTTTTCATTCCTCCTCTCTAGATTTGTCCAAAATGCCTCAGGGCCCCCTTTTTTAAGGCTGAAAGTCCAACTAAGGGAACAGTGCTTTTTAAATTATTGACTGAGCTAACTGTATGTGGTAATCATTCATATTTCTCAGGACCATCCCCGGACGGACTAAATCAGGCCCAGGTAACCATCTACAGCAGAGACACCTGTAACACCGCTCAGGTGTTAGATGGAAAAATCACTGAGAACATGATCTGTGCCGGCAAGCTGCAGGGAGGAGTCGACACATGTCAGGTTAGTCTGAGTTCGTTCTCTCTGTCACTTCAACACACACAAACACACTGACCTGAGATATGGTCTCCTGCAGGGTGACAGTGGAGGGCCCCTGGTGGTCAAGGAGGGAGATGTATGGTGGCTGGCAGGGGACACTAGCTGGGGGATCGGATGTGCTTTGCGCAACAAGCCAGGAGTCTACGGCAATGTCACCTACTTTATCAACTGGATATATGAACAAATGCAGGTACGGTATGGCTATGCAATGGAGATGTAATTCTCTGTATTCTGTACAATGTGATTAGAATTGCTCAAATGCATCGTTGCTTTTGAGGAATTAACTTGAGTTAGCACCTCGCGGTGGATCCGCCCAACCAGCCAAGTTGTATCATACATCCGCATCCGTTCATCATTTTATACTTTTAGACATTTGTATGAAATCATCATAATTAACATTATGCATTCTTGAGTTATGGCCACAAATGTGTTATGTGAGGTCACACACCTCAAAATTCTAATCAGTTCATCCTTGAGTCCAGGTGGATGTTTGTGTGCAAGATGTGATGAAATTCCCCCAGGGCGTTCCTTGGATATTACATTCACGAGAACGGGACAGATTTGAGGTCACAATGACCTTTGACCTCTAAAATCAAAACAATTCATCCCAGGTGTGAACATTCGGGTTTGAAAATGGAAGCCGATGCAGAAGTGCCTTAAACTTGCATTCTCTCTACTGGCCATCAGGTAGTGACTCGTCTGTTTGCAATTACCTTTATTCCCTCAGTAAACATTGTAAACATGAGTTTATGGTCTCAATCTCTAGTTTCAAGTCTTCTTCAATACAGCATGATGTTCATTTAGTAAATGATGGTCCATTTAGAGTCAAATAGACCATAAAGCAGCGTATGCTTTAGGGCGGGGCTACATTGTGATTGACAGGTCACTGCCACGGCGATGTCCGGTCTGGGAGTTAGCTGTGTTTTGCGTCTTAGAACTTTCACAGAGTATTTTAAGTAAGAGTAAGTTAATTGTAACCTTTCGGTCGCCGAAGAATGTCTTATCAAGCGTACATTTGAACTTAGCTCCGCCCTCTCGTGTCACTTCTGGTTGCAAAAAAGCAAAATTGCGACAGCCAAATAAACAAGATGGCGGCGGCACACACGCTGAACTAGAGGCTTCAAAGCTGTAGACCACAAACTAATGGGTGACCAATGGTTCATCCTTGAATCCAAGTGGTACTTTGTGCCAAATTTGATGAAAATTCTGAGATATCCCTTTCACATGAATGGACCGGACGGACAACCCAAACACTTATTATGCCTCTCAAAACACTAATAATGACTAATTATTCTTGTCAACAAGTTCATATTTTTAATTCTATATATTTTTGTATCTACACAGAATGATTGACCGAGTTCTCGGTGAACCCGAGGAGGAACCTCTTCCATTAATCAGCGGTACTTCCTCTATCACACACCTTGCACTTTAAATCTGAAGCTCCGAGGATGATCAGGAAGATTTTCGTAAAACAAAACCAAAAGGCTGTACAAACAAAATTGTATCATTTCATTATTTTTATACACTTGTTATTAGTATAGATTGAATGTTTGTATTTGAATAAAAATCAAGCTATTTATTTGATTTAATAAAACTCATTTTGCTTTCTCTTTGACATAGTGTGACAAATGTCCTGTAGAGATAGTTGAACACAGAGAACTCACGGCACACTCAACACTACTCTACATCCAAATCTCCCTCTGCAAGATGGTTCAAAAAAGACTTCCCCTTTGACACGAATATTTGTTTTTCATCGTGTTACCTTGAGCTCTTGAAGTATTGTTTTCTCCCACGCCTCCACAGTGAACGGAGAATCCAAGAACGGAGTAAATCTTTGATGAATTGAAGTAAATTTAACAACAGCAAAACTATAAAACAATGCACATGCGTGTTCACCATTATAGTCACGTCCCACATTACCATGGTAGAGAAAGTGTTTTAAATAGTAAGATTGTGGCAAGATTGGTCGTCCGGCAACCGCAAGGTCGGCGGTTCGATCCTTGGCTGCTACGAGTACCTGTGCCGAAGTGTCCCTGAGCAAGACGCTGAACCCCTAACCGCTCCCCGGGCGCTGCTCAGCAGCCCACTGCTCCCAGTAAGCTAGGGATGGGTTAAATGCAGAGGTTTCATTTCATGTATGTGTACAATGTATATGATAACATTTCATTTCATTTTTTTACTGTGCCGTCTGCATGGAGAGGGCTGCTGAGGAGGAACACACTCTCACACTCAGTCTTTGAACATAGTCATAGCCGGATGTAATTCACTTACGTCATTTACAACTTAATGACACGGGTGTGCCTTGTGCTTCACTACAACAATACTCGCAGATACAGTAGGTCATTGTGCCATTGACAATAAACACTGAGGCATGCATGAGTCTGCACCTTTGCTCACTTTATTTTCCATGTTTTCAATCATGCTGTGTTTGTTCTTCTATCTCATTGCTCTTTATCTCGTTATTATTGTGAGACCCGGTCGTGACGTCATTTCTAGAGAGGTGCTATTTGAGTCTGGTTATACTTTACCAGAGAATGTGATTCACGGGATGTTTACGATCAGCTCCAGGAACCTTGGAGGAATAAAGGTTATATAAATGTACCCACAGAAATCAAACAGAGGAGGTTTTGGCATCTTGCCACATCCTGTTTAACTATGAGCTTTAAATGCTTTCTCTGCCTGGCTGAAAATAAGCCCTACATTCTATCATTTAGATCTAGTTAAGTAAATAAATGCAAGTTCAATTTGATCAAGACAGATAGTTAACATTTAGGCCACTTCATTTTTTTCATACATCCTTTGCCGATAGTGATGGCATATCTTTTAATGTCACTGTCCTCCCTCCATAGCTTCCAGTGAAGGTAACATTTGTGTTATATTTGTAAATAAATAACTAACTAATCAGCAAATAGGAAGCTTTATGATCACCCAGCAGCAGAGAGGGTAAAAGAACACCAAACCATTCAAGTTGTAAAAGCGATGTTCAGATGGTGACAGCTTCGTGAGTGTGTGATGAGCTTTCAAACACACCGGCACGGAGGAAGCAGACGATGACAGCTTCTCAAGGGGAGAAGAAGGCCAGCAGGAATAGGCGGCCGATGGCACGCTTACATCCACAGCCTCATTTCGGTGAGTCAGACCAGGGATGGACTGACCTCTGTCGTCCTACCCTCATTGTTGACCCACTGCCTCTTCGGAAAGGGTTTGGAGTCTTGATGCAAGAGGGGCACTGACGGTGGTTCAGTGGTCTGCTGTGATGCTGGAGCTTCCTGGGATTGATTTGCACTCGCAGATGCCCCCAAAATGCCAAAGACACAGCACGAAACCTGCCCAATGGAATACAGAAACATGAGATGGATCATTTTGGACATACAATGTTTTCATTGATGCACGTATATATTAATTATGAACTTACATTTGTCTCTAAAAAGTGCACAGTGGAGTGTTTCAAAGAGGACCGCTCCAATCTGCCACACTGTGGTGGGTCCGGCTCTGTACCTACGATGATAACACCACTCTGGGGGGATGTAATCAGGGGTACCTAGAAGATACAGAAATAAAACGATCATGAGGATGAGGAGCTGTGTCTAATTGTAAAAGTCACAGATGGGTAAGTTAGTTAAGAGCAGGAGTAAAGCCAGACATCTTACCGCGGAAGATGTGATAAGTGGCTCCTCTCTTGACGAAGCAGCTCAGATCAAAGTCAATGAGGCGAACTCGCGGGACGTCCGAGCTGAATCAAGATGTTTTCACACTTAATGTCCCGGTGGAAAATGTTTTCCTTCTCAAGGTAAATTGCTGCATCTATCAGCTGTTTCAGTATGATCTGACGGACAAAAAGAGAGAGAGATGAGGGATCACAGAGGAGGATGGTTTGACATGTTTTCATGGCTGTGACTCTGAGCTGACTACAAATACAAAACACAACGTTTCTAAAACCATCTTTAAGCCATAGAAACTGAAATGTACAAGAGATTTTCAGTAGATTGCGTAAAAACCACATCTGTTTATTTTTCTCCTCCAAATAAGTTTAGTTGACCTGGAGCTTTGTCTACCATCTGTTTGACTGCCTCCACTACTGTTTCTTGATCCATCAGAACAATTACTTTGGTGAATACAATGTTACCATGATCAACAGAAACAATGACCTAAAAACTAGGAAAATAAACCTTAAATTGCAAAGAAAATCCTCTAGGTAGTCTCCAAGTTCCTGTAAAAAGTTAAAGACACACAAGGATTCTCCAGCAGCTTACCTTGGCCTCCTGCTCTGGTAAGGGTTCTCCATTTTCGTTGATGTAGTTGTCTAGGTCCTCGGCGGGGATCGGTCTCTCCATTACCAGGATCAGCTCCTGGTCCAGATCGTACCAGTCCAATAGAGACACAGGTGGCTGACATCTCCACTGATCTACTTGTTTTGTCCGTCAGTTTCAACATGGTGGCAACCTCCACGGACAGCTGCTTCCCAGTTCCATCCTGAAACATCACAACAGAGCGGAGGATGAGGGAGAACCATGATTCATCCATAATACATTCAGAAACAGAGTGCAGTGTTGAATACAGAAGATTTTAACAGCAGCAGGTGTTGCTCACTCACCACGTGGTAGAGAATGTTCTCCTTGGGAATGTGTTTGATGGCAATTTACGAGATACAAAAAAGACTTGTGTTAGCACTCCCTGACCATATCGTGTGTGTGTGTGTGTGTGCAAGATTGTGTGTGTGTAACACTTACAGGTAGATTATCTGCTTTGCGATAGCCACCAAACACAGTTCCACATCCTCCTTCACCAAGCTGATCCTTCTGTTTGTATTTGGCCTCAAATTCAGCTGAACAGAACAACACATATTATGTCTTAATACAGTTGTGAGTAACACCAATTATATGCTACCTAAGCTCTAATATGAATCCCTCCTATAAAATACTTAATATAAATCCTAATTTTACACTAAGTTGAGGTCAAACCTTACATTTAATAATAATGATAATAACGTTATTTATATAGCACCTTTAAAAAAAGAGTTTACAAAGTGCTTCAACAGACAAAGCAGCAAAAGCAAGGCAATAGTAACAACACTATACTGACCTCTTAAAGCATGTAGAGACTGTCTGTCTGATCTTCTTCAGGTCTTGCCTGAAGGTTGGTCCTTCCTCATCGGCGACAGCCTTCCTCTTACCGACTCTCACATCCTCCACAGATGTATTGCTGCTTTCTACAGAGGAGAAAAACACCCAGAGGAACATCAACTGTATGGTATTGTTGTGTTAGCTTTTTGTAAAGAAATATCATTTCTGTTGATGCTAATGACTTCAGTTAAGCTGGTCATTAACGATTTTATTGGTTTATTAGTTTTCTTCTAAACATGCAGTACATTGTGAGTTTTGTGATGTAATACAAATGTCCCTTTATTATTTGAGAACAAGTAATGAACTGCAACAATTATGTATTGAATGTCTATTGTAATTATTTTATTTGTTGGGAATTAAATGCAAAAGTAGCGGGTTGTATTACCCTTTGTAAATAAACGGTAACATTCTGGCACCGTAAAATCACGGTAAAACCTAGTTATCCTACTATCACCTACCGTAATCCAGTAAGTTACCGTTAATTTACTAAGATGAGGTCAAACCTTACATTTAATAATAATAATAATGTTATTTATATAGCACCTTTAAAAAAAGAGTTTACAAAGTGCTTTGACAGAAAAACCAGCAAAAGCAAGGCAATAGTAACATCACTATACTGACCTCTTAAGGCAGGGGTGTCCAAACTTTTTTCAAAGAGGGCCAGATTTGATAATGTGAAGATGACCAAGGGCCAACAGTCCCTGCTGACATTATTTTAAACAATACAAGTTGCCTATACATACACTATTATTTAATAATTATATTTTCAATGACACAGCAAGGATAATTTTATTTTAAATATGATCTTTAAAATGTAGCAAGAAAATTAAGTGATAACACATTTACTTTAAGCAAAAAACTAATTTATTATTCAGTTATTAATCAGTATTTCAGCTCTGGTTGAACAGCTGGATAGTTTTTTCAATCTATTATTATTATTATTAACCTTTTATGTAGACAAAATCCATTGAGAACGAGGTCTCATTTTCAAAAGTTTGTCATTTAAAAACAAAGATAGCAAGAGTAGCGAGAACCATCGACTGTACAAATAAAGTGATTAGTTTTCATTGAACCCCGTTACTGTATTAACTTCCTCTGTTACTGTAAAGCTGTTAGAATTGTGGCCTATCTTCTATTTGCAAATAATATGCATTCAATCCAGTTCAATTATTTAAATTAGAATGAAGAGTAAAGTAATAGCTGTGATCTATACACACCTCTGCATTAGCAACCCGCTGAAATGAAGATACAGGCACCTTAACCCTCTCTATCATTACTTCAGGGCCCTGTTGGGACCGGAAGTACCCTGGCTGTGGTCATCACAGTGAACAGTGTCTGGGAGTGTGATGAGAGGGCACGTGAGCCCTTGTTACTGTAGTTCATCTCCTTGGAGCAGAGGCAGCATTTAGCATACCCTGCCTTATCAATATTTCTAAAACACTGCGACAGCAGGAAGCTGTACTCACGTCTGTTTAGAGTAGACCTCCACCTTTATCCAGGCCCAGCTCCACCTTTATCCAGGCCCAGCTCCACCTTTATCCAGGCCCAGCTCCACCTTTATCCAGGCCCAGCTCCACCTTTATCCAGGCCCAGCTCCACCTTTATCCAGGCCCAGCTCCACCTTTATCCAGGCCCAGCTTCTTCACATCTCAGCCCTGCATCAAGCTGCGCTACACAAACAGCGTCCTCTCCCTGAAGCTCTTTGACCTCATCATCTCATCAGTATTTGGGCCTCATCATCGTGGTCTTAAAAGTTATTGTCACCACGAAATCATCCTCATTCTACTTTGAGTTAAAAAAAAACAACCTGCCAGCAGATACGCCGGTGTTCCGGTTTAACGTTAACGAGTGACCGCGTGAACTGAACCGGGCATGTTTCATCGCGTTACGTTTTTTTTCCTCCTAAATCGCGATAATGACGCATGTTAACAAACAAAGTTCCGCATGCAGTGGACGTTAACCTTAACCGAGCAAGTCTGAACTGTAACGGAGGTTTTTTTTTTTCGGTGAAAAAATATGAAAGCGGCGGCCCTCGGTATCGACTTTCCTTATTTTACTTGCCGTAGCCATGACAGTTGAAGGGTCAGAGACAATTAAAAAAAGTTGCAGTTACAGAGTGGTGCTGCCACCATGAGGTGAAAAGAGGAATTGTATGTTGAATTTGTATGATTTATTCATTCCGTTTTGACTGTGCTGGCGGGCCATAAATAATGCATTTTAAGACAGAAGGCGCGGGCCGTATAAAATCTAACCTCGGGCCGTGATTGGCCCGCGGGCCGGACTTTGGACATGCCTGTCTTAAGGCATCTACAGACTGTCTGGTCTTCTTCAGGTCTGTCCTCCTCTTCTTTTTTGTCTTTGGTCCTTCATCATCGGCGGCGGCCTTCCTCTTACCGACTCTCACATCCTCCACAGATGTATTGCAGCTTTCTAGAGAGCAGAAAAACACCCAGAGGAACATCAACTGTAAGTGCAAAAAGAATACATGTTTAGGTAAGCTACATTATTGTATGCATACATACCAGAGCCAGATGTTTGGCATATTTTCTTGGCTGCCAGTTCATTAATATCTGGGGTTAGGTTCTGTGGAAACCCTCAAGATGGAGTGAAGGTGTGCATCAGTGAGACGACTCCTGTGTGGGTTTTTGTTCATCTTCATCACAGAGAAAAGCTGCTCACACAGGTATGTGCTTCCAAACATGCAGAGCATTTGAGCAGCATGTAGGCTGAGTTAAGGCATCGTCCCTGAAGCTGGAGGTTTAGCGCAGTGAGATGCTTCGTTATGTTGCACAAAAAGCCAGCTCACATCGCCACTTTTCGTCCCGGAGCTCTGTGGTGGCGGGCCAGTTATGATAAACAATGATATTTTCTGGTGGCCCGTTTTATGGATGTATGCTGACAATTTAATGACAAGTCTCTAAATGTGTTGATCCTTACGAGGCTTTTCATCTGGGTTATTTTGTCCAGGGCCCAGTTCAGAGTCTGCATTTTTCCTTTTCAAATATTTCTCCATCGCTGTTCGTCTCGTCACCGCAACCTCTCCCGCGCGTCATTTAATTCTACTGTTTTAAATTACCACGGTATTTATTGCGCTACCTACTGCCACCCACTGGCATGTGTTAGGACCGAACTTTTGGACACAGAGAGAAATCGCAACCCTCCCTGCAGCCACGTGCTCCTCAAATGCCTCCAAAACAGAACAGCAGGTTTAAGTCAAAATCTCAATTGATTTATTATCCACCTTAATTTATAGGACGACATTCCAACTTTTAGTAAAGCAAAAAAGTAGCCAGTGTCACATGGACATGAAGTGGCGTTTAGAAGTAATACCATTATGTAAAGTCAGTATGTGAAGTTTTACAGGCAGAGTAGTTCATCCATTACTGAGTGGTGCAAAATGGGGAGCGTTTCTATCTCGTTTCCATGCGTTTTCTACGCGTTTATTTAGAGAGCTTGATCTCGTCTTGTTATTTATTGGACAGGCTGTCAGTTAGTACCAGTTGCCAGCAGGTGTCAGTGTTGCTGTGCATACAGCATGGTTGCATGGGGAGAAACAGGAAAGTCTGGCTCTATCTAATCAGACAATGATAATGTCAGCGTCCGAAGTGAACACAGAGGGATCTACTTTGTGGCAGTGCTGCGACCTGCACGAGCTGCACTCCAGCGGTTTGGTATTTGTCTGATCTTGAAGTCCGGCTTCTCTGTCTGTCTGGTAATTATGTGCTAGAGTAAAGGTGGGAGGAGCTCCATTTAAAAGCAGCAGCAGCACAGAGAGAGATGTTGCCATTTTGTTTGAAACTGTGACTTAAAAGCTGAGAGTAGGACGGCAGCTATTGATTGTCTTAGTAATTGAGTATTTTTTACCGGGTATTCCATCAATTAATTGAGTCATAGAATAAAAAATACTTTTCCTTATTAAGGAGCATTAGTAACTACAAAAGTGAAAATTATACGGAACAACTGATCGGTTTCCTTTTTAGAAAAATCTTGATTTGCATACAATAATATTATCCATTAAAAAACTGAGCCAATGTAGTGCATTACATGTTATTACATTCTGTGTTTCAATGCTCCATTCAAATCATAAGGAAATAGATAATTGTATTTTTATTTAAATGTTTGCTTTTACTAAAATACATGTTGGCATGAGTAGTTTCATTATATATGATAAGCTGCTGAGTGTTGGGTAGTGAAACAGGTCATAATTGCCCTTCTAATATCTGTAAAACATGTCCTTCAAACAACTGAATTTATTCAGATTTCTCACCAACAATATTACATTTGAAGACATGGTGATATGGTATCATGGTATTAATGAGTTACTGGAGGGGGTTTCTGCCCTCGCTGAGAGTAGACGCTGCTTCTCTTTGTGGTGCATCGTCACTGGTTGGTAATTTGCTGATTCGGTCAATGAGGGTGCACTAAATACTTGGAGGATTAAAAAATATTGATTGTGTGCCATCTTTCTGTATACTTTTAGATCAACATGTACATTGGTTGCTGTTTTATCATATTTTTTACATTAGTGTTATTATTCTGCACATGTGAATGAAGCCTATAGATACAACTTATTGATGGCACGTCTTCAATCAGATAATAAAACATACAGTTATCAGCTCAATGATATGAGGCAATGTGTCATGGTAGATGTTTAATTGCTGGACGCCATGTTGAGAGGTTTCCACAGTAAAATATGAGCTTTTCCAAGTCTGCATATTATTGTTGAATAACCATCTCACTGAGCCAGTGCACTATAAGATGATAACTAATGCACATCTGGCACCATGTGCTGGTGAGACGTTAGCATGACCGGTTCAGTTACAAACTTTATGATGCCAATGATGAGGGGCCATCAGCTTCACAGTGTTTTTGTATCTATTTTTAATGTCACTGTCTTAGCCTGGTGCAAAGTATTGGGGTTGTCACCTGTTTTCAAGAGTTATATTGTATGGGCTTCATTTCATCAAATGTATTGATGGTTATTAATAACTAAACATTTTTAGTCTCAAGATGATGTTGTGACATTTGCGAATCAACTGACTATGTTAACGTTTCCCTTGTGAATACATGATACTAAAAGCATCTAAATTGTTAATTAATCACATCATTTTTATTCAAATCAGTTTTATATTTCTAGAATGTTTTGAATTATTACTATTACTTACATTTTTTTTCTATGATTCCATAACCAATTAATCAATAAGTCCACAATTGATAAAAAAAAAAATCTATAAATTACTTTTATAAAAATACACTGAGTAGTTCAGTGGCGGGTCATGCATTTTATACCTGGGCCTTCACTGCTGTCCTGCAGCTGAAACACAGCTACGGTTATTATTTGTTTCGTGTCACAATATAGCCAACACCTATAGATAGAGTGCCTCTCCTCTCTGCTCTGACTGCAGCGGGAGGCGGAGGGGCTCATACAGCTCCCGCTGCTCGTTCACAACAGTGCAGAACGTACGTGCTTTAACGTCAGAGTCACCAGGAAAGTCTCCAATAACACCAGAACAAGTCGCTAGATTTGTCACTAGTAGCTTTTGACAAAAAAAGTCGCCACAAGGGTTTGGAAAGTCGGCAGATTTAGGGAGAGAGTCGCCAAGTTGACAACACTGGCACCAGCTAAATATGTCCCAAGAGCAACATTGGACATAATGGTTCCTATCACATATTAAACCAAACAAAAATCCATCTTCATACAAATAATAATATATAAACAAGCATATTAAAGCTACTGCAGATGCAAAAACAAACGCATTTAACTTACCAGAGCTGCTGTTCACTATTTAAAGACAAAGTCCTCCTCTCTTTGTTAACAAAGAGTTTAATCTCACGGTTGTTCAGTACATCCGTGCATTTTAGTTCCAGTAAGAAGTCCTTCTCGATTCATGGACGCCAGTGAAGACAGTCGAGCCTCCCCAGTTGTATTTCTTGAATACGTTTTAATGCATTTGAGGCTGAAAATGTCCGCTCCACAGAGGCAGCAGATGTTGGGATTGTCACCGCCCAACATGTCACGCTAGCCCACTGACCAATCACGTACTTGTAGGCCAGCTAGCAGCTCTGACACGTCAAAGAATACGCCCAACATGTCAAACTAAAGATCTGATTGGTTGAACACTAGGACAATCAACAATATCGTCCCCATTCACTTAAACTGCACATGGAGGCACTGGTGAGTCTGCAGGCCTCGGGCCTCTCTTCTACCTAGAGACACAGAGGTGTAATCTGATTGGATAAAAGCTCTACTTAAAACAAGCTGCACTGGAAGCAGCGCTGCAGGCTGGAAGCAGAGAAACTGAGGAAGACAGTAGCTGTGCAATGAGAAAATAAGATAATGGGAAAAAAATTATAATACATGTAGTGTATTTATGTAAAATAATAAAATAGCTATAACTTTGTGATTCTGTCTAGGCCAGCAGAGAAGGCCTTGCTGGCCCTGACGGCCCACCACTGGAGTACTTAATGGATGATGTATTCGGCTGTTTGTCTTTCTCTTATGCTAGGCTTTCTCTTTTTCAAATGTTCCATCCTTTCTCAGCTCCTCTTCTCTCCTCTCCTCTAGTCTCCTCTCCTAGTCCTCTCCTCTCGCCCCCTCCCCTCCCTTCCTCTTTGATCTCTCTCCATCAGCTTGCCTGTCTAATCGCTCCTCGTGGAGGTTGGCTCACTAAATGACAGATGCTCAAACCCAAAGCCTGCATCTGCTACCTGTTTGTACCAATTAACAGGCCTGTGATACCGCGCTGACACCTCTTCAATGGGTTAACAGATGCCACAATTAGCCACTCATTTGAATAGCTGCCTGCTTAGCGAGAGGACCCTTAGTGCATCATCTCCAACTGTGGGGACTGCCTTTCATCTATTTGCCTTTTTCTTGCTGCCTGCGCAAATGAGGCACGGAGAGGCCGGGGAACCCCGGTGTGTTGAGCAAACAGTCTTTTCACCAGATCCTCAAATTAGCCCTCCAGACTCACTGTTGCAGCTAAAGGGGTAGCTTCAGAGTTGCATGGCAAAATGCACTGTAGACATGAAAGGGCAGGTGCCCAGTGGTCCTGCATGTGATCATATTTGGCTCTCATCAGGCGTGCTGGGCTTCTGTGGGTGAGAACAGGTTCTGTATATTGTTCTTTGTACCCAGCTCAGGAGATGATGCTAAATCTGTTTTTCCAGGAAGCTTCACCCAGAGCTGCTGTAGCAGTCCTCTTGATCGGTGACATTACTTCTGTTACATTTCTCTTTTTGTATGACCTCATGTCATGCTTACTAAAGAGTAATACGTTCTAAAGAACAAGATCAAGTCTCCTCAAGCATTGCTGGCTTCTGACACACTTCTCACTGAATCCTTTGTGGTTTTTCATATACAGTGGATGTGAAAAAGAAGCAAACTCAAAGCCTGCGCAGATCCTTGATTGTTTAAGTTGTTTTGTTTGTTTACAGTTGCAGACTGGTTGATTGGTAGCAGTGAGCAGGGTGTCAGTAATGTGGGCGGCAAAATAGACTTGAAACTAATAAAGAAGCTGAGAGTGGTCCAGTGATAATGACATCCATCATGGCGGCGCCCTTTAAGAACCATAAGTGGCCCCTTATAGAACCAGAGATGTAGAAATGATGAAACTAAAACATGACGAGGCTGAATTTTCTTCCCTACAGATGAAAGTGAGCCTTTTGACACTGTAGGCCGAGTCTGGTTGCTGTCTCATGTGTATCTGAGAATTATGAAACACCTTGAGCCTGGCACATAAAACGGTAGTTTTTGGAAAAAACAACAACTTAATAATCACAACTGTCATTAATTATATTTTGTAGTTATATATATTTTGTCTGCATATTGTGATTTGTAAGTGATTTTATCATTTTTAGATTGGTTAAAGATCATCTCTAGAAATGTTTGAAGAGAAGCTTTCAGCAGATAAACGTGAAATCAGTGAAAAAAAATGAAGCCCACACAGCACACACCCATTTTAACCACTGATTTCTTGAACTGTCATATATGAGTATCTTCACATGTGATCACAACTGTCACACTTCTCAAAATTAATGATATATATATATATATATATATATATATATATATATATATATATATATATATATATATATATATATATATATATATATATATATATATATATATGTAGTCTTTTAGAGCTAAAATGATGAGGGATTACTTAAAATAAAATGTCTTTGGGTTTTGGACTGTTACTCTAATAAAACAAAGCATTTGAAGAAGCCACCACGGGCTCAGGGAAGTTCTAATTATTCTATTATTTAGACATTTTATATAATAACAGTAACAATGTCCATGTTATTTGAATTTTCAGCCTAAATAAATGTCATTAGTTAAAAGCATCTGTGCTGTTGTAAAAAAGCAGCCAATTATTGAAGAGGAAACAGTGTTGACATTAAGTATGAACCATGGTGGGTGACGAGTAACAACAAAATGACAGCACTGTTACTAGGAGCTAAGTGCTAATCTTGGGAGGGGGGGGGAATGAATTCTCTGAGGATATTTAAGTAAAAAAGAGGCTTACTGGTGTGGTTCTGCCCTAGTTCTCACCAACACTTTGTCAGTGTGTGAAAGTGAGAAATGTGTTTATGTGTAATTGTGCGCACGCATGCATTGAAAGAGTGTGTGTCCGTGCACATCTAAGCCTCAGACCGTGCATGCACACTCACAAGCTGCTGTGTGTGTGTGTGTGTGTGTGTGTGAGCATTTACTGTAATCCTGCCCGCGTGTGCGTGGATCAAAACCACATGTAATTTTTCGCACAAAGAGTATGATCAATGCAACGTTCTTCAGCAGCCAATGAGGAGAGAACCCTTGTTACTGGGCAGTGCTATGTTTATTCTTGCCCCCCCGTTCTTTCGCGAGGTCGATGTCACGCGTCAAGCCTCATAGACTCTCAGATCAGCATGAGTCTTTACGACACACCAGGGTCCTGCGGTTGTGATGAACATCAGCACTCTCACTGGTTTTGTAGGTCAAACCAGTATTGAGCTACGGGTGCAGCCCAGCTCACAACACATGTACTTGTGTGCACAGCTTTTATACACAGAGCAAAGGTCATGTAGTCAGCACTATTCTCAAAAGTCCAGGATAGGTACAGGAGTTGGTGAAGGAAAATTTCCATTGATTTTTCTTTTTTTTGTACAATAATCTCAGTCAATAATAAGTCTATTTTACTTGAGGAATACAGTTTCTTCACTTTTGTGGAAAGTCATCATATCATATATATCATAATATGTCTTGTAAGGGCAAACATTAATCTATTTCCTTAGAGGTGTTATTAGTTTTTGGTGAATATTGGTGAATAGCTGTCATATGACTGTCACGGATTAGAGATCACGGTTCATCCACATTTCTATTTACAGTATTTGAATATACTACTCGCTGTGTATTTTGACAAAATATTGGCTGTAATAGACATTGCCAGTAGTGGAAGAGGTGCTTATTAAAGGTACAGTGTGTAGCATTATAATATTCATTAGTGTATAATCACCTGAACTGTTGTGTTTTCATTAGCTTAGAATGAGCCCTTCATATCTACATAAGGTCCGCCGTGTTGCACCACCATGTTTCTACAGTAGCCCAGAACGGACAAACCAAACATATAGCGAGAGCCTTTTGCATATTTATGTTACCTGAAGGCCTCCTCAGTTCTCCATCACACTTGTGAAACTGCAGTAACGTGAGCCAGAGAGTGCAAACCTGTGATATTGCCGTTTTTTCTCCTTGCGGTTGCTCTTAAGGCCGTGCTGTGACGGTGAGGATGGCCTCTGAGCGGGGCGAGCCGTGTTAGCTCGGTTTTGCACTACGGTTCATGTAACCCCAGTCTCTGAAAGGGGAAAGTGGGCGGAGGGGTATTCAGCTGGTTGCAACCTCACTCCCAGATGCCACCAGAGCCTACACACTGTCCCTTTAAGTAACAGTATGTAGCCTTGAGTATTAGCACACATACTTATATTACCGATGCATTACTGTAATGTTTAATCCACATTTAAATTTTGTAGCTCCTTGAACCAAAGTTTATTTGAACTATTTAATTTACTCCCTGGTGGTTTAATCTATAACCGTGCATCCTATTTTATAAGCTGATCATATCTTTTGTTGGACTGAAACAATAAGTTGATTAATTGATTAGTCAATTAACAAAAATGATTTGCCAGTTTTTTATTTGATATTCTATTCATTATCAACATCAGTAATCACGCACAAACAACAACAAATTGCTGGTCACAGCTTCCCAAATGTTTTTTTTTGTTTTATAATTTTTTGTTTTATATAATTGTTAATTGAATATACTTGTTTTGGACTGTTGGTAACTTAAATAGAAATGTATTGATTTATTTTATTTATTGATTTGACTGTTGAATTATGGTTTGGTTCCAGGTATGTAGTCCTGATGGATGCTGGATACTAACAACTGTCAAATGTAGTCTACTGATATGACAATCAGCCTTTAAAACCCCAACATGTGTAATAATGCAATCTTAATGTCATTATAACTGCTGGATTTCCAAAATACTAGACCTCAGTGTCCCTAATGGCAGTATAGATATGGCCCTGGCTTTGTGAACTCTCACTATTTTTTTAACAAAAAAAAATAATTCTGTCAATATTGAAATAACAGTTAGTTGCAGCCCTAATATATTGTATGTAAAAATTAAAAAAGATGTTCAAAGTAACTAGTGACTCCATACTAAACAGCAGCATGTAGTTGAGTAGAAAGAACGGAAGCATAAAATAGCATAAGATAGAATTACACCAGTAAAGGACAAGTACCTCAAAATTGCAGTGAAGTATAGTACTTGATTAGGTGTGCTCCGTTACCTTACAGACTGCAATATGTAGGTACAAATTAATTAACATAAATTAAGAGCGTAACAGACTCCCAGCCAATGTCATGCCCTTCAGTTAGTCTTTTTAATTGTCAGTTCAGTTCAGTTGTCAAATAAGACGGACGCAAAACGGAAACAAAGTGACCGAACTGAAGTAACATGTTATGATTCTACTGACTGCATCAATCCTTGAATCAGCAGCCCTGCAGTTTGATATACAATTGTTCAGAAAAATCCTTAATGCTAAACATATTTTATGTAACAAGAAAACAATACAAGATTGACAATTTACAGAAACCCACCTAATAATATTGCAGTTAGATATGGTTCTACTGCAAATGACCCAATGTAAAGAAACTAAGAACAACAAACATGCAGCTTGATTTCCAGTCTTACATTGTGTTCCCCCCCCTGACCACATGATGGCATCCGTCCTCACTGACTCCATGACTTCAGCACCACTGATGAGCTGAATGGAGAGAAATCCTCTTTACTGGAAGGGTTAAACTCTAATCTTAACAATATCTTTTCACCCTTTATGTGAAAACCATATGTCAATAACAATAAGGCAAAAACATCTGTCTGAACCCCTCGGACAAGTAAACAAGAAGAATAACAAAAGGATTTACAAATAAGCCAGCTAGTTTATAATAACCTGATCTCCTTGTACATTGACACCATGTTCTTTACTGAACATAAATACGTGTATGTCGTCCACACGTTGTGGACTGCGGTGGTTCACCACACTGGTGGTGAATTTGTCCTGTGAAATATTGAAGGAAGCCTTTAATTCTCAGGTGAGGTATTTGCAGAGTTAAATGTCCCCAGTGTTCGCTTTTGGTTGGTCAGTGTAGGATTGCTGTTGACAATTTTGTATTTAGGTCAGTGTGGCCCCCTTAGGGTCTGACAAACCACTTTCTCCCCGAGTCCCCATGATTGACACATTTTCTTATGGCAAATGAAGTCCTGCTCCTCCGGTTTTAAATTCTTGATGAGTAACATGTTATAAAATACAACACTAAACGCTGCTGTTGGTGCACTCTCATTTAGATACCCCTGAATACCATTTAGTTATCCCCTGGATAGTATAGCTAGTATTACTAATACTAATAACAATTATACTATACTTATCTAACACTCGGTCTGTCTATGTGTATTGCATATATCTCTTTATTCCCTGAATTTTAATCCCATCACTCCGTCATATACTACAAACAGACATATGTCCCCTCTGGGTCTTGAAGATGTTGTTTTGCATAGACTGCAGCACCACGTGACCCAGCCAGCAGAGATGGCTACCTGTTGTCCTCTATGCTGCCTCTCATCATCACCACTCCTAGACAGTGTGGTAATAATCAGCAGCCTGGCAACAACCAGAATTACCAGGACATCCTCTAAGAACATAATGCCCGTCTTAGACACTGGGCATCTGTTGGCATTTCCTCGTGATATATGCTGGTTACGGGGGGGAGGGTGAGGTGAGGATGAGGAAGGGAGGGAGGGAGGGAGCTTCAGGCCGGGATTAAGGGGGAGCTGTGAAGGGGGTGAAGAGAAGGAGAAGAGATGACCTGACCACATGCTCCATCCGTAAAGCGCTTTTCTTCTGTGCTGGCTCCAAGCCCTGGACAGCAAGTCCAGGTCAAACCCAGAGCCCCTACGGGGCGATGCCCCATGCTGCAGTCAACAGCCATTGTGATCTGCTGGTCTGCCCAATCGGCCTCTCTAGTCTGATTGATTCAGTTTGGGGAGGGTCTTGGGAAGTCTGCAGCTTAATTCTAAAGCGCTAAAAGGTCTTGAATTTGAAAACACGGGGGTCGCAGATTAACCCAAAAGCACAAAACATACTTTAATTACAGACTAAACCAACGTACAGCAATTTTAGGATTCTGTACATTGTATTCTTATTTGATCATTTATCAGATACGTTACCCTTAACATTAACTTTCTTTATTAGAGCATTAGAGCACGTGTTCTTTGACCACAGCTTAGTTTAATTCTACACAGAAAAATACACATTAAATCAGTTTGGGCTCTTAGAGACCCCAGTTATAAAACATGGTCAAATAAAACAGTATATCTATAATTTGTGGTGACAGTACTGGTTCTCCTCTCCGGCTGAATACAGCACGAGGTAAGCCCTGCTCTCCCTTCCTGGGTCATGTAACGGTTAGCCAGAACTTACTTAATGCCTCCTCCATAGCCTCCCTAAAATCCTCCCACACCCAACTTTTGCTTTGGTAACCACCAAAGCCGCAGCTCCTGTTGCCTCCCAGTACCTGTCTGCTTCTTCTGCTCGACAGCCTCGTTCAACAGGGGGTTCTCGGGTTGCTGCCATGACGGGCACCGATGACCTGATGACCACAACATGTAGCATCCGCCTCCTCAATAGCGTGTGGATAACCGACCGGGTTTGGATAACTATATACAAATGATGCCAAGGTTGGTTTTTGGTCGACTTAACATGGTGCTTGAAGTTCTTTTTAATAAAAGTACAGTTTAAAAATAAATAACAATGATGGACCTTTGGGTATGTGCGCTCATCAGCTGTTGCTTCAGCTTAATCTTATGTCAACTGGGTCCGGTTCGGGGCTCGGTTACTACTCTCTCGGACTCGGGTTTGGTTCGGACAGAAATAGACAATAAGGGCTTTGAACATGACCCATTGAGATTCCACATCCCCATCCTTCCCCCGGATGCATCACAAATTCTTCTGGAAGTGGGAGTTGAGGACCGGACAGGTGCCCCGGTCAGATGTTCCCAGTTCACCCTCCCTACACGTTTGGGTTTACAAGGTCTGGCAGTCCGGCAAACTCCCCACACCGTCTGATCAGTGGACAGGTCTGCTCCGTTCTTTATCAGTGTTCAGGACTTAGGGCTGCAGATCTGATGATATGACCATAAAGTTGATCCGGCAATCTTTGGCAAAAGATACTCTGGTACCAAGTACACTTATGAATCACAATATGCTCTAAAGTGGTGTTAGTTATGGCCACTCAGGTTTAGGCCATCACCCCCCTCCCCTGGGGTCTGTCAATTGCTCTTAGTGTGGCCCCTCCCCTTGGACCAATATGTCTTGGAAGACCCTACCAGGAGCTATTGCTCGAGGCAACAGAGCTCCCAGGGTCACAGGGGCACACAAACCTTTCCACCAGGTAACTCTTGCACCCCCTCCAAGAATATCCACCTCCAGCATGGAAAATGACTATGACAGGAAAGCTGGTCAGGTCACTCAAAGCAGACCAGCTATTCCAAAACGTGATTTTAAGTCATGAAAAACGTTTGAAAAACATTCAGGCGCAATGCTAAGTGCATATTATTTCACCTCATTTTCTATTCCAAATAAATATCACAATAATATGAATCAAGTTTATGAAAGATTAGTCAAAGGATAAACACACCTTCCAAGAGAAACATATTTAATCATATGGTAATATTTTCATGTAAGTCAAGGAAAATTATGTATTTTTTGCAACATCCTATCAGACCATTTTCCGAGAGGCGGAGCACCATATCACTGCCTCCCCCCCCCCCCCCCCCCCCCTTTTCAACTCCAGTGAAACCGCCCAGAGAGTACAATGTTTTGCGCAAGGTGACTTCCAACTCCTGACAGGCTTTCTGTCGAGTAAACGCTGAAGATGCCTGGGGCAGAGTGCCAGCACCGAGGCCAGATGGGAGCCACAGTCTCTACCTGCCTAACCCCCCCTCGTCCCCCCCGTCCCCCCCGTCCCCGTCCCCTCCACCCGGTGCCAGTCCCCTGACACCCCCTTCTGCCATCTGTGCCGACCTGCCCCTAGCTGTCAACAGTTCAAGAGCGGGTTGTGGCGTTTCCCGTCTGTGCGTGGCAGCCGACAACACAGCTGTGCAGATGTTGTCGGGGCAAACAAGATGGCAACAGCGAGGCCTAACATCTGTGCTCCCTGTGGGAACAACCGAGCAGCACTTTGCGAGGAAGCCAGTCGCTGTTATACTGTGTCAATGAGCTGACAGGCGTGGTTCTTAGGGTTCCTGTGTGGAATCATCAGCTCGTAAAAGGCCTCAGAACAACCCTGCACAGTCACACACACAGTGCCACCACGGCATAATACTTCGCCAGTTCCATAAATATGTTCTGGGGATTAAACCCAGATTAAGACACTGTAAACTAAGCAGATTTACATCAACTAAGTAGATCACAGTGATGTGATACTGAAAACAACAAGATCATAGGTTACACAACGCATAATCCAAATATCATTATGTTTCTTAAATCTGCATCCCTTGTATGTTTTTTTATTTCTTTTAATCTTTACTGACATGATGAAGATATTTCAGTGAATGCGAAGCTGCTCTCACTCTTGACTCCTCTGCTGTTTCCCTGTGTGGCTTGTGGCTGCTGATGGCTGCTGATTTTCCTGTCACCCCCACCTCACTCCCTGCATGCTGCTTGATGCAGTCTGTGGCATGTGTCAGGTATTCCCTTCATTACCACCCTGCTGCTTTCTCACACACACATACATACGTGTGTGTGTGAGTGTGAGAGAGAGAGAGAGCAGAAGGCAAAATGAATAAAAGGACTTCATACATTTTTATGACCGCACCGATAAGGTCAGTCATGTGCTGTGGTTACTAAGCAACACTGCCACCCCATGTTGGACAGTTACGGACCAGAAGAGTCAAACTCATATGTTTACTATTGCTTTGTAAATGATAGTCAACCAGCCTCTTGCTTCCCAGATACATCTAGTCAACGTCGTATCAAAGTCTCATTTAGATGAGCACAAACATGAACTCATCCCATCCGATATTGCACCAAATTATGGAATATATTCTAAACGTCTCCAGAGGATCAGTGAATTCATAGATAGATGTAAAAGTTCATCAAGCTCAACATTCAGTATTTTTCTAACAAGGCGTCAAAATTGTTGTAAAATCGTGCAAGTCATGGTCCAACTTAGAGCAAATATCGTGAGGTGGGAACACCATCTCGAGTTTCCTTTTGGTAATTATATGAAATCTATGATGGAAATGATTCAATTTACGTACATATTTGCACATAAAAATATGAAATTTTTCTTGCACTTATTGTGCTGTTTGTCCGTTTTATCTTCTATGAATCGACCATATCGCTCTATTCATTTGGCCAAAGAGTTTTTTCACCAAGGAGAAGACGTGAGAGTTCCTCTGCTGAGCCATCACGAGTAACGTTCGGCTAACTAACTGACGTTTTGATTAGCTAGCAAACGATGTGTAATGTTTAATGAATACAGAGTGGCTGAAGGTTTTCCTTTCTTTTTTTACAGCCTACTTACTCGGTCCCTAAAGCATGCAAATGTGTTTATTTAAATTGTGTAAGTAAGCATAAATCTGGATTTACTAATTTAGTACTTAGTTTTGCAAAACTCTGATTAGAACTAATCTTAGATGAAATGAATCCTTGTTGGTGCAACCGAGCCTAAGAAGGTACTTGTCCAGAGTGTTATTTTCTGTTGGTATATTACCTCAAAATACTGTGCCAAACTATAATCAATTTCAAAAACCAGTATTGTTTTGATACTTGTTACTATCTCTAGCCAATTAATGCATTTCTTAATGTGTTTTGTCTTCAATTATTTTGCTAAGATTTGTCAAATACAACCTCTCAGCGTAGGGCACTTACATATATGCAATGTGGCATGTGGGGGCGGGACTGATGAAGACAGACAGGCACGTTTCTCTTTCATGCTTCTATTGTTTTGAGGGTAGTGGTCGTAAAATGTACAAGCAAAGTCAATCGCAATTTGTTATTCCAAACTATTCTATTAGAATCATATTCAATTTGTCAATGTACCTGTAAAAATCTTAAAGTCATTGTAGCATGTGAAAACTGTCTATTCATTTCTACCTAATAAAGTTCACTTCCATAGTGCCAGTTTTTGTGGATTAACACTCCAAAGATATAAACCGGTGAGGAATGTCCTGCACGTACAAAATAGATTTTTATGAATCAGCGCCTCAATAATCATACCAGTTGTGAATTTTGCTCCTTAAAATCTTTTGAATCCTAGAATTACCTCTGGATGACCCTGCTGTCCACTCAATCAGGACTGGACAGGAGAGCATTGAGCCGAGAGATGCAAAGTAGTCAATGAGTTTGATCAATGTATAGATCCGCTAAGGTTGGCCATCAAGGAGCTCTGCTCTGTCCATTCAATTAGGCACTGCCTCACAAGGCGAGGTGATTATGGAAACCAAAGAGGGAAAATTAGGGTTTTACCAGACATTAAGTTAGTTCTCTATTCCTAAAAAGAACAACAATGCATATGTGGACTACTGCAGCTAACATATAAGGAAAAATAGATATAAGTCCTTGCGTCTGTGGCAGAGTGGAATCATTTGTGAAGGCCTTTGTGGACTCATCCAGTCATCAATCAACAAACAAAAGGAAGATAAATATGTTAAAACTGAAAGCACAGCATAATTCTGGGTTTGTCTTATGAATGTTATTGAACACTATTTACAGGCTCGGGGGTTAACATAGAACGACGTTACGTATTAGGGTACGAGGAAGTCCGATTGTATAGAAGTCTATGAGAAAACAAACCTACTTCTCTCTTGATTTATCACCTCAGTAAACATTGTAAACATGAGATTCTGGTCTCAATCTCTAATTTCAAGTCTTCTTCAATACTGCATTTTCATTTTGCAATTATGGTCCATTTAGAGTCAAATAGACCATAAAGCAGGGTATGCTTCAGGGTACATTGTGATTGACAGGCAGATTAGGGAGGGAGCTGTCAGGTTAGAGGGAGGCAATGTGGCCCCTCTTAGTGAAAAAATAGTTATTTTCTATGCAAAGCAGGAAAGGGGAACAACATCACAGTACAGTGCAAGTTAACACAAAGCAGGATGGTTTGTGCACTTTTCAGTTCTCACGTTTATTCTTTTTGCCAAAAGACATCCCAGCATCAAAAGACGATGAAAATGTTATCTCGAGCCGACATAATAAAGGACAAACCAGGAAATGTCTAGAGCTGTACTGAAAACTTTAAAATGTCCTTCATAACGTTAACATTTGAATTATTAATCTTTTAACAGAAACATGGCATGTTTGGACGACCTTCTCTTTCCCTATCTCTCTCTCTCTCTCACACACACACACAGTGAGCAACGCACCGCTCAGTTGTCTTTGTAATTGTCTCAGCCCTCTGTGCAAAAGCCCAAATGTATTGAACAAAGATAGATGTAATCATTTCCAAAATTCAAACTTGTTTTTATCTCATGAAATACTCTGCTTCAATCCATATTTGGTGGCGTTTAGTTTTTCAAAAACATTTTTACTGCAGTCAGAACCGCAAAGGGAGGCATGCACTTGTATTAATGGGGTCGTTTAGCAGCAACATAAATTCCAGTACATGTATATTATCACAATATTGAGAAATCATATTTTTGCCATCTTTTTAGAGTGATCATCTGACAACAGACATTCAAAGCTTCATTCAAAAACCCCAAAAGAAGTTTGAATGTAAAACCATTAAATTAGGTACAACCAGTGATACTTGGAATAGGTTAATGATTACATTTCCTAACAGGTAATGAGTAATTGTATCGGATTACATTTAAATAACTCTCCCAATCCTGACTGTAATTGCAGTATATACGATATAACATAGTATATCTATAAATGCCAGTGTCAGTCCGTCCAACGCTTGGTCTGCACTAGATAGATTTTCATGAAATTGTATACATTCATGGTCCCATCATGTCATGTTTTTACCTTTTTCCATCAATTACTCTGCAACAAATCCATCATAGATCATGGAAATAACTTAAATTCTCCATCAGCACAGCACAAATGCTGCAGATGTGTCTTTCTGTTGATTGGAGGAACATCAACAGATTGATGATCTCAACTGTTGGAGTATCCAAGGCTCAATCGCTTTTTGTGCAACCTTCAGTGGAAAGCGTATCGCACATAGACACAGCACTTTCCACCCTCTAATGGTCTTACTCTGAAAGGAGAACACTTTTTCTACATTTCTTTATTCTAGAGACATGTCGACTCATTCAACTTGAATTGTGACTTTGTCTCACGTTCCGTTCAGAATTGATGGGCAGAGAGCAGGATTCAAAGATGATCTAATGAAATGAGGGTGTCAGGATGTACGGTAGACGACTGTTCCTCCGTTTCTACCTCGTAACGTGGTTTAAATTATTCAGCAGTCGAACCCAGGCAACAAAGCTCCCTTATTCCTTCAGAGTCACACATTGAGATGAACCTGCCGTAATTGGTCATTTTTAAGACGTTATCATATATATATATTTTATTGAGTTGTTTGAATATCATCAAAGTGTTTGAGAGTATTTTGTTAATAAGAGCCATAAAAGATCCCCTTGGGGTATTCAGCTCTTTGTAGTTAAGATTAATGGATATGATTATAATGTACATACATTATGTTGTAAATGAGCTGCTACAAACCTGAATCTCAGAGTAATTGAAGTAACATTATTATATAAATAGCTTTACTGAACATTATTTTGAAACTGCTGAATATAAAGTGTTGTATTATGAATATAAACCTGTCTAGAGATTGCCTGCATAGCAGCTTCACAACTCTGTTCTCTTTTCATTACGACTGTAATGTAGTTACCAAACCTGACAACCGTTTGCCACAATATGTGCTGTGTGGGGTTTTTAATAGGCCTTGCGCTGGTCTCTGTGTTTAATAATGAGTACAGACTTCCTGTTGTAATCACATTTTGCTCACAGTATTACCGACCCTCTTGTAAACCTTCACCCTTTGATTTTCACCACCTCCACCGGGTTTAATTTATACATCATCAAAAACCCTCAGTGCCTGGAGCACATTGGACAAATGTTGGCTGTTAAAACTAAACAAAACTGTCCACACAAACAAAGCATTGGGGGGGGGGGGGGGGGGGGGGGGGGGCGGCGGCGGCATAGTAACAGCTGTTAATGCCAGTTGGCAGATCTGTCTCTCTCTGGTGTTGTTTTCCTTCTATGTGTGGTTTGCTACAATTGGTGGAAAATGGCATTTGGGCTAAAAGTTCGAGCTTACAACCACGAAAAGCAAGCAGGCTAAGAAACCGCGACTTGTACTGTGTCTTTCTGTTGATCTCCTCACACGCACCCATTAATTCAACCATATTCAGTTCACCGTTTCAAAGCACAAACTTCCGGCTGGTCTCTTTCAGCATTCGTAAGCTATACTAACCAAATGTAATGTGCCGTAATTCCTAGATATCCCACGAAATGATTCTGTATGTTATCCATGTAATCATGAACGAGGAAGTATAAAGACCTGCTGAAGTAAGGCGGATGGGTCCAACTAACAGTCATGCTAACAGCTGTTCGTTGCCCATGTGAAACAAAAAAGTCAATGTGGAGGTTTTTGTTACTTAACTTTTGTAATTAGTTCGGGCACTTCTGTGGTCATTGTAACCCAGACGACGATCTTTTCCTGAACTTAACTAAGTGGCTTTGTTGCCTAACCCTAACTGAGTTTCCTGTGAAGACGGAGTTTTATTTTGGAAAGACCGTATGCATGTATTGAGCAGAAATTGACACTTGCTGCTGTCTTTCGTAGGAAAACGCATGAAGAATGAGCAGTAACTTTTTGTAAGATATCATACAAATCGTTGTATGAGGATACGTTGAACAGACTCTTGCTCTGCTATTATGTTATTATTTTTGTTTTTGCACCACGGGAGGCCCTGGATCCTTTTCCGGCAAGATACGGCCCTGACCACTGTTATTCTACAACTCTCTATCTGGATGGCAGTTTCTGTGGTTAGGTCCACCACATTGCTCCAGACTGAAACATCCCTACAACAACAATCAGGTGGATTGGTGTGACACTCAGCAATCCCTGATGATGTATCCTAGGTGATCCCGTTACTTCTCCTGCAGCACCTTTGTGAGGTTGACAAGTGGTACACACATTCATCAAACCTCAAGACCAATTGTCTCACGTCTGACCCTTAACCTAGCACCATCAGGACCTAAATAATTTGTCCAATGCTTTAGTTTATGACCAAATACCTGCAAAACTATTGACATTCCCATCAGCCCCGGCTGTACTTAGTGCTAATAGGAAACTCTTAGAATGCTAACACGCTAAACTATGATGGTGAACAATATACATCTTTATTAAAGAATATACACCTGTAGTCCCCAGTGGAAAATAAACTTGACAAGTGACATTACACTTGCTAAACATCATTGTCACTGTGAGCAACATTAGCATGTAGCTACTGCAAGGCAGGGTTGTGTACAGAGCTGCTAGCATGACGGCCTCTTAGTCTCAGTACAATTCTTACACGAAACATGAAACCCTAACACCAGAAATGTATTTTCCGACTTGACCGACAAATTTCTTGTCACGACAGCAGGTAACGGGACATGTATTCTCAGTAAACCGCAGCGTGGAGCATCATAACTGCATAATAAACACCTTAAGTCAGTGTGTAAGCACATTCCATTCACCATCATACTGTATGTTGTAATACTTTGGAGAAGTATTCATTCCTTATGAAACAATATAATGTTTGTTACAGATGTTGAAGATGTTCAAAACTTGAAAACATTCACAAAGTTGTAATTTCTCTTTGAAATTTCTTACTTTTTCAATTTATTTTGCATGCAGCAGTTTAAAAGTCCATCCAACTTTTTTTCAGCGAAGCACACCTCTTTATCAGTGCGAAAACAGAAGTCCCAGAAATGTCTGGGAAGGTTTTAACGTTTAAATAACAGAAGGGTTTAAAGAGGATAATACCTTTTGATTTGATCATAACCTCACAACATATCATGGAGTTAAAGCGGGGATTAGAGAAATAGGGATTGAGCTCTTTATGACCATGCAGAGCAGTGATTTTAATCCAATCCCTGTGCCCGAACGGTCCAGCAGGATGAACATCGAAGAGAATCATTTACCATATGGCTGAGTGATTGGACACAACAAGACAAAAAAAAGAGGCAATGAATCAACAAGACTGGTGAAGAACTCTCTGCTTTGTGCGCGCGTGTGTGTGTGTTTGGTCAACAGCACAAACCAACCATGTCTGTTGTGAATACGTTACATTTACTTGTTTGGATTTTGCTCAGTCTCGTGTATTTGCTCATGTACTAGCAATTAAATATGATTGTCTGAGTTTTTTTTACTGTTTTGCATGTAATCCAAGTATTTACACAACTTTTCTTCACTTGCATTTTTGACCGAAAAATAGGTGATAGAGAAAAAAAATGTTGTATATCACCAAAAAAAAAAAGGAATAAAACACCAAAGTGTGGATATCAATAGGTTTCAACGTGGAAGACAGTTTATCGAAAGACTTTCCTAATATTTTTTTGCAGACAGTAGGTACTATCACCGCCTGCAACTGGAGCAAAATGTGTTTGGTTTCTAATAATACTTTAAAGGGTAGAGGGGTGCTGAGAGTACCAGGCTGCTGACCAGCAATACAGCATCGAGTAGAGGAGGAGGAGGCGTGCACTTTACAATAAGCACCAGAGCTGGAAGACCAACAAACCCCCTCACTGCTTGGAGCCAGGGAGAATGACAGAGAGGGGGGGGGGATTAGGCAAATTCAACACAAACAAGAAAAACAACAATTTTGTTTTAATGTGTGAAAACAAAATCCCGCTGTCTTGGTTTTGGATGGTTGGCGTCGGCGATAATGATCTGTTTTATTTTGGGGGATGCCTGGCTAGAAGCGCCACGCAGGGCCCAGACAGGCGGTGACAGGTTCCTGTATTCCTGGTGCATACTCGTGTGCGGGGGTCTATGATGTGGACGCTAAGTCTAAGAGACAGACACTGTATCTGGGCGTGGGGGGGCTGAAGCCCGGCTCGTCTGCTACTGTATCTGAACATAAAAGGGCCACGCTAGATTCAAACAGTCACATGGCAGCGGATGTCGCCGCAGTAACCGTCGTGTCAGTGCCTTGAACAAAATCATTTCAAATTCTGCATAAAATGCCATCACAACACTGTACCTGAGAGACACAACATGGATTTTTAGCTCGATTCAAAATGTATTGTGTCCAAGTTCCACTCACGTTTGCTTAAATGATCATGAAAGAAATCTGCAGATTCAGCTTTGTTGTTCATTGATACATTTTATTATGGAGGTCACACCTCATTTAAATGAGATATTGACACCGTTCAATTTTCACATATTACTCTGACGCCTCCTCCTGTGTGGCTTGAATGGGGGGGGGGGGGGGCAAACTCATGCAAGGGGGCTGTGGATGTCTGACATGGCCGCTGTTTGATGCCCCCTGGTGCATTGGGGGGGTCGCTGCTTATAGTTGTCAAGGTCAATTAATGAATGCAGGCGAGAGGCTGTCAGGAGTCCCCCCAAAATGCCCCCAGGGCTCATAAATTATCCAGAAAACACATTAAAAGACAGGATCTGATCTCCTCCAATTAAGATAATTTAGCATTTATTTTCCCCTCACCAAATGCTTACACCGTATCCAGTCAGGTGTAGACTACACCCCTCCCTCTCCATCCCTCCCTCTCCCTGCCTCCCTCAGCATCCATCCTCCAGCTTGCTACACCACAGCAGCACCAGCAAACCAACCACAGAAGGATGTCCTGCATTGGCTAATTCTCTCCTGCTTATGTTAATGCAGTTTCCCCCTCTCTTGAGTGGGACACCTTGATCCTCCACCTCTGTGTTAAAACAAGAGAGATTTTTGTTTTGTTTTGTTTTGTTTTTGTCTCTAAACGCACCTTCAGAGGCTCAGCTGTGCGCCCCCTCATCCCCCCCACCCCTGCACCTTTAAGGCAATGGAGAGGGAGACAATCGGCTGCGGAGAAGGAGGCGAGGGTTTATTCCACAGTGCTCTGAGGCAGGGCAGGTTTTAAGCGCAGGGACCAGTGTGCGCAGTTTGTGTGTGCGGCTGCGGGGGGAAGATGCGTGTGCTTGTTGCTCGCCGGACGGAGAGAGGCGGCGAAGAGAGAATGAGTTTTCAGCGCAGCTAACAATCAACTCCACGCGCTTTTTAATCCTCGAAAAAAAATCCAACTTTTACGCATTTTTCCCCCCACATACCTGAGATGATATGCTCGGCCGTTTTCCGTGCGTAGACTTCTAAATTATTTATTCATTATTTATTGATTGTTTTCCGATTTTGGAGCATTTTTTGTTTTTGTTGTTTTTGTTTTGTTCTTTTAATTGTTTAACCGTGGAGTTACGTGCGCACAAAGGCAGTTTGTCCTATGCGTCTCCAGCCTCTGACTCAGCAGCAGCAGCAGCGGCACAGCTCACCTGGACCGGAGCGCACCGAGCCGAGCTCCCCCATGTTCCACGCAGAGCAGCGCTCCGACACGGGGAGACGGCTGCACTGAGGCCCGGCGCGGTGCGGTGCGGTCAGTCCAAAAAACAAGGGGAGACGCGCAGTTTGTGGATCATACACCATCTCCCACCGTAGCAGAAGACAATCAGCAGCAGGAAAGAAGCTCAAACCTCCTCCTCTTCATCTTCTTCCCAACGTGAAGGATTGAGAGAAAGAGAGGGAGAGAGGAAGGGAGAGGGAGAGAGAGATATTTGCAAGCTCCCCTTTCTTTCATTGCAATTGACTTGTTGAAGAAATAAAAGGAAGAAATAACAAGAAGAAAGAGTGCAGGGAGAGAGAGAAGAAAAAGCATAAGCTTGGATATTGAACGGAGCGGGGCATGTGGATATTGGCTCTTATCTTTTCCCAGTGCATCTTGAATGGTAGGTGCTGCATTTGTGCAAATTAAACTTCACGTGTTTCTTAAATTATCCCAGTGTACAAATATTGTCCTAAATAGCCAGTAAGCATTTCCATATTGAAGATATAGATTTCTTCTTTTCTTGTCGTGGAAATTTGAAGCAGGAACAGGCTGTTGCCATGTCCTGACAGGCAGTGGGGCTTTTTGTGGGTTTAGATAGTTACATCCACATGTATGAACGCTTAACCAATCGTGCATTTTCTTAACATTTAAGATTAGCCTTTTATCAAATGTAGACACACACAACACATACAGAGGGAGAGAGGAGAGCTGTAGGTTGAGTGTTAAGGTCTAGCCTGTACTGCATGAGGATCAGGGCATTTAAATGTGTTTGTTATTTTTAGTTTTCGTGCAATTCATTTTTTTTGGGGGGGGAATCCTAGGCCAAAAAATGAAACCTCTTAATTATTCTGTTTCCTTCTCAGTTCATACATGAAGGATTATTTATTGTTCCTCATTAAACTGCATTGGGCCTCAGCCTGGGTGCATTTTCCTACAACGTTTTTAGATGCTTAATGTGCATATTAACAGTTTGACTTTCACAGTTTCACACATTAATAATTATCCTTACGTGAATAATTGAGTTGTAACACATTTGCACCCACACCTGGTGTGTTCCCCATGTTTTTGTTATAAATCTTCAAACCTGCCTGTGAATTTCATTCAAATCACTCAATGAAATTGAAATAATTTCTTTCTGGACGTAAAAAAAAATTTCAGTTCAGAAGTCCTTAACCAACCATGTTAATGAAAAAATGTAGTATATTTACTTGCACGCTTTAATATGTGTACATGTTTTAAAAATATATATAATTTCAGGTATTAAATAACTTGCACATCTGATTGCATGTTTGCATGCTTTCTGTTAGATCTGTCGAGAGTATTCTTCGAAAAGGATTACTTAGGTTGGCTGTGCTTTTTTTTCTGGCATTGCACCCGCCATATTAGAAGCACAGACATGGAGTCATTTTGGATTGGAGAAAAAAAAAATAGACGAGCCCTTATCACCCTTGCCCAAGTCCACATCTCGCAAAACGCATCCAAATCCTCTTTTGTGCACAGTGAATCCCTCAAAAGATATGTTTGATAGGTGGCGATTGTGTTTTTGGACTAAGGGTGACAGATTTTTTACAGCGGATACAAGAAGGGTGTGTGAGGAGGGGGGGGGGGGGGGCAATAAGGAGGACAAGGGGCTGTGGGGTAGGGGGTGGGATGTGCGCGTGTTGGGGGGCAGAAATGAGCTCGAAAGAATATTGGGGGTATTTAGAAGACCTTTTTAAAAGGTAGACGAAAAACGAAAGAGGTTAAAAAATCTAAATTGGACACAATGTAAACTGAGAGTAGAGGGCGATGCGTCAAGCTAAGATGACAGGAAAACCATTTTGTGGCCATGCTGGAGGGTTCAATGAAGGCAGTGGTTATTTATAGGAGAGAATGGAGTCAAAGCGGTGACGGTTGTATGGCAAAGACCCCTTTTCTGTGATTGAGGCGAGACAATTTCAAGAAACAGAGGACACTGATGTCCGCACGGTGCTGTGCTGAAATCTCTGTTGGCTGAGAACGATCCATTGCTTTGCTTGTTGAATGGCTTTTTTCAGTCTCTTTGGTCCAGGCAACAGCGTTGCAAAATGGCTGCTGCTAGAGACATCTACATGGAAACTTTGAATGGCAGCAGCGGCACTTGTGATTGTGATGAACGCCACATTTGTGGCCACGGCCGATGTCGCGTCATTCATATATCGACAGACTCGAGGCTCATTTGACACTGACCTTTTCTATTGATTCAGAGATTCAAATGTTTTTGTGGTAGCAATTAGAATTACCCAGAGTGCATTATGACAATCCTCTTTGTATTTTGTTCCTTTCTGCGCCACGCTAAGTCGACTGCAGGCAGAATAAAAGGGCCGCGATTGCTGATCTTCAACGGTATTCTCTCTGCTCCACACCCCCCCACACACCCCACACCCCGAACAGACCTGCAAAGATTAGCCTTAATGAGCAGCTTCATTTTGCACCTCTTCTGGACACGTAGCAAGGAAGGCTTTTAGGGCTCTGGTCCAGTGCGGGCTGCTGAGGTTGTCTCTATGGAGACCTGGGTAATGAGTGCTGCTGCAGTGTGGGCTCTGGGCTTGAGCAACACTGCACTCTGTTCAGGTGACCCTGGCAATGCTTCCTGATAGATTTCAGCCCTTCTCTCTGTCTCTGTCTCTGTCTGTCTCTCTGTCTCTCTCTCTGTCTCCCTCTCTCTGTCTCTCTCTCTCTCTTTCTCTCTGTGTTAATAGTTCTGGGAGTCGCATTTCAATTCATCACTTGGAATCTGATTGAAAAGACTCAATTGCTCAAATGCTTAAATTGATTTTTGTCAGTTTAGTATTTTATGACTGTTTATGTAGGTATTGATATTTGCGTTGCCCATCCGTAGAATATATAGAATAGAAGATTACAACCACTGCTCTGGCTTTGCAGCGGTCATTTATGTATAGTATCAACTGTGCAAACTCCATTTTGCTCTGAATTGGCGTTTGCCAATTTGAGGACACATTTGCAAGCTCATCTACAGTAGATATAAACAATTCACCGCTGTAGAGAGTAAAATCTGCTGTAGAGTTCACTTCAGTGGTGCTTGAGCTTTTAAAGTGCTCTGGCAGAAGTGTCTATTAAAACCTAAATGGAATGGGAACAACGTATTCCAGTTATGAAGAGATGAAATTGGGGGAATGGCATGTTGTTTTTGCTCAGCTACGCTGGGGGGGGGGGGGGGGGGGGGGGGGGGGGATCTGACACATGCTCAATTGGACGCTAATAAGCTGTGTAAATATACAGCGAAGCTCCTCAATTGGCTCTTAGTATCATTCTGTGCATGTGTATTTTTAGCTTGCAGTTTAGGATGACGAGGGGCTGCCGGAGAAACGGTACCTCCGCTTATTAAAACATAAGCATTTTCAGTAAGACTTGATCCAGACTTTAAACATGATTAATGTGGGAGCAGAATTTAGTTTCTTTCCACATTTTCTTCCCAGTTCAGATCATCATAGCAACAAATCAAACACAGAAAACAGTGGAGCATCTGAATACCTGTCATCAGCAGTTAGACTGTTCACTTTGATCAGGAGTAACGAAGGCACGCCACTGACCCTGATGAGGACAGAGATTAGAATCAGTCAAGCACAGAGAGGTGAGGTGGTTTCACAATGAAGATATCACACATGTGGACTTCATTCCACGGTGTGTATCCATATAATTATACCACTTAAGGGCAACTGATTGATTTTAATATCTGCCTGCAGTTTACTGGGTCTGGAAAGATGGTGGGGAAAAAGTAAATAGGGACTTAAAAAATGAAGTTTACTTAATTAAATTCAACCTTTCCCTAACCTTAACCAAAGTGCTTTTGTCTAAAACTAACCAATCAGTAGGCGAACCCTGGTCTCCAGTGTCAAAGTGCACTTGATCACCCACCATCCACTCGAACACATCGAACAACATGTCTTTGGTGGGTTTCACAGAAACGTAGCACCGCCTTCACTCAACCAGTGAACATAATTCGGGCAGAGATTATGTTTGTATTCGGCTAGTTTGCAGTTTACTTACTCAACGTTCATTGAAATGTCTTTTTTGAACATTTGTCCAGTCTTCAAGAGGAGTTTGACCATTTGTCGATGCTTACAAAGTTTGCTGCTATTTCATTGTTTTGGCCAATTATGGCCAGTCAAAACAGCGTTGCTTAGAGGTCACATTAAGGCCAGTGGGAAACTAGGTCTGTGCAGCCTTTGGTATACATCTGTCACTTCACATAGAGCCAGGACGGGGTTGACAGAGCCACAGCAACCCGCATCAGAAAACAACTACTGAGCTCAAATCCTCGGCCGCACATTAATATCAGCACACCAGTCACCACAATATAGGCCACCGAAAATGCTTTGATTGTTCTTTTTAGGTAAGTCGTAGAGATGTCTTGTTTAAGGCCTGGCATGTATTTACTGATCCATTTATGTGTTCAACCCACATCTTTAGCATTCCATGTTATGATCATTTTCAATCACCAAGTATTTCTTCACTTTAATACAGAAACACTTTAAATGTCCTGAATATTTTAAATGATGTTTCACAAAGAATTAGTAACACATTTATTAACATGTAATCTGATTGTTTGTATTTAGGTCAGAGCTTTGATTTCTTGTTGACTTTATATTTCAGGCACCTAAAGGTGTTCAAGTCAAGTTTGTGTTTTGTCTTGATTATCAACTAATGTTATGCATCAGGATTAATATTAGTAACATGCTGTTTTTACGGAATCACTAATCACACCAGGATTTGTCGGTGCCATCGGGTCAAGATTTTTTTGTGCCGCTCCACTGTGTGTGCTTACGCCTTGGCCGACGAGAGTAGACTCAAGCATATGTTAATGGTTGCACATTGAACTGTTAAAGGTTTCATTTAACCCAGACCAGAATGCTTAAGGAGATGATAGTGTGTAGTGAGGCAGAAAAAGAGGAGGAAGAGAGGGGGGAAGAGGGACAGCGAGTCAGCGTGTGTTATGCAGTATCTAAAGCTCAAAGAATCATATCAAATCTGCCTGATCCATGATTCCATGCAGAAACCAGGCTATTTCAGACACTTCCATATGTATCCGACAGTCATATTGTTCTGCACCGATTAAGACTCAACGATCTTTATTGTACATCCAATCGGAAAAAGCCGAGGCTTTTACTTTATCATTTCGTCCAGTTAAAGCTCACAGTGCATACTGAGTGCCACAATCTACTTTAATTGGTACAAGTCTTTGCACTTGTACGTATGCAAGGTTAAATAATGTCAAAACAAAGCTTTGTACTGGTTTTGCTGACGACAATCCGTGATGCAACGGACAAGAGAACAGTGTGATTTATTAAATGTCAGGAAAGATATGAAGTTGAATTTAATAAGGTCAAAGCAAATGGGGTAGAAAAACGCTCTGCCATCATTAGAAAGCCAGATACGAACAGCTATTAAGAGACTTCCCAGCTTGTGAATGTTTTATAGATAAAATGAACATTGTAATAGGCGCTTACCAGAATCTGGCATTCATATACTGTACATCAGTGATTGACCAATGCTAACTACTATTCAGTGAGCTAGCAAAGCGTGGGACCAGAATTCCTTTGGCTTTTTGTGGGACATGTATTTCCAGTGTTCTTGTGTAATAGTACAATGGGTGAAACAGTATTGTTGAGTAAAAACAAGTGAGTTTTTTGGCATCCGTTTACGGGGCCGATGACTTAACAAGATGACAATTAGTTGTGTTGTTCGTGTCTGTAGGCGTTCACCATTAAACAGGGCAGCAGGTTCATGCTGTGGACTCAAAGGTACAGCAAGACGTAAGCGAGGTGGAGCTCAGGTTCTTCTAGAAGTAAAGGCCAATGCTTTGTGCTCATTGTCTAGTTTACACTTGATGTCTGACATTAACGATGGAGATGGTACAAGCAGGCAAATTTTATTTTTGTATGTCTAGAATCTAAAAACCAGATCTACTCAGACCCCTACAAGGACAACCCACTGCAACTATTCAATAGCAGAGGAAGCTCTGCGAAGATATAGGATGAAGAATCAGGGGGCTTTCCTCTCAAGCTTTCCGCACATTATGCGTCACGTTTATACATACGCAATTTGCAATAATAATTCATGTTTACTGGCAGCACAGGCTCGGCATCGGGGTGACATTCAGAAAGTGACGCGAAATGGGCAAACATGGTGCTTGACCTTACGCCACAGATCAGGGTTTGTGTGTGTCTAACCAAATGATTTTACTTGCCTGAACCCTCATCACACTCTAGTGGCCTCAAGCCAATGTTCTTCAATCAAAGCCACTATTTCTGGAAGCTCCGTATCTCCGGTCAGAAGAGGTGCAAAATGCTTGATTCTGATGGAATAAAAAATTGAGAAATGATGGGGAATTGGCAAATTTTGTAACCTTCTGTGATTGCTTTTACCTTGAAGATATCTGAAAGAATATGTCAGAGGTTGACGTTCTGCATGAGTTCAATGTGAATATGTTTGTTGAATAGGTGGTGCTCCATTATCCCCCTCCCCAGAAATGTGTTTTTCTAATGCTAAATGTTACATTATGATTGTTATTGTGTGGAGAAAAGTTTGGTCCCTTGGGTCACAGAATGGTTGCCAAACAACTCCTACAAAGACTTGGATATAGACGCCTGTCTGCATGCACAGAGACGGCATCCTTATTTTATTACTTTGTCTGTATATCTCTGAGAAGAAGTGAGTAAAGTAGTGACCCAAAGATCCTATTGCTTAGTACAGCTGCGTACTGTATGTATTGTAAGATGGTGCTCTGTGAGCAGGTGCTACTGCTCTACATAAAAACATGTCAACTCAATAAAGGCCTTTAACTACCATAACAATAACCAAGGATATACAACACAAGCATTTGCATATCTCACATAGCAGTGTTTGTCATCATCTTCTGGTTATACTTCCCATGATAAATATTAGTTATGGACTTATTATATTTGATGTTATTATGTCTCATTATATTTATATCAGTGGCATAAAATGGTCTGTTATATCACTCATTGTCCAACAAAAGTGGTTTGTGACAACCCTATTGATACCGTATCACTAACGAGACACTATATATCAGTGTCAACTGTACCGAGAAGCTTTGTGGTACGACTTTGAGTAAGATTCTCGCTGAGGTCCAAAGGTTGTAGCCTTTAACAGAGGGTCTGCTGTCACTTTGTTCCTGCGAGATGTAGGCTCTCTTGCATTGCAAAGATTAATACTCACCTTATTTTCTGCAATTCTTTAGAGATCGAATTTATAAAAAATATTTTAAAAAATACTGCTGTCTTTTAACGGTTCAAACAACATGTAATTCATGCCATTGTTGATTTGTAAATTGCTACTTGTGTGTAATACATAATTTATATACTTTAGAATTTTTGTTCCTCAATTACAAACTCAAGAATGATTTCTTAACAAGTTAACAAGGCCAATAAAGACCAATAACCCAGCTATTTCTTTTCTATTTTCCCTCTTCATAATACCCTGACCTTGCCTTAATAAGACACACATATAAAAGATAATGTTTTCAATGTAGATATACAATTAGCCTAAGATATGAGCGCACTGTTTTCCGTGTACGTGGGCAACGAGGCCTGTAAACTGATAAATGAGACTATTCACAAAATTAATTCATCAACAAAACTTTGGTAAAAAAAGGACAAAAGGCTTCAATCAAGATACTTAAAATGTAATTAGTAAAAGCAGGTGCATTCTGAACGTGAGGTCCCTTTGCAACAAAAAAAAGGTAGAGGTGACCTGGAACTGGAATAACAAATCATTGGTTCAAATACCAGCGTGATGCTCTATGGGAGCTGGGTGTGGCTTCATTGGGTGGAATACAGAGAACAAGAATACAAAAATATATGAAATTGAACAAAAAACATAGTGATGATACATGTTATTTTATTTTTTATGAAGAAAATAAATGAATATTAAACTGTAAAAGCCTTTCCTGGAAAAAAAAAAGAAAAAAATCTAGAATCTGGATCTCACTTTGCAATTTCTTCCCCCTGTGGCTGACTGCTGGACAGATTCATTAGGCGTAACCAAACCGTGCTGATTAGCATTCAGAATCCAGCTCTGTTCCTGTAGCCCCGAATGTGTAACATTTTCAAACATTATGGCGAATGTTTCATTAAAGTGTTGCTCGCTCCCAGCTCCATTCCGCTCCAGTCTCCACTCTATCAGGCCTTCCCCAGAAGTGATTATGCTAATTGCTGTTTGATCAGATGATTAAATTATAATTTGATTAATCCCGGGCACTAAACGCTCTGAATACGTTGATGTGTATTTTGCTGCCTGGCAGTGTTTGCAGAGCCCCCCCCCATCACCAGCCAAGCTGTCTGATACACACAACCCAGGTATGGGACAGGGAGAGATGTATGTAAGGCTACACGGGGACGTAGTTATGAACAGGAACGAAACCCTGTTTTTTTTATGGAAACATGATGATTAATAAAGGCTCACTCTCGAATGTGTGTAGATTGAGTGCGGCTCTAATGCAGATCGCTGCCATTCTCTCCCCATTGCCTGTCCCTGCTACTCTCAATTGGCTGTGTATCCATCAGGGTGATTTATAGTAGCGCTGCATAGACGGGCTCCTGTAGGACTAAAATGAGGGTCCTATGCTGTATGCCCACTGTAGGACTCAATGCCCCTCTGGCATCTCAAGGTGTATTTTTAGTTTGGACGATTCCTCTATTCCAGTCTTGTTATTATGTTTATATTTGAAGGTAAATGAAAGGGTTAAAGTGAAAATATTCTAAGTACACATCTGAATAGATTGGCTCACTATGTGTTTGCATCGTAGCAATAAGGGAGGGCTCTCTCCTGCAGTGGGGTTACTGAAGATGAAATACTCTCGCCTGTGAGGCAAATGGAGGGCTGTTGAGGGGAGTGGAGGCAGGGATGGGGGAGAGTGTTGGGGGGGGGGGGGGTTCTGAGGCAGAAGAGGATGGCTGTGGGCAGAAAGACAACCGTGTCTAGTCATCTGACCCACAATCCCATTTAACCCCAGGACTTTGATTTGCCCTCCACTGTCAACTGCTTATTTCGCCTCTTTGTTTCTCTCCTGCAAATGGCTTTTTATTTTCACCACCTCGAGATGATGCAAAGCAACACGGCAATTCCTACCGCAGCCTCTTTCAGAGCCACAGAGAAAAAAAAAAATATTTTAATATTTTATAGTCCTATAGTCCTTCGTTTTAACCATTTTGATGCAATTAAACCATAGGTTTTCTTGTAATAACTAACAAGGCAGAAAACACTGCAGTGATAAAGATGTAAGCACATGTATTCTACATTCTTCTCTATAAATCCTGTAACTAAATATAAGTAAAACGAGGGGCGAGGGCAGCACTCACACTTTTGCATACAGAAAAGTGTCTTTGCATGGACATTACATATTTCCGGTAGTGGTGCTAGATGCACCTAACTGCAAAATAGAAGTGCTAAATGTATTTTCTTTGGAAGAATAATGTATTTTGCATGTTTTGAGACTCTATTCTAGAAAAAGCTAACTCTCATCCAATTGTACGCCGTTACAGCATCTCCCTGCTTCCCCTGATTACTGGTCCAAAACCTCAAACAAGGCCCAAGGAACTAAAGCTGATGTATGTGTTTTCTCAAATCCCACACACTTGTGATGGTGGGGGGGGGGGGGCCTTTCACGGAGCTTTTGGCCGGCCTGATGGTGCAGCTGCAATGATCGGACAGAAATATGTCTAAATGGACCCACATCTGGCAGAGATGGACGCTTTTTATTGAACAACAAGTCAAACTAAACAACGGCAGACAGCCTGAACATATCAGTGCTGCCCGAACATTTCCCGGTCACATATATTTGCCCGGTGTTTGCTCACCAGCCATGTTGCATTTTTAGCTCTCAGTCATTCATGTCACCATGTTTCGTCACCGCTCGCCTTCAGTCATACGTCAAATCGAGTCAAATTTATTTATGGGAAAGTAATTTAAGGAAAAAAACGGATTAGTCATGAAGCGCATTACAGAGTTCTTCATACAAGTGCACATTAGAAGAAAAAGCATTAAAAGTGTTTTTAACGGCAAAGACCACAATTAAATGTAGAATTCAATACGTTACGTTAAAGCTGTTGCTCTGCTGCAGTGTTGGAACCCTCACAGCAGAAATGACATAAAAATCTGCTCAGATTATTTCAATATTGTAATTATTCTAATCGTGAAACGTATGTATCGGCTATAGGCTCCTGTGCCGTGTTACAGTATAATATGTAGGCGATCCTCAAGCTGTCTGCCGTCCTCCTTCAGCTAATCTCCTCGCTCATCCCCCCCACTGAGTTTAATGTCCTCTCTCTCAGCTCACCTGAGCTCCAGCGCCTCTCCCCCTCTCTCCGGCTATCAGCTCAGTCACAGTTGCACTTGATAGTACAGCGAGCCCAGGTGGGAAGGAATTTTAGCGAAACGGAAATAATGCCTCTCCTGCACTCTCTAAAAGCATGCACACAGTGGACATTGTGCTACATAGGAATCTGAGTCAAGTACTGCACAACTGTTCAGGCAAGAAAAGTCAATAACTAACAGCTCCAACTACAGATCCCCTCACTAAAAAAGACCAGGACTGAAAATGTGTCATTGTCTCTTTATAGGTAGCTATATTTTCTAGTTATGTAAAGCAGAAAGGAACATTTTAAAATGCTAAAGCTAAAGGAAAAGTGAACATTTCTGGAAATATGCTCGTTCCTGTTCTTGCAGAGAGCTACTGTATGATTTATATGTCATACTGTCTGTATGGTAAATATGAAGCTACCGCTAGGAGCTCTTTAGCTCAGCTTTGCGCTGGCTTTGTCCAAAGGTAAAAATAAATCAGAAATCAGCACTTCTGAGGCTCACTGAGTACTTGACTTTAACGTTTGCAAGTCTGCAAGTGGAATACCTGATGCAGTTGTCTGATCAGGCTAGTGAAAAATAAATGTGATCTTTATTATTAGGGATGCCCGGATTGATCAGCAGATACGTATGCAGCTTTGAATTGTTGTACTCTCGTGGCCAATTTGTTTTTAGAGGTTTTAGAAACAGGAGGTCTTAAAAATCTTCATTTGAGTAAATGTTTTTCCAGCCAAATTTAAATTGTTTAGAGGATATACAACCTTAGTTTCTTTATAATGCATGAAATACTTGACTGCTTTCTTTACAGGGCTTGTACAAAGGCAATAAAGTAGCCCATGAATATGTGATATTAGTTTACAGATAATTACAATTCCCCCTCTGCATTGTGGAGGTTGGTTTACTGTGTTTTCCCCATTACACTCGTTGTCTTTTAGCTTTTTCACAGAACATTTTGTTCGTACGCCCTCTGGCATTTCACAGAATAATGCAACGAACAGCGCACCTCGTTGATCACGTGCCATCTGTGGAGTTAAAACAAAGCTTAATTGTCCAAATCCCTATTTATTCATTTTTAATAGGTCCAAAGTTTATATGTTAAACCTTGCTAGTTTAAAACTAAAACGTAAAAACAACAGATTGCAGTTAGTCAGGGTTACATTGCCCATATAAAGGCACAACAGTGCTTTGAACTGCATGCTGACAGAAGAATACTAACATGCTCACAATGTTCAGCATCACAACTGTCCAATACGTGAGATATTTCAGTCTGGATCAAAGTGGAGGACTGACAGACCAACGTAACTGTTTGTAGAGCCACGTCGCTAGCATGGCTTTCAACCTGCTTGGGAAGAAAACGGTGATTATTTATGATTAGTTTGTTCAGAAGACAAAAACACATGTACTGTACATACATGAGCAGGGTGTGTTCTGGGTTTTAACATGGCTCTGTAATGCAATATGTGAGCTGACTGCTGTGGCTCCTGGAACGAAACCGACGTCTACATCAAGCTCTGATTCACACTTTGATATTCATGTGGAATATATATTAGAAGTTGCTACGTTCGGGAACGTCCTGCTATTTCAACGCCGTGTCTCTCAGGAAGGCTAATGGAGCATTATGAATGTCTCATATGGTTGTTTTTACCTCTTTTGCTTCTTTCCCTTGATGTGCCTTTGCATATTAGCTTCAGCGGCAGCAGCTGGAGTTTGTTTACTCGCTCTCAGGACTTTCCCTCCTCAGCCATCTCTCTCTTATTTCTCTCTCTCTGTCTCTCTGTCTCAGTTGATTTGCAGTATTAGTCCATTTCCACCTCGGTGATGTAACTGATTAAGGTCTTCAAAGCGCCCCGTCTGTGGGAACTCCCACCTCTACCGTTTGGCGCTCATGTAAATGAGCGTTCATATGCATCAACTAATCCACTCCACGGCGACTCTCATCTCGCCCTCCGGAGAGTTGACATCAGAGGAGGGTATCATTGGTTTTACATAGCGGCTGCGTGGCACTGAGCGCGCTGCTCAACATTATTCATGAGGGCAAAATGGGAGCCGGTGATTTGGGAGTGCGAGGGGAACCCGGGCTCTAAGATCTGCGCATCTCGGATCGGCGCTGCACTCCTCTCTATGATTATTGTGTAAGCCCCTAGGGCAGGAGAGGAGGGGGCTCGGATGCTTACTCGCTGTCATCACGAGGCCCTCCCGTCCCCCAACCCCCGTCCCCACTATCCCTCCTCCTTTTGCGACCCCCCCCCCCCCCCCCCCCCTAGCCCCCACTCTCCACCCTCCCTAGGCAGTCTCTGCAGAGCTCTGCCTTAATTACCTGCATCGGCTGCCATGAGCTGTCAGTGTGGCTCAGTGCTTGTTTGCCCCCTGTGGAGTTGCCCTAATGTCTTGATGCCCTGGTACCCACCGTAGCACCGCAGACATCTCTGACCTGGCGGAGGCCACACCGTGGCTGAGAGCCAAATGGACTCTTAACGTTTAAACACATCAGTGGCATTGGGGCGGGTGCAGTGGCTAATAGCTAATTCAATGTGATGAAATCAGAGGAGAAAAGGTGAACGTCAGAACGCCATCGCCGAGAACAAAACAGTGAGCCAGCACATTGTGTGATAATGGCGAAGCACCAATGACTTTTTGTCATTTTCAACAAGAAAACAAAAGGCGCCCAAGCCCATTCATCGAAGGTTGATTAATGGTGTTTGGTTGAGGTAAACACAGGCTGAGCAAAAAGCCCCTCTCATCAGCGGGCTAATGCATAGGCCTATTTATGTTGTGTGTTGGTGGGACCTGTATTGATCAGACATTTACTTAAATAAATTGCCTGGGTGATTTGGAAGCAACCGCTGATGGGCACCGTCGTAGTGGAGCATCACGGGTCTTACTGAACACACAATACCGGGGGAAATAAAAGGCTTGTTTGTTTATTCTTTTGGAATCGGGATATTATTGAGTATTTTTGCAGCCGGTGCCCACTCTCACAACACTCTCTGGAGCAACTCCTCACCGTCTCACCTGTCAGCCATGTCAGCCCTCTATGTATGTGGGGTGCTTCCAGACATTAACGCCCCCCCCCCTCCACATCCCTCTGATACGCCCGCGTGCACTCTCCTTGACCAAAGTGTGTCTGGTGCCCTTGAGCTCCAAACGCATCAGCAGAGGCTCCACAACCGCGGAGGATCGCATTAGGAGTCACCTGCAAAATCCACGGTTCGAGGCTTCAGCACGCCCAGCCACCAATAGGTGCTGACATGTGGGACTGTGCCAAGCATTATTTCGCACTGCAAGAAGAAGGGACCTTCACTAACCCAACATGACCCCCCCTCCCCTCTTCCTGCCCCCGCGCTTTGCTCAGACCAAAAACACAGGAAAAAAGAGAGAGTGCATCTATTATACATTTATGGGATTCATAATTAAACAATATCACTTTTTCCTCTTTGTGGTTTTGGCTCATGGAAAGCTGATGTGCTCTGGCACAGGCAGGCATATGGTGACTGCTAGTGAGAGTGTGTGTGTGTGTGTGTGTGTGTGTGTGTGGGGGCATGATAGTCATGGGAGTGCATTCGTTTTCAGCATATACTACTGTAATGTGTGCGATGCCAAAGCCGTACCAGACTGAGACTGAGATAGAATGACTCGTCGGATTTGTACAGTTTGTACATTGGTGGAATTAAATATAGAGATAAGAATGCAGCAACAAATCTCAGGAACCAACTTTAAAGAAAAAGGAGGTATAGAAACAGCCCAATCATAGTTTTTCAGTGCGCTCAATAAGCCGCCGTGACATCTTAAGAGAATACTTCATTTTTACAGTAAGATTCAGAAAACCAGCACGATCAACAGAGACAGAAACCCTTTGAGATGCGGACCAAAGCGTTGCAGACTGCAGTCTTAATCTGCCAACCGGGCTGACGTCTCACCGACCATCGATAGGGTCCACATAAATCTTTCATCTCCCATTTCAAGACTCAGCCTGCTCTTGTTTTGATCTCACCCAGCATTATCACTAGCTCCTCAAACGTGCGGCCTCTTCAGTCTGCAAAAACAATGCATTTCACATCTCCGAGATGCGCATTTGTACGTGTTACATTTTACTATTCTATGACAGCCGTTAATGAGATTATTTTTATTTAACGGTGCCGTACACAAACACACTTGATGACAGCTAACAGCCACCCACATACTGTCTCCTTTGCTTGCAAGCAAGCAGTATGATAAATTAGGCCGGTTTGTCTTGGGCTATTTATTTCCAACTGAATATTCATGTCATATCCTGGCAAAATACAAATTCTGTTTCTGTAATTTCTGCTTTATTAAATAATTGTGAAAGGAAATGAAGTGTGAGGAGTCAGTGTCTACCATTAAACTGATTTGAATGCACTATTGGATAAGTGGTCCAAGTTGGGTAACGTCTGATTTTTTTTCGAAGGTGCTAAACATTGAGAGCGGGAGCATTTCTGTTGCCTCCACAACCTTGTGCCGGTTGAGCCGGCTGCTCGCAGCTAACTGTGATAACAGCGGTAACAGAGCAAACGTGTCATAAGGTGTTTGCTGCTATATTAAAGCTCTGAATAATAAATGTAGCACCTTTTAAATCAAATCACTTTACTAGACAGCATCCCTTTGCTCTTAAACCAGGACACAGCAGAGTGTATTCTCTGTTTTCCAAACATTTTAGGGCTGCACTGCTTTTTCAGTCGCAGGGACTCGTGAAGGTCCAGCGGCCGGTAAAAACAGATCAGCAGCAGAGTCGGTCAGCGGGCAGCGGAGTGCGGTGTGACTTCCTCTCTGGCATGCGTTGTTTGTTTTGCACCTGCATCCCGGTGTAAAGGTGGAGCGGGTCAGAATGTGAGAGACGGGACCAGAGGAGCGTGAAGGAGAGATGAAGGTGACTAAAGAACGCAGAGCTCGGAGAGAAAGACAGTGAAGAGAAAAGGAATAAGGATAAAAAGTATTCATTTGAAGGAGGCTGTGGGACACAACTGACTCGGAGCACGTCTTTGACCTCTTGTCATGGCATCTCTCCTGTCCTCCCTTTTCTTTACATTCTCTTCCAGTCTATCTCTGTTAATAGCAGCCCACTCGTCACCCGTCGGAGTGCTTTCCAGCTTTCCCGCCTCCCCACTCAAACCCCGCCCCCGCTGTTTTCCATGGCACTGTGCTGAAAAAATACAAGCACTCCCACTGTATCTATTTGAACCGTTGGGATCTGGCATGGTTTTGCGTCCATCAGGCTTTCTAATCTGAAGGAATCAGCCACCCAGAAGTGGGTGGTGGTGGTGGTGGAGGTGGAGATGGAGGTGGAGGTGGTAGGGGGGGGTCTCAATTTTTTATGAGTTGGTGCAAAGCGAATCGAGACAAAAGCAGTTAGGAGGCAGCCTCTCTTCTTCGCCCAGTCACCTTTCAAACACGCTCAGACCGGAGGCTGCGTGATGGTTGTTTGTTTTGGTTCACAGCCACCATCACACTGTTAAAACCTCCTGTTCTACTTCCACCATCAACAGCTGTTAATGGTGGGGTTCAAATACAAATCATGCGTTATTATTTCATCCTTTTAGGCACAAATGGTAGCTTTGAATTTCACCGCTATTTACCTTACTTCATTTTCACTGTATTTTTTTAAACTTTTTAAGCTAAAAGGAGAAGACCTGTTTGTGGAACAAAACAGATAATGACTTAAAGAGATGAACAATGAAAAAAACATATTTAACATTACTGTAATGTGAAATACTAATACACAGGTACACAACTGACTACTGCCAACCCATAGTTTCACTGTGACACAATCGTACTTCATTAAGAAAGAAATATAAAGACATTGTTTTTCTTAGCGTGCATATTTAATGAACTAAGATAAGTCTTTAGATTATACAATTTGTGACAGTGGCTTTCAAAATCAATAAAAATCAGCTACTGCATAGTATAGTATGGATGATGTAGTGTATTGCTAATTGCCTGTAACTACAAGGATTCAAACGGTGTCACAATAACAGCCGCTTGCCAGCCGCTCTGTCTGTTATGGAGCAACAGTCACACGGTGGCTCCCTGCTATTCCTAACAGATGCTGAGATTTTATGATCATCTTGATGGCAGATTTTCCTACTTAAGGAAACCACTGACAAGCTGTTACTCTGTGTTTACAAGTAAATTAACTCTCGATAAGCTCTTTATGTATCATTATGGGTAGTGAAACATTTAGAACGTCCCTTTTTTTGCTTGTACTTCACGATTTATGGCGTTTTCGCCGATGCTTTTTTTTGTATATGTGCTGCATTAGTGCAGCTACGTTAAACCCGTTAGTTTAGCAAATGCATCATTTTGAGGAAATAAGAAATAATGATAAAAGTAATTTGAAGGTTAATGCTCAGAATGGACCCACGCTTGGTCTTTGCAACACATTCTAAAGGAACCCTTCAAACTGATGATTGATCGTTGTAAGAGTAGCTCGGTTAGTAATGTGATGTCATGTAAGACTACAGTTATTTATCTGCGCGTCAACTACAACACAGGATCGACTGACACAATGTACACACAAAATACAACCTCACATGCACACTTGGATGCAAACACACTGTCGTCAGGTTACTCATGTATTGGTAAAATGACACCTGAATGTTTAAGGTTCAGGTTCTAGCGAGGCCAAAAAACGGCAATCAATAATAGAAAAATCCTCCAGAACGTGACATGTGTCGTGGCTCCTCTGCTTTATCTCACCTCCTCTTGGATACGGAGCTACAGTCTTATAGCCGTCGACAGCTACAACTGTCTGCCTCTCAACACCTCCAGGCCTGGCCCTCAGAGCACCGCATGTGTGAAGTGAGTGCCTGCTAGAAATGCGCGGAAACATGTGTACTCTGCAGTGTTTGTTTGTCTTAACAGGTTGAACGACCGGTGGGTGGAAGTGGCCGGTGATTTGAGCTCGCTCATTAGGAATTTATGAAGCGCTAAAATGTTGGGTCTCCGGGGAGGGGGGATTGGCAGCTGTCGCACAGGCAGGCTGGCGACAGGAAAGGGAGAGCGGGCCCACAACACAGACAGCAGAGGCTGAAGAGATACAGTAGAGATGCCTGAAATATTTACAGTCGGTGAGGGACTTTTAAACTTTAAAGGTCCACACTGTACATCTTTTTTTATTATAAATATTATCACATGATCATTGTTTGTTCACTGTAGAATCATCATTTTAAAATAAGCGTTCTGAATGAATTGTTTATCCATGAAAGATACTTTCATATTTTTGTTGCAGTACCAATCTGCCACTGCCTTATAGAGACACAATTTAATCAGATCTAATCTTTTCAAGCATAAGATTTGAATCACCAACTTCATAGCTAAAGAAGCTTTCGTGATGACAGTGCTGCAGTAGGCAAAACTCTACATTGGGGCCCATCAGTGTGATCGCCCTGAGAGACGTCTGAAGAAAACCCACAGCAATAGAAATACCACAAGGAAATGAAGAAAACATAACTAGCATTAAGACAAAAAATGCTGCATAGACATTTTTAATTAGCAAATTGACAAAAACATACATTGATACATTGACATGCAGTACATGTAAAAACAGATATAGAATAGCAAGCACAAACATCTCATTTACGAGATCTCATTCGTGCAACTCAAACAGCCACACACGTATATTACTTTTACGAACGCTTTCACATTACTCTGCGCAGAATATCTCTGCTCACGCGAGCAAAATTGCAGCCTGCAAGGAAAAACCATGCTCTGAGTGCGAGGAGCGAGGTACACCTACCTCAAACCTACGCAGTCCAATACTGTATAACCAGCCTACCTTCATTGCTATCATTTCTCAATGAAAACTGAAATCTATAACCTTCTAGAAGGTGTATTAGACCTCATTTGTGTTAATGAGGCGTTCCGACTAAACTGGCAACTGTTTTTTTTATAGTGTACAGGCTAACATAGCCTGTATCATGCTAAGTCATAGAGTAAGTGATGACTACAGACATGCATGTTTAATAAAAAAGTGCTCAAGCTATTCATTTAGTCAGTCGATAAAAAATGATTGATTGCGTTAGATACCTGTCCCTCAGAAAAGAAGAAGCAGCTATGAGATCACTTGTTTGTGCAGTGAGGAGGAATGCAGTTTGAAGGTTACGACCATTTCTTGAAGTGTAGACACATTCAAGATATTAGCTACTACAACGGTACACAAAGAATCTTCCAGATTTTTTTTAAATGTGCCACAAACGGGGGGCTGCAGTTATCTCGCATTGTTTATTTTTTATTTTTTCTCCACCAAACACAACAGGGAAAATACTCAAAAGACAGTGGATGTATTAAACAAGTCCTCCATCCTTCCTTGGGATCCAGCCAGTATATATATCCTGGCTCCGTGCCAACACTGTGGGTTTTCCATTACAGCAAAGAGTTGCATTGTCAGTTTTTATCCAGCACAGTAACGTACTACAGGGGAAGTGCATCGCATTACATTGACTCGCTTCATTAGTTAAGATGACTTGGAAACATCCTCTGCTGCACACTGTGTAGGTGAACATGACAAATTGACTGCATATCAGCTTTTAGGACCTTTTTTTCATTATTATTATTATAATTTCTTTTGCCAATATCCAAATTGTAATTACAGAAACTGATTCTCAGTAAGTGTTTGACACCACGGCAACAATATACTTGTTACAGTGATAGATTACCTGTTTAGATCCAAGATGGAACCTTTTTGGATGCCACAGAAGCTGCATGACAGCTTTTAATTCGGATGAAAGCAGAGATGCAAATGAGTTTGTCAAGAGAGAATGTATGGTTGTTCGGCCGTGCGAGGGCAAACACAAAAGCGACGGAAAAGAAGATAAATAACACCTCTAAAACACCAAAATATCTTGTGAACATTGCTGCTTACACTATGTGACATGGCCACTTCTATTGCGCGTGTGTTCAGGATGCTTGCTTAAACTTGAATAGTAATGCGTTTTTTCCTCCATATGTTTAACAAGAAATGCCGCTGATGTTAAAAAATGACCCCTGAAGCCACTGACAACAAGAACTCTGTGGATTTCCGAGAACTCTGTTGGGTTGTTTGCCCTTAGAACCTTTCGCTCTGTGCAGAAAAGGATTGTGGATATGAATATTTGTGTGTGGTATGTCGGGCTGATAAATCTGCAGATTTTTTATTTTTTTACAATTAATGGGGATATATCACCAACCCACAAACTGTGAAATATGACGACCCAGTCAGTTTTTTTTTATGGGCTGCCTAGATCAGAAAACGTGATTCAACAAGCCAATCAGGTTTGTCTCCCCTTCATAAGTCACACGCAGACTCTTTCAAACAACCCCAAAATATTCACTTTACGATGATATAAGAAAAGCTATAAATTCTTTCATGTGAGAGAATGTTTGGCTTTTCTTGTTTTCTTGAAAAATGACTGAAAACATTAATAGATTATCAAAATAGGTGCCCATTATTATTGTTATTTTTTTTAAATCTCGTCGATAAATTGATTTATTGTCTCTAGTGTCCTGTGTGGTTTTCACACATGTGCATGTTTTAGAGGGAGAGTGTGACTACAGACATGCATGTTGTGAAGGCGGGTCTGGCGCTCTGCCAGCTCTGTTATTTCACATCCATCGCTGCTCTCCCAGAGCTTTGCTGCAATGTCTCTTCATAGACAACAAGAGAGACTCCTGCAGCCTCGCTCCACTGCAGTGAGCACAAACACAATGGTCAACCAGGGACAAACACACTCGGCCAGAGATGCAGGATAGCACAACTCTGTCAGATTATATGATAGTCATTCTGTTATGTGGTGGGGTTTAACAATAGTGGGTACAGTTTGTCCGTTTCATTATTTAAAGACCTCTGACATACAATGTTCAAGTTTGATAGGAAGCTAAAAAAAACAACAACCAACGTATCTAACATTCCTCTTTTCAATCTCATTTGTCTCCCTGCAGTTTTCTGTGAAGATCTACGTTCCAGCTTATATTTTGTCAATGCATCTGTGCAAGAGGTAGTGTTTGCCAGCACCACAGGGACATCGGTGGCCTGTCCCGCCGCAGGCGTGCCCCCTGTCTCACTGCGCTGGTACCTGGCCACCAGCGAGGAGATCTATGATGTGCCAGGGATCCGCCATGTGCACCCCAATGGCACCCTTCAGATCTTCCACATCCCCCCTTCCAGCTTCAGCAAACTCATCCATGACAACACCTACTATTGCACAGCGGAGAACCCCTCAGGGAGAATCAGGAGCCAAGATGTCCACATTAAGGCTGGTCAGTTCCTCTGCTCGTGAATGTCTGCACTACTGCTTTGTTGCAATCCAAGCAATTTGTGGTTGTATTATGAGGAGTAGCACGTCTTACTGTAGCTCAGTATTAGTCTTATGCACAACACCTCTTTGTCCTCTCCTCCGCAGTCCTACGAGAGCCCTACACAGTCCGGGTGGAGGACCAGAAAGCCATGAGAGGCAATGTGGCGGTCTTCAAGTGCATTATCCCTGCCTCAGTGGAGGCCTACATCACCGTTGTGTCCTGGGAGAAAGACACATTGTCAATCAACGCTGAAAGTAAGTCTGTGTTTTTTGTTCCACAGTGTTTAGTCGCCGATGAGGCTTTTGTTTGCTGAGTTGTGTTGAGCACTGTGACAGCAGAGGTGTGTTTGGTCCAAGCTAACTGTACGAATCTTCTGACGTGAACCCGCACAAAGGCCTTGCTTGTACCAGCCAGCCAGGCCCATCCTGTGTGTGTGTGTGTGTGTGTGTGTGTGCGTCCACGTCGGTCTGACCTAATGACGGTGAGGTCCCGCTCCTCTTCCTCTGCCTGGTCTTCCACGGGAGCGCAGGCTGCCAGCCATGTCACTTAGTCTCAGTGTATTGACCCATTTCTCCGGTTGATAGGAAGCACCGCAGCACTCCGATCATTCAAATCACTTAAATGGAACGCTCGCCTGCGTGATTGTTTCCCAGCCCTGGGGGGCAAATTCACTTTATGTGGGGCATTTAGCAAACTCAATAGACAGGGGCTAATGTCATTTTGCTTTTGGATGGAGGGCAAATGCTGGCTAGCGACTGCTTTTTTTTTGTTTTTTTTGACGTTTCACATTTGTCCGATGAGGCGAAATCGGCCAAGTTGAAATCTATAGCAATCTCTTAATTGTCCTTAAATGGATTTGCCGCGAGCGTGTTTTCAGATATGGCTATTTACAGGGATGGAATGTACACTGTAGGTTTCTCTCATTTTTAATAAAATTTGTGTTTGGATGTTATGAACTTATCACTGAATCGTCAAATAGTTTTGCAGTACGGCGAAGAAGTTTGAATATTTCTGGAATGCTGAATCTTACAGAAAAAAAAAAAGAGGTCTGCACTGTCAAAACAAAGTGTTTATCTAGAGCTGTAAAAATCATCACATCTGCAGCCATCAGCCATGTAAACGCTGTCAGAAAAATCAGCCAGCCACCAATCCACTGCTCTTCTCCATGCTAAATAATGGATGACGGAAGCCTATGAATCCATGAGCAAATGGTCTTTATTCACGTCTCAGTGCACGCATCCTACTGACGCACCGTCCATTCCCCTCATCCTCTTCTACACACATTTTAAGTGCACTATGTGTGTGTGTGTCCATGTCTGTGAGTCTGTATGCACACTACAGTGACTGACAGCTCAATGCAAGATGGCCTGACCCCTTCATCTCGATGACCGAGCTTCAATATTTTAATTTTTAATGAACAAAAACAATATCAACACTTGGGCTTTAAACAACAAAAAAAAAGTGAAATATAGCTTTTCTGTCTTATCTATGAATAATTGAATTGGCTTTTCAGTCGGGAAGGTGTAGCACGGTGTGCAGCGGCCGTCAGACAGGCCCTCTGTAAGTCTCACTGGACGTGGACCTTTTTGAGCTGTTGCAGGGTAGACTAACAAAGCACCACTTAAAGAACCCTGGTGTCCATTAGAAAAGAATATAAAATTATGATGAAAAATGCATTCAGTCAGGACGTCCAATAAAAGTAACAGTGCAGCATAGCTGCCTGATACAGTGTTATTATAGTGGTCTGGGATTTGAACGGAACCGATGTAGAAAATGTTCAGTTCATGCTCTCTTGAACTTGTTTTATCTGGGAAAAAATTCTTCCAATGAGGCAACACAGTTTCATTTTTATAATGTATTTTCTCTTGTGTTTGTATAAAGAAACTTTTTACAAGTTTAATTATTTCACCGAACTGGACACATTTTTTCTCATTTCCACTAATACAATACTAAACTATATCACGTCTTAGTAAAGATGGCTATTGTTTTGTATTCTACTCTATGCGACAACTTAACCAAAATATGTGGAAACAAGGATTAGGTCTCAGTAGCTATGCCTGTACAGCTAAACTGATTCTTGGACTTACGAATCACTTTGTCCAATGAAATCACTTTAAAACCGGAAACATGTCTGGATTCAAGCAGTGACCAGTTTGTCTTAGCTGTGACAAACTACTGTATGAAATATACAGTATATATATATACATATATAAATATATGTGAGTATCAAGGCAAGTTGAGGGAATGCATCAATTCAAAAGCTGCAAACTGTCCTGACTAAGAGGATTTCAGTTATTGTTTAGAGAGGGGAGCCAACCAAGTGTGATCGTGATGGGTTTACTGGTTTACTATGATTTATGGACACAATGGAGAGAAATCTGTCGTTGTATAATATGGCTCTTAAAGATGGCCCATCGTCAGGAGGGATGCAAATAGCAACCTTGACCCCAGTCTACGTTTGATGCCACACACTGGATCCACTTTATAATTGAATTAACTTAACTGACAATACAATATCTAGTGTATTTTGGCAATACTTAAATGTGTTTTCACTTCATCATGTTACTATTTCTACCATTGTTGGTCGGGCAGTACCAAATCATTTCAACGCTTCATTCACAATGTTGGGATTCGAATCCTAAATCAATATAAAAATGCTTTTTTTTAATAGCATTTCTATTAATTATGTTTAAATTCAGTGTTCCTGCACAGTTGCAGATAAAGATCAGACTCCACTAATATTCCAGCGGTTGCTGTTTAGGACTGTTTCCAACTTGTGTGATCCAATCATATCCAATAACTCAATAGAGTTTTAAAAAGTCTGATGTAATGATTTCCAAAATGAATAAAATGTCTATCTAACAAAATATCCTGCTTCAATAGATATTTATAAGCGTTCATCCTTTCAGAAACAACATTTTCACTGTGGTCAAAAAAACAGTTTATACAAATTATATTCATTAAAGAAAGTTGATTTCAATAAAAAGGACAAACTCATTCATTCCAAATGTATTTTTTAGGGGGTTGAGGTCATAAAATATGACAACAGACATTCAAAAACCTCAAAAGAAGCTTCGACAGTAGAAAAACATTCTGACTAATCAGAAGTCCACGTGTATGTGTATAGTACGCCTGAGCTAAACTACAGTTGGCTGACTTGCCTTTCAAATATTCTACATCTTGTAGCACCGTCTGCTATTTAAACAGATAAGAAGGCCCACTGTGATTATCATTTTTATTAAAAAGCCTTGTACTTCAGTTACAGACCATGCGCTTACTTCCTGCCGGGTTGCTCTTTGGGATGCGTCGTGATGGACCGTGGCTGGCTGCGGCTGTGTTGCTGTGCAGGGCCATTCCCCAGGTGCAGCCTGCGCTGCAGTCACTGAGGAGGCCTTGTAGTCGTTTGCCTTGGCCTGATGCTGGCTGCTCTGCATTCAGCACCAGCAGGGCTTAGCGGCGGCCGACCCCCCCAGAACTACTGCAGAGACTCGCACACACACACACACACACACACACACACACACACACACACACACACACACACACACACACACACACACATACAAACACACCCACACTGAGGCTTCTTTTCATGCAGCACACGAGCTAAGCACAAGGGCCGTCGGCCATCACACAGATTCCCTTTGCTCTGCTCCGTCCTCCCTCATCTCTTAGCCGTCTTTTTGTTTCTTTCACTATCTCATACACACATATATGAACTGTTGCATTGTTAAACATGCCTTGAACGCCCTTCTATTTCTTCGTCAAGAACAATGATTACAGGTTACCCACTTAATATATTAACCATCACCAGCACTGCTGGGTTTGGTTGCATGTAGAGACAGTTTGTTTAAGGATATTGCAGATTGCTCCAACGCTTTCAGCCCGGCCATTTGCTGAGCCATCTTGTGCATTTCACAGTTTCTTTCATGTGTGTTGACATTTGGGGATGTGTGTTGGGAGTTATTTTTCTGCAGCCAGCCTCGATTCCCCGCAGCAATCGCCCAGAGGGAGAAGAGCCAGCCACACCATGTAGGTTTAATTGGCTGTGCATAATTTAAGTAAATATCAAGAGTTACCATCAAAAGGCTGCTGGACGTTATCATGTGTTTCCACAGTTCCCACTGTTTCTTCTCCATTCCTTCTCCTCCATTTTAAAGGCAGCTATGAAGCCAGCTGGTATGTAGCCATTAATGCCTGTGGGTTTAGGGTCGCACAGTTGATGGCCGTTGATGTAAGCAAAAACTAAGCTGATCTGTGTGTTTTCAAATTGCCAGTATGGATGAGGCGGCAAGCTCCGGTTCGGCAAAGTGCATCCAATGCAAAAGTGCCTTAAACTTGCATTATTTCCAGTGGCCATCAGGGGGCGACTCCTCTGGTTGCAAAAATAAGTCGGATTGTATAGAAGTCTATGAGAAAATGACTCTACTTCTCTCTTGATTTATTACCTCAGGAAACATTATAAACATGAGTTTATGATCTCAATCTCTAGTTTCAAGTCTTCAATACAGCATGATGTTCATTTAGTAAATGATGGTCCATTTAGAGTCAAACAGACCATAAAGCAGAGTATGCTTTAGGGCAGGGCTACCTTGTGATTGGCAGGTCGCTACCATGGCGTTGTCTGGTCCGGGAGTTGTCAGTTTTTTTTTTCGTCTTTGTTTCCCTTTTTGGTCTCGTAAAACTGTCTTATCAAGTGTTCGGTTGTACTTAGCTCCACCCTCGTGTCACTTCTGGTTGCAAAAAACAAGATGGCCACGACCAAATTGCCGCACCTGAGGCTTCAAAATGGTATTCCACAAACCAATGGGTGGCGTCGCAGCGACTACGTCTATTTGTTAGAGTCTATGCTAAGGATACAGTCAACTCTGAGATGGCTTGAGGCAGGCGTGTTGGGCCACGCTGTGTTGACAGCTAACATAAATGCTTCATTAACATGCAGCATAAATAATATAAAAGGGAGGTATGTTACATTGACATTTTTTTCCTTCCTGCATCACAGCTCAAGTGTGTTTTAGAGAAATAGTGACTTTCCAGTATCACTGTTGCCCGACTGTAAATATTTGTCTAGTGGGTAGAATGGGAGGTAATCATTCGCTCTGTATATATACTGTGTGTTGTAGCCAGAGGTAGCCTGGTGTAGTGAATGCCTTTTGTTGAGAGCAGCCTTGAAGCTCCCTCGCTGTCAGTTTTGCCCTTTTCTTAGCATGCTACGTAGGAAGCACAGCCATTGGCGCTGCACAACCTTGAGCTGGGGGCTGGGTGGGTAATGGTTTTACTGGTCCCTCTGTGGTGGAGATGTAGAGGGAGAGGAGGTAAGGAGGGGGAGAGAAGAGAGAGGATTACTAACTCTCTCTCTCTCTCTCTGCCTTCCTCCCTCTCTATCCCTCGCTCTGTCGACAGGCAGGGTTGGGACTCTGACGTGTGACAGGCTGAATGTTGAGTCTTTTTTTTCCAGCTCTTGCCATTCCTTCCCTCCATGATTGGCTGGAGTATTGTTATTCACACAGAAAAATGGGTCAGGTGGCCTGTGGAGAACGGAGTGTTTGTGTGGACGGACAGCACACAAATACACACACACGCACACACATGCATACCTACACATGCATCCCACACAGAGCTAGGATTATGCTCTGCAGCAGAGCGGCGGTGGCAGATAAATGACAGATAAATGAAAATAAATCCACGTTACGTGGTAAGCGTCTCTCTCGCGTTGAATTCAGTGTGTCCTCTCACAAGCTGCGAGCTGGTTCTCTCCTCACACCCAGTGGCAGGGGCTTAGCGAGATAAATAAAGGGTTGCACTGAAAGAAAAAACTGGGAAGAAAATCAATACCTGTGTGCATGAATCTGGCTGCAGCTGCAACAAAGCATTATGGGAACATGACGGGTAGATACGCTTGGGCTGGGCAGGTTGCAGGCAGCATGATAAGCTAGCTGGTGAAAAACAAAAAAATACTTGATATGCAGCGAGCATAGATAGATGTAAGTATTTATTAGTTATAAATATTCATATGTTACCATGTTGTAAGGGTGACCACCACTGTCACAAAGGTTTAACAGTAATTCTTTTAAACCTAACCTGGGCAGCTACAATAATGGTTTATAGATTTGAATATTGTCTTCATAAGGCTTGATATAAGAAATCTGAAATATAATAATCATTTTATTAATTAATTTCTAGGACCAAAAAAATCAAAGAAAATGTATCGATAAGAATACAAAAATATCCGATCAAATAGAATGTTTACCTGTGTGAATTTGAGTGGGTAAATTGTGTAATAACTATAACTGTCCAGCTCTCCACAAATATCATATGAGTGGCTTTATGGAAGCAAAACACAAGTAATAGTTCATTTGCTTCAATGCCTCCCTGCACAAATGAATGTCTAATAAGTCATGTGTATCATGATTGTGTCAGACTTCACATTGCAGTGAAGCAATATTTGGAACACTACATTACAGCATTAGAAAACATGACTGTGTGTATGATTCTGCAGTTTTGATTACATGCTTATCCAATGTCACAAAAGTCACCAAGTGTCCAGCAGCACTGTAAGACATCAGCATTAAATACTCTCACTCTCACACACAGCCTGCTGCTCCAGCCCCAGACTCACACAGATATTAGTTAAATTGGCTGATGCCCTTTCCGTCTCTATACTGCACTGGCACTGCAATGATCACACTCCAACCTCCGTACTGTGCTGTTTGCTCACCAATAACCGCAATTTGTTCTTTATTAAACTCTCGGGGCTGGGAAACAATTAGGGTGCGAGCTGGAGGTGGTGTGTGTGTGCGTGTGCGTGTGCGTGTGTGTGTGTGTGTGTGTGCATGCATGCGTATATATCTGAGCACAGGCAGGAGAAGGAGGAGGGCCGGGGGAGAGATACTAAACACTGCTTAATCTTTGATAAACAGTGAGGTCTCCTTTGTGCCGGCGCAGTTTGGCACATCTTCTCCGGGGCCGCTCAGTGCTGCGCCGGGGCTCCGGCTCCCGGCTGCTTCCCTCCGTAGGCTCCCAGACCTGGATGGAAGCCAGGTCATGCGTGGCTCCCTGCCAAGATACAGATTAGCTATAAGCGCAACACGAGCTAATCGCGGACGGAGCCGCCAATTAATTGGCACTTAAGACATTCCGTGGACTGTATGGATTTGGGGGCAGGATGTTATCAGTGGATCTGGAGTGATTGGCATGGATGTCACTGGCGGTTCACGTCATATATTTGAGGAACAATTTTTTGTCGTTGCATGTGTGATAAGGCTGCAGCTGTATGTAAAGCACAAGCCTGAAAGCTGTTGAGAGTGATGAGTTGGGCCAGGTTGTGTGTGTGTGTGTGTGTGTGTGTGTGTGTGTGTGTGTTCACAGGGAGGGATGTTGGATCACTTCCTGTCCGGGTGGGGGGGGGGGGAGAAGCAACATGACATGGATGATGCATTAAGGCGTAAATGTCTTTGGAATGCAAGGTGACATAATGCAAGTTGCGGTTTTGGTGCATAGACGCTGATCAGAGATAGTCAGTCAAACATCCCGCTGTCATTATGGGACAGGGATTTAACCAATCCTCTCTCTGATGTGAGATCACCTGAGGATGCCACATAGAAAACACACAACACAGACTCAGTGTGGTGGACAGCTAGATGAGCGTCAGTGTCGCTGCCCGCTGAGCGCTATGCGATTGCTCTCTGTCAGCGATTTGAAAAATAAATAAAAGAGAAAGGTGATCCCCCCACCGCACAATTCTCCAGTCTCATCCGTGTTCAACCCTGCTGTACTTTGACGTCACAGAAAAAAATAAATAAAACAGTTTGTGGGGGAAGACCTTTGACTGGCGACAGAAGACTGCTTGAAATCTCAGCATCATTGTAGGAACCTGCAGAGAGGCCGATGTACATAGAAACGTGTGTGTTGTAGAGAGACAGAGATGGTATTGGTGTGTAGGAGGAGGAAAAAGAGGGGGGCGGGGGGGGGGCTGTGAATGGTTGCTCTTATCGCGTGCATGCAGCTGCTGCAGTGTCTTTGAGAGACAGAGGGGCTGTCCATGCATGCCACTCACTCTGCCTATTCACAGCCTCCCTCCCTCTCTCTGTTCCCCTCTATCTCCCTCTCTCTCTTTCCCTTTTCTGTCCCCGTCTGTGCTGTATTTGACGCCGAGGAAGTGAGCGAAAGAAAGTGGGGGGAAAAACATCACGACTTGAGCTTTAATGCAGACTCATGACATGCGAGCCCTCCGTTTTTTTTCACATCCTCACAACAAGGGACAAGCAATCAAATGAAATGTTGGTGGACGTCGCCACGACTGAAGTGCGTTTTGGTTGTGCGAGGGCAACGCCGGCCCGGCGCCTCCCTTTTGTTGACACACATTTTTAACATTTCAATAAATCACAGCTGTTTACGTCAGCAGGCCTCAAACGTAGCTTGTGCTGCTGTGATAGAGATTTATTTTTTCAGTTCAACCAGATTGTTTTCTCTCCACAGAATCACCTTCGTCGCAAGTATGATGACAGTAATTTGTCGCATGACAATTAAGATACAAGCAAATAAAAGCAAAACTTGCACAGAGGTAAAGACTGAGGATCCAACCTTAGCCGTCCCACAAGTCAGTCAGAAGATAATAGGGATGAAGATTCCTCCCCCTGCTCCGCAATGCTAATCAAAACTACAGATAATGAAGTGAATTAATTCCGCGGTGCCAGTATAAAGGTGACCTGAGGAAAAGTATAACCAAGACGAGTCGCCGTGGGAAATCACCTTGATAGATGGACGTCTCAGCGCGGCGTTGCTGCACGCGTTGCTTCGTCTTTGCCCCGGTGCCCTGTCATGTATCGCCACACTCCTGCTGCAGTATTTCTCGAGCTGTGATGTGTAACCTTGACTCTGAAATACAGAGTGGAGGAGCAGATGGTGAGAAAGGATGATTAAGAATCGGTTTGGAGCAGCAGATCTGGCCTTGAGATGAGACAGACTCCATGTGTTTATTTTAGGGGATTCATAGGAAGATTTTCTTTCTTTATTTTTTGTTATCTAACATTTCTTCACCTTTATGGTATTAATTTATCAACTAAAACTGATTGAACTTCATTTTTGAGTTACCACGAATTAAAAGATAAATTATAATCGGACAGGAAATACAGATTTTTGATTATCTTTATTGTATTGTATTTTTAATATTTGATATTAAACATTATTTAAATGTTTAATCAAAAAAATACCAAAAGCAAATTTGTTACATATTCAAGGCCAAAAAGAAATTGCAAAGCTTCATATTTTCAGTTTTTATAAAATGTAGGATTCATCTGGTTTATTAAACCAAAAATATATATATTTTAGGAATGTACTGAATTACTAATCTTTTCTTAAATGTAATCAAATTAAAACGGTGTACAGTGACATTTATGTGTATTGTAGAGCTAATTATTGTGATAAGAACCAAGACTTTCCTGTTATTTAAATGCAAGATTTGAAATAATTATGCAATATTTCGTTCAAGATGTATTTACACGTTTGAGCTGAACGGCTTCAAATATTTTTACTCTACATGCAAACTCCTGGTATTTAAAACATTAGAAGAAAACTGTTCTATTGGTCTTTCCAACCTACTCTTTACATTATTTTGTCTAAACTGAGGAAACCTAATTCTTCGGAGATGCTTGCATAATCCTTTAGTTCCACTCAGCGACTATAGAGAGAGGTACAATACGGAGGGAGTCTGTGTAAAAATACTTCTGAGGACAAAGAAATTAAACTGATAAGTGAGCGAATAAAAGGTCCTTTGCATAATCCGAGTTAATTCACAATGCAGGATACAGAGTGAGCCTTCCGAAAGCTAAGGAAACAGGTTTCATTTGCATGTTTGGTGCCTCTGCTCTTTTCTGCAGCCATCAAATATAACATCACAGGGTGAGTTTTCACACAGCTTTCCCTCCAACTTACTGACAATAAGAGTGCAGATTTTAAATGCAACCTCATGAATCAAATACAAATATTACGTTCATTTGTAAAGACAATCGAACACAAACTCTGTGTGCATGTGGCTCGTTGGGCGAGCAGTGATGAACCTCAAATAGATTTTTCTCTTGCATACAGTAAATAGTCATGTTGTTGCTGAGGGCCTGAGTTGATGCTGTGAGCTCAGCCTGATTGGCTGCAGCTTGCTATGACTCGTCGTGCGTTGGGCCAATACGGTTTGCTCGGATTCCGCTCCTCTCCTCTCCGCTCCCCTTTTTTTTTTTCTTTTTTTTTTTACCCCCACCCTAAATAAATTGCCTGGAGAAATTGTACAAAAAAAATTAGAGAAAGGCAAAGAGCCTTTCATCTAATAGAGAAGCTCATATTAGCTGTGGTGGAAGATAAGCCTCCTCTCTCTCAGCAGCTATTAAGCTCACTGTATGTTAGCCAGCTTCTTCTATGTTTTTATTTTTTTCACTTTAGCTTGATTTTTCTAAGCTAGCGAGGTCACTTATACGTGTAGTTAACGAGCGTGTGTGTTTGTGTGTGTGTGTGTGTGTGAGTTTTATCTTTGTGTGTCCCAGGCATGTCTTGACAGGCTGCTGTACCTGCACACACATGCACAGCACTCCAAAATGGAGACCAGATCACGTGACCTTGTGCATCCATTTAGACACACGGGGGGGGAGACACAGACACAGACAGTTTTCTTCAGTTCATCCGCTGCATTTACTAATTTGGGCACCCTCCTACACTGAGGAGCACACATGTATTATAAGCATATATACTGTCTCTCACCATCATATATCCTGGGAGGTGAAATTGCCTTTCACACATTAATATATTCATGCAATGAAATATATATATTTTTTCAAAAAGTCTTTTTAATAAAGAAAAAAAAAATCTTTTTAAGTGTATAAAATGATAGAAATTAAAAAGTGTGCGTTGCTCTCGGCATGCATGAGCGGGCCGACTTTCAGTAAGTGTGTCGCGCCTCAATTAATGTGTCCCAACATATGTTCTAATTGACGCCGTGGATAAACCTCTGCTTGGACTTATCTTGCCGTCTGATTCTTGGGGTGTAGACGTTGTCCCTGATTACATTGTGTCCTCTAGCGCCTTGATCCCTTTAGCCCCCCCCCCCCCCCCCCCCAAACCAGGATTACATTTCCACAGTGTAATCCCGGTTGGGCGGCAAAGGGGGTCACACTGCGCTGCAACCCCCCCCCCCCCCCCCCCCCCCCCCCGATATGTCGATGCTGTGGGACTATTGGAGAGGGTGTGTGGGCGGGGGGAGCAATCAAGTGGTGGTGTGCTGGCAATTTGTCAATCCCTCAATAAGAGTGAGGAAAGAGGGAGACCAGTAAAAGGTTTGCTGCTGCTGCTGCTGCTGCTGCTGCTGCTCTGGCTCACTGCCTCTTTCAGTCCGAGGCAGCCATTTTGTGTCCGTCAGTCTCTGTTGCTAGAACAGTGCTGGCTCTCCTCAGTAAACACTGAAAAACACGAGCTGATGAACGTATAGCACAATTGGTTTTTTTTCTCTTTTTTTTTTCCTAAAATGGCTTTTTTTTTTGCTTAGAAAGAGGACATTTAGAAGAGCGTATTATTAATGTGGTGGAGGCCCTTTAGAAAGCCTGCTGTATAGTGACAGGACAAAGTGGCTTGTATCGGTCTTATTATATAAGCTGTTTGTGGGGAAAGCATGAGATACATTGAAGCAGTTGTGAGCCAATTCTGCTGCCTAAAATGAGCAAATAATGAAATAAAAAAATATAGCATCCACTGTGTCCTACAAAGTTTAGCACCATTTTATTTCATGTTACAGTATTAAGTCTGAGTTTTGAGCTAGAGAGGGAGAGTCCTCCCCTCCACACACACACACACACACACACACACACACACACACACACACACATACACACACACACACACACCTATCCTCTTTAGTGGCAGGTGCACCGCTCATCAGCAGCAATCATTCTCCTGAAACTCAAATAGTTCCTCTCTGTGTGGAAATAGCAGCGCTGTGGTGAGCGTGTGCAGGGCCTGAGCAAACACGGCGAGTGTGTAGGCGATCGCTCGGCCCATTCAAAGAGGCCCCATAATGGCCGGCTTGTTCCCAGCCTTGTTTGCTCTGTGTTTTGTGGCTTTGGCGTCTGGCAGATGGGCCATCGGGGATTATACCTTCTAATGAAGAGGGGTGGAGGGGCGGGGGGGGCGGGGGAAGCTTCATTAAGAGTCATGATGTGATCGAGCAGAGGACAAAACTACAGGTGCTTCTCTGAACTTTGTGAAACCGCGTGTGACAGTTTCTATCTTAACAGTTTATTTTGTAATTTACAGGCGGTTTGCTTTGTAGTTTATAGCTTCTGTGATGCAGTTTGCTTTGTTGTGAAGCTCTGAAGGGAGTTGCAGAGAAATGAATACAGTCTCATTAGCAAATCCCAACAAATTTCCAACTAACACAACATGAAAACACAAAAATAATGCTGAATTTATTCTATGTGAGACAGAGTTTCAGAGCTTATGTGTCTATTATAACATTTTATTTAGCTCATTTTACATTTACATCTACTTTATATTGTAATATAAAGGAGTTTCTGAGATAGTGACGTGGAGTCCCGGGGCCCACGGACTTATACTGGACACAGAGATGCACAGTGACCAGCCTTCCTGCGTGATTACACACAGCGTATGTCCAGACATGATGGCCTAATCCCTGACACCCGCCACCCCCTATGTCCATACACGTACACCCGCAACACCCCCCCCCCCCCCCTCCCCCTTCAACATATGGAGATGGTAATTAGAGCGGCAGAAGAAAATAAATGAGTTAAAGAGGCCAGCAGCTTAGATCCCACAATGTTTGTTCCTGGGTCACGCTTCTGTGAGTTTCTTAGAAGTGGTGCGCTCGTGGAGGACAGTCTTTTCCTCCTTTATTAAGCTCTTGTTGTTCGGCAACAAAATAAGAACAACAACAACAAAAAATCACACACTCACATTTTTGTTCCCAAGCACTCAATAAGCATCTATGTCAGTGGTTATGGATGAGTGCATGCAGAGAGGTGGGGTGTACATTGTTTTTGAAGATTCTCAATGTCCGGGGACCACACCTCCAACAAAGCCACAGCCTGACCCTGACGCGCTCCTCGCGTGACCCCAACCAACACGCCCCACCCTAGATTCAGCCCAGATCTCTCGTTAAATAGGATTAAGCTGGCTTTCTGCCATTCAGTGGCTTGGACAGGACTTCTTATCTCCTGTCTTCAGATGGCTGCCAGGAACAACAGAATGCACAGCGACCTACATTAAACAATGCCACCGCATGCAGGGTTTCTGCACCGGGCCTTTTATCTTAGCTGTTGTCTTCCCCCCATGCTGATTTCCATGGCTAAGTGTAGGTTACCAGGTCAATTACGTGGCCAATTGGGATCTCATGACTGGCCTCTGCTAAAAGCAATTCAGGCTCAAGCCAATTAAATGTTTTGGTGCCGGCCGTGGCCAGCCATGTATATATCTCTGTGTGTGCCTGTGTTGTCCAGGTTCTCTTCTAAGCAAGCAGAAGTGTTGCACGCTTACTTTGTAAAGCTCATCTTAATTCCCTGCCCTCGCCCCCCCCCCTTACTCTAATAATGCACAGGGTTTGTCTATGTATATAGCAGGACGGGGCACTGATAGATACTAGAGAGAGCAGCGGAGTCCACGTCCTCCAAAGTACATGTGACGTGTCTCTAGCACCCTCCCATACTCTCCCCCTCGAGGCAGGGACACCAATTCAGCGGCGTAAGAGGCTTTGTAGCCAAATCCCCAGTTGATCTTCATAAAGTTTGTGTCTTACAATTAAGTACAGATGGTTTGCAGCTGATTGTAAGGCTAGTAAATAACTCGGGCCTCTATTTTCGCCAGGGATTTGGTGGGGTAATCCCTCTCTCTGACAGTTTACCAGATTCAAATCAGTCTGGGCTTTGCTTTCCTTCCTCCACTTCTTCAACCCTTTTTTTTCTCTCTCTCTCTCTCCTATCCCCCTCATTCTAACAAAAGCCCCTTATCCTCATTTGAATATGCGATAATTTAGTTGGAGCACACACATGACATGACTGTATGACTGAACAGGGACGTGTGGGATTCAAGAATCTCACTCAATTACCCCTTAAAACCTCTTTCAATCCGAAAAGCCTATAGCGTAGGTCGGAATCAGTGTTTACGGGACTGTAGACAGAAATCCAAGGACAGCGTGGACCTCAGGAAGATTAGCAACTATTATGGCAGATGCTAATGGGAACCCAATAAGATCAACAAACCAATGGCAAACCTTATGTTCACACAAATATATTACTTTTACTTGTCTAATAAACAGAGGGTCTACAAAGCAAATTCCATTTTCTAAACCGCCCCTTTTGTGTTCGTGACATTCTTTCCTGAAAAAGTCTTTTCAGCTTGTTGTCACTGTATACATTGACTATCTAATTCTGTTTATCCCAAAGAAGTCAAAAGTTACTCTTAACAGAAACCTAAAATGTTTCACACAAGATATTCCCCCCTGAGGAAGACCTACCAGTTAGCCAGTGTTTAGAATAATAACGTAAAGAGCTACAGGTTTATTATAATGGATTAAGACGGTGAAAACCTGGTCACTGGTCAGAAACAAAACAGGTTTTATATCCTGTATATTAACAGTACCAAAGTACACAGTGACATTATCAGCAATGCTTAGAATTCCACTATATCTTCATTGCTCCTATTATGCATGTCGGTGTGCGTGGAGGACCCCTGTTAAGCAGATCTCTCTCATGGGACGGTGAGGAAGGCCGACCCTAACGAGGACGTAGTTACGGCGCTCGCACATCCTGAGAGAGCTGTGATCAAAAAAAAGAACAACAAGCTCTCCCTCGGAAACAGCTTGACCCCTCTGCTCCTTGTTTCCCCCCCCCCGTCCTGCCATTTCTATTATTCAAATATATTTATATCATTATTTATCTGCTGTTAGCGGAAGGAGGCGCCCCAGCAACACCTCATCTGCATAAGACAGTAGCTAACTGCCCCAGTAGCGCCTCGGGATACGAACAGATGGAAGTGTTTAGCAACCTTACCCACCTACCCCTCCCACCCAAAACACACACACACACACACACACACACACACACACGTACCAGAACCCACACCTCTTTTCCCCCACCTCTCCTCTACCCATTTTTCTCCCCGTGCACCCCTACCACTCACCATCCCCCCGCCAAATGTTCAGTTAACCTGTCAGTTCTCATCGCCCAAATTCAAGATGCCATATGCCTCGCTCTGACCCCCCCCCCCCCCCCCCCCGTCTCCTTCATGGTGACATGAAAGTCCCTCCTTGAAACACGAGGACGTCTCTCCTCTGCCGTTTGATTCGGAAACGCTTGGCTGAGATCACAGCGATCGCAGGCGTGTCGCTTGTCTCGTATAATAAAAGCAGTCACTTAGCGCCACGCGACACAGTGGAGCACATTCGCCGCTGCGGCATCAACGGGACTTTTGATGATCTACCTGGGTTACACAACAAATAACTTATGATGTGCCAACACACAGCGTCGTACAAACGGAGAAACTACTGTGTGCGGCATCTAACGCAGTACTCGTGTGGCCTCATCAGCTAGTTGAAGCAGGAATTTAAACGTTTGACTGATTGTTAAAACGAGTGCACAGTAAAAAAAAACGACTATGCATGGCCACAAGCTTGTGTTACAACATCTAATAACTGTCTCCTCTCGGAGCCCTGGCAGTCCTGTCCAGTGAATTCCAGGCCATTTGCCCTTGCACAGAGGGCAGCTCCCAGCAGGCCTGGCCACAGTGACAGTTTGTTGTTGTTTATAAGGTCATCCCCACCATAGGGGGCAGCATATTCATTACACCCACCCCATGGCTCTGTTTGTCTCTGGCAGTCTGTTTCTCTGTGGGCTCCTGTCATAAGGTCAGAGGGTTACTTACTTTCATCCTCCTCTTGTCTTCACAACGGGCCAGCAAAGTCATAACGTCTCTGGAAGGAGTTTTTAAAAAACAGGTTAATTGCCCTTATCTAAGCAAAAATGGAAAGTTTACACGACAGATGGGGCAAAATCTGGAATAATCCAGTTGTCCTGCATGCGGATGTAGCAAGATTTGGGCTTAAAGTAGAACCAAGGACAATACATTTTCTCCTAGAAAATGGATCAGCTACTTTTTTGACAATTGAATAATAATTGAACACAGCCAGGGGTTGGTGTATACCTAAACACCGCTATTGGAATGCATTGATCTTCAAGGTACAAGGTCCTTTATGTGCTATTGAATAACACAGGGTTGTATGACAAACTGCTCATGTTGTAGTATCTCCATCCCACCATCTGACTCTTCTTCACTCAATGCATTGAGCAAGTCTTTACATTTATGAAGCTCTCTCTCTTTTACGCATAGTAGTCGACATAAGTCGCTGCCATAGCGACACAGAATGTTTATCTAAACGTGCAAAAATGAATAGCGCGAAAATGTCTACATTCTAGGGGTATATTGAAACGTCACTTTTCCCTCTTCCTACAACCCTTACTCCCGGTGTCCTTGCTGAGACCACACCCATCGTCAACTCAACCTTCATTTCAACTGCACACCTGTAAAGCTTCGTGACTGTATCTTGCACGGTTGCGACGTTATCGCGGTGACAAAATCTGCCCACAAACCATTTATTCCACAATTGTCACTTGAAGGCCACAACGGTTGGTGTTCAACTAAAGTCACAAACTCTTGCTAGCTTAGTTTAATGGTAGCATAAGTCGACATTAGTTAAAACATCTAAGTTTTATCGTTTTAGCTTAGTCATCAAGGAAACATAGCAAAGCTTTGATGGTTCCAGCCTCTCAAATGGAATCATTTCCTGCTTTTCCTCGTCTGCACATTAAAGCGAACTGAATGTCTTTGGATTTTGGACTATTGGTCGGACAAACCAACACAATTAGTGACTCCACTTTGGGTTTTCTGATGTTTTATAGAATAAACAATGATTGGAGAAAGTAATCAGCAAATGAATCAAAAAGGAAAATAAATGTTAGTTGCAACCTTAATTGAAATAATTGACTATTGAGTCAAAATGTACACAAGTGTGAAGTTGACTTTATTCATTTTAAAGCTCAAATCCAGCAGTTAATTCCCAACAATTAACCGCCGTAATTTATCAGTGGTAGATTTCAATCTGAGAGGCACATGCAACAGACTGAAGCGTGTATCGTGTTCTGAAAGGGAAGCACAGAGAGAGACACAGAGTAAGGAAGTGTCTGGGAGTAGAGAGCTAAGTGAGGTTGTTAGGAGGAAGCGCTGACAGTCCAATCCAGCGCAGCGACCATTCAAAAGACAGCTCCCTTTTGTTTCTGCCTCCTTTCTTCTGCCAGGGTTAGAAAAAAAAAAGAGGGTGAATCTCTCTGTGCGCAGTAACCCACTGACACCTCCCTCTGATCTGCCTCCTGCACTCCACCTCCTCCACCCCAAGCCCACTCCTCCCTCTACTACATCCCTTCACCAGCACTCTCCTCTCTACCCCCCCCCCCCCCCCATGCATATGCCATTGCAAGAGTCACTCTCCTGGTTGCCACAGTAACCAGCTCACCCCTCTCTCTCTCTCTCTCTCTCTCTCTCTCTCTCTCTCTCGCCCCGTCTTTCTCCCTCTCACAATTCACCTATACAGGAGAATCTGTCTTAGTCCGTCAGAGGCAGAGCGAAGGGAAATTGGGGCGGGGGGGAGGGATTCTACAGGGATTGTACAATTGTCTTCCTTTCGACAATCCTTATCTGTGCACGCATTGTAGAGACAGAAAACAGGAACAAAACCGGGAGGAAACCAACCATAGGGAAAAAAAGAGGTGAAATAAAAGAGAGAATTATGAATACGAATATCCACGAGACCAACGCGTGTATAAACCAAACGGTTTTCTCTGTCACATTCACAGCACCAGGAGCATGCCCGCTAACTAGCGTCCTCCACCTGCTCCAGCCATATTTCCCCATCCCCCTCCTCCATATCAGGCCCACCTCCTTCATCCCCCCTCTCCTCTGCCTTGTCGTCTGTGAGTGGCACTCAGGTGGTGGTGGTGGTGGAGAGTCTGCCCATACAGCGTCATCCCTTTTTAGACAAGTCATTCAGCACATCTCCCTCTCTGTCTGTCTGTCTGTCTGTCTGTCTGTCTGTCTCCAAATGTGCCCAATGCCCAATTACACTGTCATTACCTCCTAATTACCCTGGACACAACAGCAACTGGTAGCACAATCACAAAGAGAGCAGAATGTAAATCAGCTACATTCGTTCTGACATTATTTGTGGGACTCCCCCCCCCCCCCCCCACCACACTGGGTGGTGGCATGTTAAATGTTCCCCTGGTGATGGTGGTAATTTAGAGCAATATGGTAATAGGGGTGCTGATGGCTATTTCTCCTCTCACCAGACGCTGTTTTAGTCCTTTCACGAGCTGTTGTCGGCTAAATTATATTGAAGGTTTAATTGGCTATTTTAGATCACAGTTGATGGATTCTAAAAAATCAGCTCAGTGATCACTGATTATCACTTTTCAGAGCATGCATCATAAATTAGACCGTCATTGGTTCATGCTGTTTTATTCATATACGCTAAATAAGACTAGCAGGGAGCACTTGCTCTTTAGGGCAGACGTGTGGATAGGGTTAGAAATATAACACAAAGATATCACTGTGGACATTCCCCAGTTGATTACTTACATTAAGACAATTCTTTTTTGCATTACGAGTTCTCTGAAATGTTGTTTAATATGCAAATGAGGCATTAACTGGAAAGGCACAGCCCATGATCTGTGCGCGATCATTGTCAAGTGAAGAGATCCTCTCCACCGATCACTGTTTTATCAATTTATTTAGTTTATTAAATGGTATCACAGCTCAGAGGAAACATATACCTTAATGATGTGGTTACATTTAAGGTAAAAACAGACAGTATCATTGAAAATCCTGATCCATTTAGTGTCACAGCTGCTGCACCTGCCCAAGCGTGTCTTTGTCCCTCTCTTTGGCTCCCTCGCTGCGCGTTCCTGTTGTCTCAGAAGACACTTCCTGATTCGGTCAAGTTTCATTTTGAGCGCGCTCATTTGAAAGTTTTTTTTCCGAAACAAAGTGCAGCCACTCTGCCCACACACTAATGCTTTTAATTGCACAGTTGATCTCTTGCCAGACACCACTCTTCTCCTGAATGAAGGCTGCACACACCTTAATGGGTCTAAAAAAAAGAAAAGGTAACCATGGAAGAATCACCTGCTGTTGGATTCAGTTATCCTTCAACTTCTCCTTTTTCTTTATCGAGAGTAAAAAACACAGACGTCCTAAGCCTTGAACTGAAGATACAGTCATAGTCATATGAACGTTTCTGTTGTGTTCCGTTAACAGCTAGTGATATGGTCAATTGCTGATTGTCATGGTCTCATCTTTTCATCCTCATCTTATCTGAGTAGCTAATAGAACAATTCACCCAGCTGTTGCTACAGAATGAGTTCCCCACCAAGGTCCCGACCTATGTTTCATCATCTCTAATGCGCAAGTCCAGGTAGCAGTGGATTTCCAGTGATCGAGATTTGTCATAACGCCACTTGTTTAAAATTGCAGTTCTTTAGACGTGCTACATTAGGTTGGGAAACACAGTGAAAATACATAATAGAGTTTTAGCCGCTATATGATTCTAAGGAAGACCAGTCTATTGTTCTGCCAATCAACCACTGTGGTCCAGACTGACAGATCTAAACAGCTATTGGTAATTTGTCATGTCATTTGGTAAAAATGTCCATGGTACTTAGACTACGTATCTTATTGACTTATATGATCCCCTTATAGTCCAAGTAGTACCACCAGTACTTACCTGTACTCATTGAAGTATTTCAAGCTGGCTTCATCCTGCATTCATAGCTATACCTACGGAATATACTCCATTATTTCGTATGTTATCCATGTAATCATGAAAGAGGAAGTATAAAGGCCGCTGAAGCCGGCACAGTGCAGGCGGGAGTGGAGGTGGTTGGATCCAACAACCAGTGATCTTTCAGCCAGGAGACTGCTGTTTGTGTGAAAAGAGAAGTCAACGTTGATTTATTTGTCACGTTACTTGCGTAACATACTTACGGCACTTCCAAGGTTATTTTAACCCAAACGACAATCTTTTCCTAAACCTAACCAAGTCTTTTTTTTTTGCTTAAACCTAACTGAGTTGTTTCACGTAAAGACAGAAGTTCATTTTGAAAAGACTGACTGCATTTCACGAGCAGGAATCAACACGTGTTGCTGGCTTTTGTAGGAGTAACTTTTCATAAAATATCACACAAGCAGTTGCAAGGGCATACGTTGAGTATTTTCTTTTCATCTACAAGATTGATTGGCACAGAGCATTTTACTTTGTTTATTACTTTGGTTTATGACCAAATACCTGAACTAATGACAAAAGCACAGCTGTCAGAGCTGCTATTCTGGCTGTAGACTCTTTTTTTTTGTTGGCGTGATTGCATCGTAGCACCAGAGAGCCCCACTGGTTAATGTTAAAAACGCTGGTCTTAAAAGTCAAATTCTTTAAAACACCGACCCTTCTCCTGAGTGTCCATCCATCCACCCGTCTGTCCCTCCTTCCTCCGCCCATGCAGGCATGTGTCTGATGTGCATGGGCTCAGTCAGCGGGCAGGCTTGTTTAACGAGGGCAGTGGGACAGCGTGGCACTAATTGCTGTGTGTGATTTATACCAGGCTGGGACCAGGCAGCAACACAGGCAGACGACGGCACTCTGAGAGCAGCTGCTTTGCCCAATATTTACTTAACCCTCCGCTGGCGGGCCTGGCACTAGTGCCACTGACGATGGGTCTGTGGGGAGTCATTTCGCTGCTTAGTGTTATGTGTAGCAGCAGGGTTGGGGCCATGTTTGGGGACAGGCTCAGAGTGGGGAGTGTGTGCCGTATGGGAAGTAGATTGGAGCAATTAGAGGGAAGAGTGTGATTGGTCTCCTGACAGTTTGGCCATCCAGGAGGAATTGTTGCTAGGTGATGTAATCACAACCGATTTGGAAAATAGTAGGATTTGTATTTTTCTTACTGGATTCCTACTAACAACCAAATGCTAAATATTTGATAAAATATAACAGAAATTTCAAAAAGTATTTCGGCACAGAGTTTTTTTTCTTCATGGATGAACAAAGGAGTCCTTAATGGTGATTAGTAGCGCTTTGATTGTGGTCCTATATTGAGCAGCATGATTTGTACAGTGCTCACTCCTCTGTCATGTGTTAGCAGTGATAGACACTTCCATCCCACGCCTGTCTGCCCGGCTCATCTGGAGTGATAGTCTGAGACATCGTAGGGGTTCGCATCCGCAGCTCAATTAGTCACACCTCAAATAAATTAGCAGCGAGAGGTGCCAACGTATTCTGATGTAATAGATCAGCTCAAGATCTTAAATGGTATCTAGATATTCGCACCCTGTGTGAGCTCCGTGATCCATTCGCAACTGTGGAGAAACAAACAAACGAGGGCTCACGCTGGGTCCACGATCAACCACTAAGACGACGGGAAAGGAAAAAAGAGGGCTGGAAAATAAAGGAGGGGGGAGCCTGATTCTGTCTCCACAGCAACATTGATTGATATTCTTCAGGTGGAGCAGCTGTCAAGCGGCCTGACCACTGCAAGCTAATGCTCTGCGGGGAGAGAGCGAGGGGGGAGGGGGAGCTGGAGGGAAGGGAAACACCAAGGAGGAAAAAAAAGGAAAAAGATGAAAAGCAAGGAGACAGAGGGGACGGTGACAGAGACGGGGAGGGGAGGGGATGAAATTGAAAAGCCATGACATGAAGGGAAGGAAAGATATTTTTTGTATTGTGATTTTGAGCCATTACAGAAAAGGTGGAGGCCGCCGTGGGAATTCGATTACGTGGCGGTGCAGTGGTCCTGTAAACGAGGGGCGTGTCTCCATCCTCTCCTCTGGAGATGTAAAAGGGATAAACGGTGTGGAGTCTCATATCGCTGATGTCAGTCAGCTGATATGCGTTCAGCTTTGGCCGTCCTCTTTGAATGTAGCTAACATGATGTAGTCGTCCTATTTGTTGCGTTCTTGTACAATATCACTCCGGTAGCCTGAAGCCCTTTGGCTCAATTTACTCTGATCAACAGGACTCAACACTATGCAGATAAATGTCAAATGACTATTTTTTTATTTTTTAAACTGAGAACCCTTACTGTCAAGCCCTGATTAGGACTTTTTTTTTACTTATTACAATACTTGACATTTTTCATTTAATTATTATTATTATTAGATTATGGCCAAATTGATTGTCTTCATCTTTTATTTGTTCAAACCTACAAAGCTGTCTGAATCACCCTGAACAGATTTAGAACACTGACGTTCACCAGGTCTTTGTGTCTGAATGTGAGATTCCTCTAAATCTGCATTGCCGTAAATATCCAGCTGGACTAAACAAATGAATGTTGGCCTCAGAGAAACAACCTTGCAATCTAAATGTTGCCACAGAAGTTGGTCAAAAGGCCAGTGCTGCTGAGAGAGGAGTGTGTGCTCGCAGGCCGGCCAGGAACCTTCCTCAATCTCTCATGGAGAACACATTTTTATTTGCTAATTTTCCAGTACATTCGTTATGCGTTGTCTGCCAAGAATTGTTTATCAGTTTACATCTGCAACCATAATTACTCCGACATGTATATGTAATTGATGTTCCAGAGGATCCTCATAAATAATGGCTGTTTTGCAACTACAGGTTGTCATCTTCATTAAGCAGAAACATGTTGAAGCAGGTAAACCAGGCAGCAGTTTGTACAAACATCATAATAAGCTTGATAATCAGTTGTTTTTGAGACGCCTTAATCTCTCTCCTCTCTGTCTTGCTCTCTCGCTTTGCATCTTTTTTCTGAGTAATAGTGAAATAAACTTACACATTGTTATTATTTTAAGGGTTTGGTGAAAGCAAACAAATTGTACTTTAAGTGTGTGAGTCAGTCACAGGGTTTGCATTTATCATTGTTTACCACTGGTGGAATGTTTATGAAGTACATTTACTCAAGTGTTGTAATTAAATCCAGTTCGGAGGTACTTGTACTTTCCTTGAGTATTTAAATGTTCTGCTACTTTATACTTTTATTCCCTTTATCCGTCAGCTATATTTACTTTGCAAATAACCATTTGTAATCAGCATTTAAAACACAATGCGTTGTAATACAGTAAATTAAACCGGCCAACAGTATATAAAACAGCTAGAATTAGCTTCACCTCATACAGTTACATTAATATGCTGCTTTCCTGTTAATGTAACAGTAATAACAACAGTATAATATGTTCTGGGCCGTTACCAACGCCGCCCCAAGCAAATAAGATGGTAAAGAAAGTTGCCTTCTTATGTGGCAACGTTGACTAACGTTACTAAGCTCAATGCACCAAGTTGAGTTTTTAACTCCCAAATCTAGAACGACATTTTTCAGTACTAACCAATGATGCAGTTTTATTTCAGCCATGCTCCAAATGTTAGCAGGGTTCAATTTGTGGATAAAATGAAGCATGCTAAATATTTGAACTGCAGTTATTTCCAGAACTTTCTATAAACGATTGCACTCTTCATATATGAAGGCTAGAACAGTTAGAACTGTGTTCTGCTTTCTCCCTCACGTATACCTGCTATTCTCTACACATACAGATGATTGCACACTTCTCTTTGAAACAGCAACTGTATGCTTTTCATTTACTGATGTTGGCACAAGGTGTTGATTAGTGTATGATTTTTAATCTGGGCTCATTTCACATAAAAACAACTCTGTGCACTAATTACTCATTTATTTTAAGTGCCCCCCAAAAATGTTGTAAATGCCCCAATTTCCTACACGGCTTTAACATATGTAAACATTTTGAATGCATTTTGACCCAGATCACACGAGTTACCTCCCCATTGCATCCTGAGCATTGCTTACTGGGGAGATGCTGAGCAGTGACATGGACATCTGTACATCAATGACATCACCATAGGGCTGTGACCATTCAGCCAGAGGGCCTCTTGAAAGGATGTAACAATGAACTGAATTACTTTTTTCAAATTGGGTTTATATGGGATGGATAGAGAATGGTGGTATTGGTGATGTTTTGTGTTCTCTCATTTAAAAAAAAAAAAGATATACAAATAAATAAAATGATCTGAAAATACAATAATTATTTATTTCTTGATTTATATTCGTATTAAATAATATTTGTAATGCAAAATATACAGTCAACTTCTAAGATATGATCCACTAGATTAGATTTACGCCCCTGCATACACCCACACAGGTGTCTTTTTTTCATCGTGGCTGAATGGACCTGCAGGTTGGAGTTGTGCAAAGCTGCAGTATGTTGGGATTTAAATCAGGGATATGAAACTCCTTGTATAAGAATGCTCAAGTTGCAACTTCTCCCGCACCAAAATAAGAGGACAGTGAGAGAGAGGTGTTGAGAAAAGGTCTAATCAGGTGAAATAAGTGACAATACCGTGAGGCTACCCAGCACTTTATCCAATTGTGCGACTTAGCTCCACCTCAACCAGCTCCATCATAAGTATTTTTGATAATATATATAGTTGTATGTGTTTTAATAAATTAGACTGTAGTAATGCACTAGTATGTTAGGACCTGGATAATGTCTCTTGATTCAAACTAAACTCTTTAAACAAGCTGATTTGCATATGAGGTTAGTGAACTGATTTCGCTCGCAGACTATGATTCTAATTTTATGACATAAAAAGGGTTTAATGGACCGAATACAAGAGAAAATGTCATGTCAAGATGTAGTTTCTGTAATGTTGTGGATGGAGGCTGCAGCTCCGGGGCCACGATCAGACAGGGTGACTCATTAGAGAGCTGCACTCCGTCTCGTCACTTCCTTCTACATAATCACTATAATGTGGTTTTACAGTCTTTTCATTTGTCGACTTTCATACCCACAGCATGTCAGAGTGGTTTTAACCTGTCTGGATTCTTCAGACTAGTTCCATTAGTACGTAAAATAACAGTTAGAACCATTAATAGATCAGCACTGTCAGTTTAATACAGAGCAGAGATGGGTTTTTCTCAAATTGTCTTTAAAAGAGACTTCATGTTTAATTGAACTGTCTGTATCCTGTCCATGCAAAGTCCTGATTGTCCTCGGTGAGTTTGTGTTTGAGGTGGTTCCAGCTTCCTGTTTGAGTTGGTCTGTTGCTCCGCAGCAGAGTTCAGCACCACGGAGAGCTCCACTCATCATGTCTGTCAGTGGAGTCTGGTTTCTCCTTTAGATTTGACACAAAAACATTTCATTTTAACCACGAGAGTCGTCTTCTTCTTCTTCTTCTTCTTCTTCTTCTTCTTCTTCTTCTTCTTCTTCTTCTTTTTCTTCTTCTTCTTCTTTTTCTTCTTTCTTCTTCTTCTTCTTCTTCTTCTTCTTCTTCTTCTTCTTCTTCTTCTTCTTCTTTTTCTTCTTCTTCTTCTTCTTCTTCTTCTTCTTCTTCTTCTTCTTTTTTTTTTTTCTTTCTTCTTCTTCTTCTTTTTTTCTTCTTCTTTTTCTTCTTCTTTTTTTCTTCTTCTTCTTCTTCTTCTTCTTCTTTTTCTTCTTCTTCTTCTTCTTCTTCTTCTTCTTCTTCTTCTTTTTCTTCTTCTTCTTCTTCTTTTTCTTCTTCTTCTTCTTCTTCTTCTTCTTCTTCTTCTTCTTCTTCTTCTTCTTCTTCTTTTCTTCTTCTTCTTCTTCTTCTTCTTCTTCTTTTTCTTCTTCTTCTTCTTCTTCTTCTGTCGTCTTTTCTTCTTCTTCTTTCTTCTTCTTCTTCTTCTTCTTCTCTTCTTCTTTTTTTTGTGCAATTTAACTAAAATAGTTTTAAACATGTTTTTTGTTGCTTTTTATCTTTTGCTTTGTTGTTTATTGAGCTTTTGAAAGTGACAAAAACTGTACACATAAATAAAAGTTGAATGATTTACTCTAGTATTTTTATATAACTGCGTTAATGTGCTAGGTTGATTTTTCTCGTTCAACCAATATGCACAGTTGCAATAGTGCTTACATGATGACATACGTTTGATTGTGTTTTATTTTGTAATTGTTAAGTGGATACTTGAATTATTATTTAAAATGTACTTGCATGCGATGTTCTATGTTATTGAGTTGTACTTGACTGTGTCCAGTGAGGCCTTTCATAACCTCAGCTGAGATTCTGTAGCTCTGTCGCCTCGTTCAGCGCAGTGATGCACAACTCAAGAGATGAAATAGTGAACATACTGACAGATCCACAGCAAAAACCCAAAGCATTGACTACATGTAGACCATGTGTGTTGCTGTGTGTCTGTGCTGCTGGTCAAGCTGCTGCTACCAGGATTAAGCTGATAAAATGACATTCACAAACCGATGTGTCTACTGGGAATGCTGTGGCAGACGTTGCATACGGATAATGTCCACGTCGTAATAATTCATAAATCCTGATCCACACTTGAACAAGGGGAGGAGAGGGCGATGGCGTTTAATAAACATGATGGCTACACATGTTGATGATGTCAAACCCACGCTGTTTCTTCCACTTTGGCTCTTCTTAAAACAAGGACCTAATGTCCTCCATCTTTTGCTTTTATTGGAACATTTAATCCCAATGATAAAGTGGGTTGATGTTAAAATGAACAAGGATTTGCTAATGCACGATTATATCCAACAGAGTGATTCTTTAAAGTTCTATAATATTGATACATTTGAACTGTAAAGTTTACCGTTGTTCATCTCACAGACATGCTCCCAGTGTTGCAGCTATAGCTAACAGCCTGTCCGGCCTGAGGGTTACCAGGCCATTGAGGTGGTATTCCTCGCTCTTTTTCTCTTTATTAAAGTAGCCTTCATACAGGAAACGGACAAACCTGGCAACAGTTAAAATGACGCCATCCTACGGTTCAGTAGCGCCTTGACATTGCCCCAAAATCTGCCCAAATCTACACCGACGATGTGAAGACAACCAGTCATTATCTGCAAAAAAAACATCCCCTGTTCAGGCTTCCTTAATAAATAAAACAGGGGTCTTTCTTCACAGTGTGGATCAAAGTACATCTCTGTCTGAATCTTCGTCAAGCAGTGCACACAGGCCTCGTCTCGCCGCAACTTCCTCCCACTCTCTTTCTCTCGCTCCTCTCCGGCTTCATCCTTCTCCCTCCGTTCCCTCCCCTTCCTCAGCGTGGCTGCTGAATATTTAATAAGCCTGAATTACCGAGGCCCTCAACCGTAATGACGGGGAAATCAGACAATTAAATCAGAAGGGCTTCGGCTTTAAGTCTCACCTCCCCCAGAGGAGCCAGAGATTATTTAAAGTGGCACACTGTTTGATTATCTAATCCTCCTCTTGCCCCCTCTGCTTTACTCACAGAGCGCCATCGCCCGCTCCACTTGCCAGCACAAATTACCATGAAACACCAATGAGCACTGTATTTAAGGCCCTTTCCATAGTGCGGGAATGTGGTGCCATGAAGTTCCCATGGGAATGGCGCTATGGGAGGAAACTCCTTTCCACTCACAGTTATCACAGTTTAGCGAGGGGCTCGAAGGCTCGCCGTGTTCTCGCGCAGGGAACATAATTAACAACCGCAGTGAGACGCATACGTTTGAGTGAAAACCGCAATGTCTTTGCGTTGAAAATGGCCCTCGCCGTTTCTGAGCTTGTGCTGCTGTTGGATGCGGTCGACGCTTGTCTTTCCCAGGTGGTATTCAAGTTTTCTTTTTTTTTTTTTTTATTTAATCCTGAGCTTTCATCGAGCATGAGTGAAAGGGGAAGCATTAAGGGTGTGTGTGTGTGTGTGTGTGTGTGTTATCAAACAAAATATTGAGAACAGACTGTAGGGGATCCACTAAGATAACCCTGACCTGCCACGGTGCTCTTTTGAAGTGGAAAGCTGCAGGACTGGATACGGGCTTCGCTCCCGAATCAAAGGCTGTTTTGTTTGGGTTTTGGCGATAAGAAGAATTGTTGTCAGCTTGACTTATCATCCAGACAAAGTGATGGATTGTGATTGAGTAGATAGTAATAGCTTCCTTAATGCCTGCCAGTGCAGCACACACACACACACACACACACACACACACACACACACACACACACACACAGAGGTTCTCACAGACAGAGAGATGAATATTCATGATTATACAGCTGAGGCTCAACACTGCTTCATTTAGTGTTGGCCAGAGAGAGGCCAATGATAGCATTGTAAACACACAACCATCGGGGGTTTAATAGCTCGACTCCAGTACTGGCTAATTACAGCGCACATGCAGCCACACACACACACACACACACCTGATAGAAACACACACAGGTGCAGATTTGAAAGCTATTGCAGGTGGAGATTTCCCTCATTTTTTACTTCAGCAGACAAACATTTGTCTGGTAAAAAAAAAAAAAAAAAAAAAAAAAAAAGTGCTCACACAGCTGCCTCAAAACCGTGGAGAATAGAGACATCCTGTCATAGTATGTCAAATAAGTCCCGTACAAATAAACCCCATTCTTCCAGCGTCCATTGTTTGAGTCTGTTTGATGAGATGGAGTTCTAGTCAGGAGCCGTCACACATGAAGCTGCTGACAATGACTTTAAAGCGGAACCGATATTACACATCCAAGTTTACGGGTGTCGGGGAATACTTCTGCATAGTGGAAACTTGAGGCGGCATCGGTTGGGTGCAAAAAAACTACAAATTTGAAAATGTGGGTGTAGGAGTGTGGAGCAGTGGGCTTACCAGTAGCTCCTCATCTCTGCCTAAAGCTAGCTGCTGATTAGCAGCGACTAGCATAACACACCCGGTCTGTCAGCCGCCAAGCGTGGAATAAAAAGGATGACGTCTCTGGTTCTGCTGCACCGATTTTGATCCTTGGTTTAAGAACCGTCTACTGTGGCGCTCATATGGGATTGACTTTGCAGGTGTCCCTGGTACGTCCAATATCTAGTCTCAAGCAAAACCTGAGCTGAAAAGGAGTCTGACACTTCTGCCCTTTAAATGTTGAACCTTAAACAGATGACCAGTTGTCGTCCAAAACTATAAAACAAACACGGGACTTTGGTGCAAAACTAAACTTTCCTAAACCCGAGTGGTTTTGTTGCCTAAACCTGACTTTCTGTGGAGACGGCAGTTCATTTTGAAGAGACACCATGTGTGTAAAGAGTGCAAACTGACACACCGTCCCTGACACGTCCAAAACTGAGGGGGACATAGAACGTCATAGTTTGAAGCTTAGGAGCACTGACCAAGCGGGAGAATGTGTTGTCAAGACACGTTCATTCAGTTCTTAAATGATTTAAAAAACTTGCATCACTATAAAATAATCCAGTTTAAAATGTCTCTGTAGCTCACTCCAAGATGAGGGTCCAACAATCTTTAAAAGCACTTTCACCACGGAGTCTAATATAGAAAACATGTCCCGATGTTCCATAACATCTACCATGAATCATTACTGAATTGTTATTCATCTCCTTCTGGTATCGTTTCGCAGTGATCTGGGATGTCTCGTAGAACATCACTCCGGAGACCGACAGTATCTAAAATCTCTCTTCCTTTTAACACGACAGAGGAATGTGGGGCACCGTCGAGGCCAAAGCGCCTCAGGGTTTAAGCTTCCCTGTTGCCTCCTGATTTGAATATCGTTCAGCGTCCATTTGCATCTAGTTTTAATAGCGGTTTATTCAGTCAAGCAGAAGATGACATCTTTATCTGTGGTTGACATATGAGGCCGTTAGCCTCAGGCTAGCGTGTGTCTAGTTAATGAGCAGAGGGATGCTGCCGCTGATTAGAACAAATTCTCAGCCTTCTTCTCTGACTCGACTCCGTAGCGAGCAGATAGGGGTCCGGACCCCAGATAGGCTGCTTCCAGTCTGTAGTCCAGGTGTGATGAGAAATTAGGGCAGGCACTTGGTGTGTGTGTGTGTGTTCCTGAATTTGCGTACTTGTATGGGGTGTACTGCAAATGTACTGCAGACGGTTATTTTTGGAAGGGAGAGCAAGATTTATGGCATTTAAAAAAAAACTCCAGGAAAAAAATAAGCGCAATCAGGAATAACAATAGAAGAGGATTCCCTCTTCCAGAAAGAACAGACGTGCAATAGATGTCAAATAACATGAGTACAGACAATATTATGGAAGTAAATTGCAAATATACATGAAGAATAAGTAATTGATAGAATTCCTACAGAACGCGTTTTTGCAAACAAGGTAGCATTTTTAAGGTGAGACATACAGTTATGAGGATCAAAAGTATAATAATCAAAAATTCATATACAGTATTTATTGCATGTGTAAGCATTGAAACATTTGACTGGACAGTATACGTGTGAGTGTGTGTTTTTCTACCTCTCCACCATTTACAGTGCTGGGAATATTGCTTGGTAAGCGAATGGTGGCCCCGTGCGTTGCCATGCCAACCCTCAGCAGCTGTCAGTGTGCCTCCTGTAGGAATGACAAATGGTTTTTATTAGAGGGGCTCTAAATTGGTGGGATCCCCCCTCTCCACGGAGATGCTTATCCCAGCCCGATCCGAGCGGAGTCACTCTGCCAATAACTCTGAGCGAGCCTAATTACAACACGGGCTCCTCCCGGCCTCATCATACACTTATTATTACTCACTGCCGGTGAATTCCATTTGACGGCGCATTTCACAAATTCAGGTGTTACATTTGTAACTGTTACAAAACAAAAAAACAGTCATCATCAGCCAGTTTGTTATTTTTATATATTTGTTCCCCTTTGTGATCATATTAATAGATAACCATGCAGATGCTCCTCTCTGTTAAACTGAGCAGGAGATGCTGTATCACCTCAAGTAAAACAAGTATTCTAGATACAGAAAGGTGTTTCTTTGTTAATGTGCAACTGCACTGTATGAGCAGCGTGCATTATCTTTATTCATTCATTTTTTTGTCAAGCTGTTTTGCCTTTGACCGTTCCAAGGTTACGGTGACACCGTAGGCCCCGGCTGTCTCCAGGGGACCACTCTACGCTCACTAATACACTCCAAGACACTCGCACAGCGGGGACACTGCCAGCAGAGTGATGAGGAAGCACATTTAAAAAAAAAAAAAAAAGAATGATCAGCATTGTTTAGCTGACTCCGTGGGTTTTCCTGTAAGTGGCGTCCAGACCGTCGGCGTTGATAGGTCGGAGTTCCTCAGGTTGAGGTGTTCAAGGTCGCGGGGGAAAATAATTTGTCTCATCTGTACTATGTGTCCCAACGTTTGCGTGTTTTTAACAGCATAGTGTTAGAATATTATACTTCGAGGATTGTGCCGCATGCAGAGATGCGAAGATACACACGTTTGGTTTGAGTACGCTCCCGTTAGTCATCGTATGTTTGATTTGAAGAAGACAGCAGACAGAGCTAACGGGTTCCTGTTGAGATCTGTCAGACAGACAGGGCTGACAGGTTTTCTTTTGATAATTACTCTGCCTAGCCATGATCTGAATTAGCATATGAAAGTTGTCTTCTTTTCTTTTTTTTTTGCCTTCACTGGGAGCGCATAGCTGTAAGCTAATTTGTAAGTCATTTCAGATGACAGAGAGCGGTTGTATCCCAGAGGTGCTCTTTCCCTCTTGATCCTTTGTTTTTGTTCTCTCTCTCTCTCTGCTGCCTGCTTTCTCTCTCATCTCTCCCTCCTCCCATCTCATCTTTCCACCACTCATGTCTCAATTATAGGAATATTGAAATGACTCAGGCTAACCGAGTTAACTTTCTCAGCCCGTTTTGGAGCAGATGGTCGCCCCGGCGAGCGCCGGTCAAAGTGCTCAATGTCACCGCGTGTCGTCGTGTTCGACCTTATCGGGAATCCTTCTCTCTTAAGTCCTTGTCACAGGATAAACCTGCGTGTCCAGTGGCAGCACCTCCACACCAGTGCAAACTAGAATCATACAATAGTATTGTAATACGGATATGATTCTGCCTTTTCTCCGTGTTTCTATTATGTCTCAGAGGTTTCAGTAAAAAAAACGGTTGAGCCGATCCCCATTTGAATATACAAAGAGACCACTAGCAGGCTCAGTGTGGCTTATGTGTGGATTAATTGTAGCTATTGAGTGTGGTGGAGCCACAGAAAGGGACTTGTGTTGTGTGGCACAGTCGATGCCAAAGCAGCTGGGCGGGCCCCGAGGAAGGGAAGAGGAGACGACCCACAGTTCAGTGAGGCCACCTGGGATGAAGTGAAGCCATAGTTTCAGAAATATACACTAATACCCTTATCCCACCCAAATTTGCTTGCGTATGCCGTGTTTTTAAACACAGGAACGCTCGCTCTAAATAGCCGAAAGACTCCTTTTCCATTGCGAGTATATACCGAGCTGTTGCACTGGTCTTACTGGGGGTTTTTTTCCTGCTGTGTCTCATTTGAAGTCACTGACGCAGGGTTAGTAAACAATGAACATGTAACAGCAGTTATTTCTTCTTCTTCTGTTACTGATTTAGTCTCTCTTTCAAACTCTCAAACCAGAGCTGGTGATAGTGTGAACAGTGGAAAGACGAACAGACAAAGATGGTTTTGATAAGTTGTGTTTTATTTATTTCCGGTTTATATTCAACTTTATTTCAGACACATCAGTCCATATAAAAGAGAAAGAAAAGACAAACGCATTCAACAACAAATAAATACAATACAATACAAGGACACCAAGACACAGGTATAATCACTGCAGTTCAAAGGTTACTCGTGCTTCAAAACCATAGAGACAACACCTCGTATCACTTTGTGTTGGCTCCCTTAAGGCCTTTAGGATTTTTGATTCAGTCAATCGACATTTAAATTTACACATAAATTCCCCAACACACGGTTTGTTCGATGGGTGAAATGTGTTCTGACTGGAGTCTGGTGGCTTTAAGGAGAGCATATCAAATGTAGGCTTTCTACGTTAATAGAGTATAATAATTGTCCAAATCCCGGTTGATTTTATTCATTATATTCATTTCAATACGCGTCACATAGCATCACACCGGAAAAGGGACGAAAATGAGCGTGTCCACCCGGGTGTCATGTCTCCATCACTGGCGATGGGATCTCCAGCCGATAAACAGCTGTAACTACTGCAGAGTCATTTGTCGTGCAATGAACGCCGATTGTCACTGAAGACAAAAAGCAGATGTGTTCGTGGGCTTTTTGTCCTGTGGGAAAGGGGCTTACTCCAGGTGTGGACACAAACGCCTGCTCATGTGTCTAGCATGTTAACACACACACCCACCAACGCATTGCGAGAACAGCGGAGGCTGTGTCTCAGGCGGTGTTAGTATGCAGTAGGTGGAGCAGAGAGGAGCAGGGAAAAGCCTTCGATCGTTATTATTGACCATTCCTCCATGCAGCAGCGTGCTGCATGGACACACTCACACTCACTCGCATGCACGCAGAGAGACACACATGTTCGCTCACACAAAGACTTTAATATACACACACAAGCCAGTGGGATTCGAGATGACTGCAGTGGTCCGAGCATACGCAGAAAATGCCCTCAGCTTACTGTACAAGGACATGCAAATACAACACAGCTCTGTAGGCCTGTGTCTCTGCGTAAAGCAATCAATTGTGTTTGTTTGGGAGGGAGCAAGAGCTGGCTCTGGGAAGAAAGAAATCTCATCCAGAATCAAGACTATAATCAATTACAAGAGTTTAGATTTTAAATGAACACTAACCACCAGCACCTTCTGTTATCATTGCAATGGTCTTAATACAGAAACATCTTTTACTCACATGTCAATTCACCTCCTGCTGAAAAGATGCACAGCAGTGATTTCAAACTGTAAGGTGCAAAATCTACTCACCGTTTTTTGAAATGGGGTCGTTTAACATTTCAGATTTGTAGCATTCTAAACACAAGAGTCTCTGCTAAATTTCTAGATGTACAGCAGACAGCACCCAGGAGCTGTACAAGATTTCTTGAGATGATGTCGTGGCAATCGTCAAGGTTCAAACGCTCGAGGATGATGTTCTGTATTTTCACAGTGAAGGAAGAAGGAAAAACAGTTCCAAGATGCTGCTTTACTTGGGCATAGCAAAAGTGTAAGGTGTCAAACTCTATTCTAAGGAGCTGAGTAGTTACTCTGAACAAACAGACTGATGCTCCACACTGTTGCGATTTTGCGCAAACATGCACGTTTTCTTTCCTCTCTCGTGTTTTCACACTAAATATGAAGCTGACACCAGGAGACAGATCGATTAGCTTAGCATAAAGACCGGAAATCAGAGGAAACAGCTAGCATCGCCAAAAGTAAATAGTCCACTGCTAAAGCTCACAAATTCATAAATTACATCCCAAAAAACAAAGTGTAAAAACAACAACAGATTATTAACTTTCTCCCGGTCTCAACTCTAAAAGTAGTGTAAATACTTCTAATTTTATTCTTCAAAAGAAAGCAAATACAACCTATTTTCTACTATTCCTGGATAGCATATTACACAGTTATTATAGTGAAGATTGCCATTTTAATATCAATATATGCCTACCTGTCATCCTCTGACCAGATCCAGTTTGATTTGCTCGGTAGACAAGAGACAAACAGGCACACGGTATGCATGTACACACGTGAGCTTGTGTGTCTGTTTTAACGTGCATTTAAAACACAGGCGTACTCTCCCAGCCCTGGTCTTTTGTCACAGTGACAGACAGTCTGTTCTAATGAAAGCTGCTCTCATTCATAAGCCTGCCTTGTCAACGTCTGATGCCGGACAACTTTCAGAGGGAGAAGAAGGGGGAAGAAGATGGGGGGGAAGGAAAAAGACAGCCTGCTTTGCTTTTCCCTTTGATATCTGCTTTCTCTGAATTTCTTCCTCGCCTCAAAATGAACTGCATATGCAACCAACAAAATAAAAAATGTGGTAATGTTCTTGCTTGTCTGTGGTTATATGGTGGTAGGTCACACACTCGAGTACCTCGACCTCAAGCTGAAAAAAAAACCTTCAGGATATCAAATCCATGGTCTCTCATTTCTAACTAGGTCATCACTTGCTCACAATAGCATCCTCACCACCCTCCTCTGTGTATTCCTCCCTCTCCTTCTCTGTTTTCTCCCCGTGCTCTCATTCATCCTTTCTTATTGCACCATTACTGGGATCTGTAAACATGTTGGAAGTCGTTTTCTGTCGTTCGCTTTATCCGCTGTTTGTAGCTCAAAGCTCAAAGATCCTTTTTTCTCTTTTTGGTGCAAATCCTACCACAACTATCGATGTGCAGAACAGATTCCTTGTGATATTCAAAGCATGAATGTAGAGGCGAATAGTCACCAAATATCATTTTGATCGTGTTTGCAGTAATGATGATTTGTTTATTGTTGAGATGTTGCAGATAAACACAAAGATCATAGATTGCAATTAACACCTTTTTTCATTATGTTCCGGCTGGAGGCCGTATGTTTTAGGGGTTACCTGTCTGTCCTGTCTCCTAAAGCAGATATCTCAGGAACTCCTGGAGGGAATTTCTTCAAATGTGGCATAAAACGTTCACTTGGACTCGAATTTGGTGGTCAAAGGTCACAGTGACTTCTCAAAACACGTTTTTGGACCATAACATAAACATTCTTATGCTAATTATGACAATTTCAGACAAATGCCCAATAGGTTAAAATGATAAAGTGATGACATTTGCGACAGAGATGGATGTAAACTGCAGCACGACTGGTTTGGTGGAGGCTTACAACCATGAGGTGGTAATTCCATTTCATGCACTGTGCAAGGGCCTGTACCAGCAGTGTTAAACTGTCATGACGGGACTAAATGAGAATAATTCAACAACCCATAAAGTGTGCATTATGATATCTCTACCAGAATCCCCCACCGTACGGCTGCCCCGTTTGATCCCTGTCTCAGATTGGCTTCTCCATCATCTGTGACATAAAAATACCCCCGGCAGCCACCGGCTACAGCGCACATCACTCCTCATAAACACCGACTACCTCTCTCTACCTCCATGTGTTCACGCAAATTAGCATAATATTAGCATGATATTAGCACATCCGACCTGCGCTGCCGTGCCTTATCAAAGCGCTCTGTGATCCCCGGCTCCCTGCACTTTTTGATGGAGCGGGGGGGGGGGGGGGGACAGACAGACAGTTTCCCCCGAGACAGAGAGAGGAGAGAGCGATGAGCTACATGATAACGAGCTGTGTTACACTGCTACACAACACACAGCCGTCACTGAGCCTCAATGCTCAGTGACGCATCTGCTGAGCTAAATGGGCTGCAGCAGATGTTTGGTGACTACAACCACACAGAGCTACGCACCTCACTTGACTTGCAAATATTTGCTAAGAGACTTCAAAATTGGATTTTTCTATATCGTCTTTTGGAATGCGTAAGGTAGTGATTCCAGTTAGAATGAATACACACAGTGTGATTGTAGAGTATTATTTGTTGTAAAAACGTCTCCTGGGATGAAATCCGGAGGCAACTGATCCTTTTGTTTGTTCCTTTCATGAGTCACACGCGCAGGGTTTCAGACGCCACTTTTGGTAAAAACATGGAGACACAAGCAGGCATGTGCAGGACTACATTCACTGATTGTGGGGGTTCGATTACAGGTCAGGACAAGGTGACGTTTGAGTTACTGTTCGGTCCGGAGTGGTCTGCCTTCATCAGTGGGAAGATGTATGTTTTTTTAGTGGAAATTCTTTTATACAAAAGTAAATATGCACACTACACTAAAGTCCTGTTGCACCAGACAATTAAGATGAGCGGGTCGTCAGTGGGGACTAATTAAATGAGAACAAATGATGGATCCTGCACTCTGTTCAAGAAGGTTCCGTCTGCAGGCAGTAGACGCTCTCAAAGACATCTGTCTTGTAGAGAATCTGTACGCTACAGATCGCTTTTCCAAAATGTTCACCACTACACTGATTGACCAGAGGCAATATACAGCTCACATAAAGGTGACATATTTGGTGCCGATTGGCCCACAGGCAGTAACAACGTTCAGAGGACTGTCATTTAAAAACGTTGCTTTGGTTTCATTGTTACTTTAAGACCCGTACTGCAGCTGTTTAAAATTGCACAATACATGGATAATGTGCAGCGACTTCATATGTTTTGTTTATTTACTTATTTGCAGTGTCACGGTTTCTCATCACATCCACGGGAGCCCTGTATATCCTCGACGTGCAAATGGAGGACGGGCTGTACAACTACAGGTGTATGACACGCCACCGGTACACAGGAGAGACCCGACAGAGCAATAGTGCCCGCCTCATTGTCTCAGGTAAGAAGAACAGCAATCTATGTTCATGTTGTACATCAGCAACAACATCACGTCCTGACATGTAGTTAAATCTATCTGCTTATCAAGTTCTTTATTTTATTCTCTTTTCTTTGGTTTCATTTAGCTTTTAGTTCAACTGTTGATTTTGTTTGGTTTCAAAGATAGTGCAAAGCGACAGAGGACCATATGGAAATAAATCTGTGCTTGTGAAAAACAAATGTAGATATAGTGAATAGAATGGAGAGTGACAGGAAAAGCTCATGAATTAAAGAGGAGATGACATGTGATAAAGGTCATCAGAACCGTGCCAACACAGTTTGTGGGGACGGCTTGAGGACAGAAGATCGCCCTCCTTACCCCGAACATTTAAAGGGACAGATTTTACACATGAAGATCAGTTCACTTGTCGGGACGGGTACTATTCAACCTGTGAAAATGTGAAATGTGTCATCGTGGTCATCTCGGACTGGGTTTCAGACTACCGAAAGACAAGGGAGGGTCGAAACAAAGAAGAGATTCAGTTGCATTATGTGAATTGTAGGATCCAGTGTTTTTGGAGCTTTTAATCAGGACTAAAAGTTAATATAATAGTCTTCAATTTTGACCATGCATCTCTGTAGGACATCCCACCAAGTGAAATTAAAGATTTTGATCAAAATAACTATTGAAACAACAATTTTAAAGTTACTTTTAGCTCTTCGTAAATTCTGGGGATACCATACCTGAACACATTGAAACTCACAATATAACAAGAGTTCGTTCCCCTTTACCCGCTCCGCCACCATGATAACCATGAAACATTAGACACACACAATACATATTAGCTTTGAGCCATAAACCTGTGTTATGTGAGTAAATAAAAACACAGAAACAGGGCTCAACAATAAGGGTTGCCCAGGGCAAGTAAAAGGCCACATCAGCCTAGTAAACCTAGATACTCACCAGATCGGTCAAGCGGGGAAACATTATGACATTGATTGTTTTTTCTGCAGCTGATGATGAAGTGAGCCAATCTTGTTCCTTCTCATCTCTGCTGAGCGTTGAACATGCACAGTACCGATCGGGCCCTCGTGGGAAAATGGCGGTGATGCGCAAGCAAGCACATCAATGAACCTAGAAACAGGACTTTAGTTGGCTCGTGTTAGAGAGGATGTGGTCAAAACTCCAACAATGTTTGGCGCAGTTTGCCGCAAGTTTGAGAGAATTGAATTCAATAAAGATTTAACATGCCAATTACTGTAATTAACTTTCTTTATTGTTATTTGTTAACCACTGATAAATAAAGCAATTTGTATAGGGGCAAGACAAAATGTACTTTGGGGAAGTAGATTTCAGACCCACTTGCCCAACTCCCCATATAACTTGATGGGCATCAGAACTAGGGTTTGGAAATTGGTCAGAAATGACAACAAAAATAACTCAAACCTCTACTACACCCTATTTTCCCCATGCAGACCCCACCAACTCAGCACCACACATCCTGGACAGCTTTGAGCGGCGCGAGGTGATGGCGTCTCATCGTGTGGAGTTGCCCTGCAAGGCCTCCGGTCACCCCGCTCCCAAATACCGCTGGCTGAAGGACAACCGGCCGCTGGAGCCCGACACTCGCTTCAGACAGAGTGTGACAGGCCTGTTGATAGAGAGAGCGCAGTCCAGCGACACAGGGACGTATGTGTGTGAGGTCTGGAATGGCTACGGCAATGCTGAGGTGGTCGGCAGGCTGCTGGTAAAAGGTCAATATTATGGGCTGGTGATACGTCATTTGGGTTTATTTTTTATTAGTGGTATAATGCCTCAAAACACTGACAAGCTAGGAAGCTAAAGATGCTGCTTCAGATTTGTATGGTTCTACACGTAGCATTTTGAATCTTTCACTGGCAAACTAATGACATCTTGTTTAAACGACAGAAAACAAATAATACCAACAATTCCTAACCTACAGAGCCCCTGAAGGTCGTGGTGAACCCGCGGAAGGTGAAGGGCAGCGTGGGAAGCCAGGTTTCACTGTCGTGCAGTGTAACCGGCTCCGAGGAGTACCAGTTATCCTGGTACCGCAACGGAGAGCTCATCTACCCCAGTAACAGCGTTCGCATGACAGGCCAAAACAGGGAGAACCTGGTCATGGGTGGTATGGCCAAAAGCGATGGAGGAGCCTATCAGTGTTTCGCCAGACACGGCAAGATATCGGCCCAGGACTTTGTCCAAGTCATACTGGAAGGTCAGAATTCACAGTGATCTTACTGGAGATGTGAGGGTGGGAGCACAGTAATCATACAGTACTTTATATGTATAATGTCTTTTTGTTGCGTGTACATGTATTTGTGTATGAACGTGTGAATCCAAACTGTGTGTTCATGTTCAAATCCAGACAGTATGTGGTACTGCCCTGCAGTGCCGCAGTACAGCTCGGCTTTATTAGATTTTCTGAAAGAGGCTTGCATATTGTTACACAACCTGGGTTGCTGCAGTGTCTGCCTCCCATGACCACACCAATGTAAGGAGAATATTGATAATCAATGAAGCTGTGGAGCCAGAGAAAGGAGCTCTATTAATCTGCTTTACACTCTGATTTAGCTTTTTATGCAGCGGACATGAATGTATTGCAATGAAAAAAAATCCTGAATAGATTCTCATTTATAAAAGGATCTATTGTTAGGGCTGTACCCAATATATTTCCTTTCAAAACGTGAATCTTCTATTGAGGTTTTCTGATGAAGCTTTGAATGTTTGCCGTTGTGTGTGATGACGTCATCGCCCTAAAAAAATAGAATCAAATATTTAGAATGAATGGTGCTGTTAGATTGCTGCTCCGTGTGCCGGCTCCCTTTGTGTGCAGCAAGCAGGGGGAACAAACGCATGTTTGACTGCAGTGAAAGAAATAATTCACTTTTGGACTTTAAAACGCTCTGGAGTTATTAGAAACGTTTGGATCACTCAAGTCAGAAACGATCTTACTCAGGAATCTAATTCTACAAATAGTACAATACTAATAATACTTAGTTTAGCCTGATATTTATATGAAACTGTGCAGAAATACTGGATTTAAACAGAATGAATAGACAGTTCTGCAGCATTTACATTTTTATTTAGAAGTTGAATGTCAACATTATGAATTATGCTTTGAAATATTCGGTACAGCCCTAACTATTAAATAAGTCCTATAAATGTCACATTACCATGTGTGTCTCCTTCCACTACCCAGATGGCACCCCCAAGATTCTGGCTTCATTCAGCGAAAAGGTCTACAACATCAACGAGTTTGTGTCGCTGTCGTGCACTGTGAAGGGCACGCCGGAGCCCCGGGTAACGTGGACCCTGGACGACGAACCCGTGGTGCGGGACAGCCGCCACCGCATCTCCCACTACACCAACGCCGAGGGCCACGTGGTCAGCCATCTCAACATCAGCCAGACCCAGGTGCCCGACGGAGGGGTGTATCGCTGCATCTGCAACAACTCGGCCGGGACAGTTTCCTACCAGGCGCGAATAAACGTAAGAGGTGCTTGTCAGATCAACTCTTCCAACACACCATCACATATACACATCAACGTGTCTTGATTTATTTGGTTTTGAATTGGCTATGTTTAAAGTGCCTGGGATGTGCAGATGTAGCGAGAAGGCCTGACTAAATCTGACAATTAGTTTTTATTTTTAGTCATCGGATGCGCTGCTAGTTTTTCCATTTAGAAACTTGATATTGTAGCTTCAGTGCTCAGAATACAGCAGATCCTTTTACAGCCTCCTGCACTGGCTCCTCTTATCATCAGTCACTGCTGTCAGCATTAACTTTTCTAATGCCCCGCATCCTACCCAACACCTGCTGATAGCTTTATATTGGGACGCCATTAGGGTGATTTAGTGTTAGCTCCAGTGTATGACTGTAGTGCTATCTGCTCTCTACAGGGACATGGTTGGCTGGGTTACTTGTTGTCATGTAGCGGTAATACGCTCAAGCTTTCTGCACTTGCTTTCAAGGCTATTAGTATTTCTATATTGCAGAGAGGGAATGGCACTTTCTGTGCACTGATTGGTTTAATTTGATTGTGTTCACTCTTGCATGTTGTAAGGCTAAATAGGGCGATCCTCTAGCCCTTAAGCGAGGGTCCGTGGATGCCGAATGCAGCCAAGCAATGAAGATAAATCTCCACAGGTGCCATTGCAGAGAAAGTGTAATGACTGTTTCTCACATCGTTGGCTCCTTAATCGTGCTAAAGAGAGTAGCAACCCAGGATATGCTTGTGCTCAAAGTACACTACGGAGCCTAGTTAAACTGTCTTCTATAGTGCTTTAAAGAGAAGCCTAATAGTCCATTTCCCTGATAGACACTGAGCTATGGAAGCCCATTGGTTATTCTGTTGGTTTTTCACAAGTGTGTGCGAAAACTGGCAACATGAGTAATGGTTTTGATAATAGCTTCATGAGTGGAGAGAGGGACCATTCCACTCTAATGCTTGTCAGAGGCAATCACAGCCGGCACCGAAGAGGTGGCAGCGCAAGGTAATATTCACTATAGGCTCAAATAGAAGGGTACACGAGTCCCTGGTTCTCATAAGGCAAAAAGCATCATGTGATATGAAGAGCAGAACGGGTCCACTGGGGATGATTTGCTTTTTCTATGACTTACCATGAGGAATTTTTTAGTCAGGCGGTCTGGATCTCCTAAATAGGCTACGTTTTGGCTACGTTTTGATTTCTTGCTGTCGGAATGAATCAAGGCACGTTAGCGGCATGTTTGTGGTGTCCTGAAAACACACACAACACAGCACAGCTGTCTTTTTGAGCACCCCCCCTGCCTCAAAATCATTTTAAGAGAGTTGTCTCTCCAATGTGTCCTTCAAGGGCCTGCCAGCATCAGACCAATGAAAAATCTCACTGCCATCGCTGGGCGGGACATGTACATCCACTGCCGCGTCATTGGCTACCCATACTACTCCATCAAGTGGTACAAGGACTCCAATTTGCTGCCATACAACCACCGCCAGCGGGCCTTCGAGAACAACGGCACCCTGAAGCTGTTTGACGTGCAGAAGGATGTGGATGAAGGCGAATACACATGTAACGTGCTGGTGCAGCCACAGCTCTCCACACACCAGAGCGTCTATGTTACTGTGAAAGGTATGAACCTCTGTCTGATCTGTCAGTTACAGTTCATGACTCAACACTGGATATTAAGCCGGGACTTTATTTTAAGAAAAATAGCACAAGATTTAGGTGCCGTAGCTGTGTGTAATCATGGGTACTCCATCAGGATTATTATCAACCTGAAGTGTCAAGTAAGCAGCTTAGGCCATTTATTTGAGATGTAAATACACACGGAATCATACAGCAGTACGTTCATGTTTACTCCATCATTAATCTCTTGGATGCTAAGACGGAATCTCTTCATCAGTCTGCACACTGACCCCGTGTCTTTCCATCTGGCGTACATGCAGCTCATCGCATTTAAAAGATACATTAAAGCCATCACCTTAGTATCTAAACATTTCCTTGTCGCAGACAACACAGATATGCAGAGTGATATTTGTATTCCACGGCCTGTAATGAAAACACACTCACATCACCGATAGCGAAGCACCATCTCCATCATCCCAGCCAGCTTATCCGGGGCTCATCTGAATATGCAGCGGTGCTGAGCTGAGCCTGGATGATGATAACCTCAGATGGCTTTCTTTCTTCAATGACGCTGCATGATTTGAAATGTCGGGATGGGCAACCCCCCCCCCCCCCCCCCCCCCCCCACCCTCTCTCTGTGGCGGGTCTTGACGTGCTAACAAGTGTGCGAGACGGGGGGGGCACACAGCGTAGACAAAGCTATACCGCCATTCCGCCTCGGCTAATTTGCCTCTCGGCTGCTCAGCATTCCAGCGCTGCCGAGAGGGAATCCCCAGGAGCCTATTATGCCTATTTTGTTGTGAATTAAATAAGCGCTGAAGTGCAGCTTATTCCAATGTTATTTTAAATCATTAATTTTCCAAAGCGTCTGGTTCTCACGTTGGCTACGGTGTCCCCAGAGAGCGAAAGACAGTGAGAGAGAAGGTTACATGTTGTTTGAGTGAGAATTCAGCCGCTTCACGTTTGTAGAGGTATTAAAATATTTGTTCTCGTTCCTGCAAAGTCACAGCGTGATGTTTTAATATCGGGAACTAACTAGGTGATAAAGAGAGAATTGTGACTAATGAGTTGCTATGACAACGCTTTATTAGGTCGTTTAGCCATGCCGTGTACATATTTAGACATCGTCTTTTTTTATGTACGTATGACATAAGTAACAGTGCTTATCAATGGCATTACACCATACAAGAAAGAAATGATTGAAGATGCAGTGACCACATCAGCCACGTTTTTAAAAACTAAAAGATCAATAGATTGTGAAAAAAACAAAATAGCCTACACAGAAAATTCAGTTGTTAAACCTACATTGTAGGTATGTAACCGACAGGCCCGAGGTCAAACTCCTGTGACGCATTTTAATTTGAATGTCTCATCCCCAGTTCCACCTACCATCCACCCATTTGAGTTCCCTCGGTTTTCCATCGGCCAGCGAGTCTTCATCCCCTGCGTGGTCATGTCCGGCGACCAACCTGTCTTCATCACCTGGCAGAAGGACGGTCGGCCCATCCCGGCCAGCCTGGGCGTCACCATCGACAACATAGACTTTACCAGCTCCCTGCGTGTCTCCAACCTCACGCTGATGCACAACGGCAACTACACCTGCATCGCGCGCAACCAGGCCGCCGCCGTGGAGCACCAGAGCCAGCTCATCGTCCGAGGTGAGTAAGGGGAAGGCGGGTTGGTGACGAGATAGGAGCAAGAAGCCTTGTGTCTTTTAGATATACGTTTTCGGTACAAAACAGAGTGAATGCTGGCGACAGAAAACATAGTGGTGGGTGTCAGTATCAGATCCAAATGACCAGTTTTTCACCCAACTATTATCTGTGAGGTTTATATTGGTCCTTGATCTTTCTCCCCGAATTCAATGAAAAACACTCTTAAGACTGAGGATTGGTTAGTGAAAGACCTCGAGAGATTTCTTTCAAAGTGAGCTGTTATTGATCAGTAGACATATATATTGCATGTTGGGAGGAATAAGTATAATGTAATGTCTACTTGTCTTGCAGTTCCTCCCAAATTTGTGGTGCAACCGAAGGACCAGGACGGCATCTATGGGAAGGCAGTGATACTCAACTGCTCAGCTGAAGGCTATCCTGTTCCTACCATCCAGTGGGAGTACTCTAAAGGTACAGCACAACACACACATTAATATACGTATTACTATACATGTGCCTTTTTGCTACACACTCACACATATATTACATGTGGTAACACACAGCTGTCTCTTCCAGGTTCGTTGAAAGTGTTGGACGTGTTTTTAACTGGATAACTTGCCTGTCTTCTCTTTTAACAATCACGCTGAGTTGTATGTTAAGACTTTTTTTCTGTCCTACGGCAAGCTTATTCTCTGTGGTAGATGATCTTTTTTTGAAAGCCAACACAACAAATATAATGTCCACAGCCTTGAGGTTGAACGCATAATAACACCCACCTCAAGTCCACACGAGCACTGTGAGATAAGAAGCAAGAGCTGTTCCTTTCCCCGGGAGAGAGATGATGTAAATAGTAAACTAACAGGATCCCATCCTGGCTTGACACAATAACAGTGACTCTTGAAAACAAAAAGGATCTTTATGACATTGCTTGCTTACTATGATTTATGACCGAGGCTCATTTGCTGTTACTGTAAGGCAAAGCTTATCTAAAGCTAAACTTAATGACTTTGGTGAACCTTTTGGCTTTCCCTCTAGCGCCACCATCAGGCTCACATCTTTGGTTTTGAATGAAGTATCTCAACCAGCACTGTTGGAAGAACTGACATGACGTTTGATACACACATTCAGTAATCCTGAATTGTGATAACGTTGGTGATCCTCTGACGTTTCATGTCGCACCATCATCAGGTCATCATTTGTTCAATACTTTGGTTTATGACCAAATGCTTGCTAAACTATTAAAAATCTCACCAGACTCAAATGTTTGAATGCTACAAATGCTCAACGAAGACGGTGACTAACATTATACCTGCTAAACATCAGCATGTAAGCGTTCTGCTTACATACATTGTGCTATTGTGCAATAGCATTTGGTTCTAAGCAGCACTGTGTCTTAACTACAGCCTCATGAAGCCACAGGCGTGGATGTAGACATCCATTACCCCCTCATCTCATCCACAGACCCCTATATCTCCACTAATGAATACATTGTAATAATATATAGTGGTAAAATGCAGTTTACAAGGTTGTCAGCAATTGGTATTAATGTTGTATTTTTCCCCACGCTAATTTAGCTGTTTTGGGGGTGTTAGCATATCTGATAGTCATAGAAAATTGATCCACCATCATTTTTATAGCAGAAATGTTGTTTGAATGAATTTCAGTGGTTGTGTTTGGGCTAGCTCTAAATCCTTAGACATAAAGGCGTACAATATTAACTAGCCGGCATGTGTTTTCCTGTATTTAGACCTAATCCTCACACTAACACTAACACTCACTCTGTCCCCTCTGACAGGCGCCGGGGTCCCTCAGTTCAAACCCATCGCCCTCAACTCAGGCTTTCGGATCGAGGTGCGGGTCAACGGCTCTCTGTTCATCAAGCATGTGCTGGAAGAAGACAGTGGCTTCTACCTGTGTAGAGTCAGCAACGACGTTGGAGCTGATGTCAGCAAGTCCATGTATCTCAATGTCAAAAGTAAGTCTCATGGGAAAACACCACCTAAAACCCAAGAATGTAAACGTGAAACCTGCATCTAAGAATGCTGCAGGCGGTGAGGTCTGCATTTGATTATCTTTGTATGGAGTGTATTCTTAAAGCCAGCTTTCCACCAATACTTTTCTCTCTTTCCATGCTCTGGCTGTTTATGCCCAATGCTGCCGGTGACATTAAAGTAAAAAGTAAACACTAAAGCACAAAGGTTAAGTGAGTTGAACTGTCGCGGCTTTGTCCGCGACAGTCAGGCCACCAGCAAGATGCTGTCATGGTGCCCGCTCTGTGCTTTCTGCCTGAACGAATCCCACGAAAGCAACGCGCATAGCCAGTGCCACCGCATCTCTCGAAGAAAGTACAGCATTTATCTGCTGTGTGGCCACGGACTTAGCTCCCCTCCATTAAGCCTTGAATTCTGCATGGAGGCAGGAGCTGCCATGTGGAAAAGCGGGCTGAGGGATGGAGGGAAAAAAGGGTTAGAGGAGGAATGGGTTATCCATGTACATGTCGTTCCCTACGTCTCTCCTCTTTTCTTTAGTTCCTTTAAAAACACTTACAGTATGTATATTTATTTTGTGACCAGGAACAACACATTACTTTTTAAGGTAATATTATTGAGCTTTGTACTGTACGATCACAATCATGAAACATAAATCATGTGCTTTCTTTTGAAGAGTAGCTTTTGAAGTCGTGCAATTCTCAGACATTTCAATGTTTGCTTCCTTCAAAGTGTTTTTGTCGTAAGATAAGTCAGCATGAATACTGCCCTCCTCAGGTTGAAAGAGCACTTAATAAACTATGGGAGTCTAATACATAATTCGCCATATGTACCCAAAGAGAGAGACGCTAAAAGCATAGATTTGACAGTCTACATACTTCTTCTGTGACGAACGACTGTGTCGCAAGTATTTCTGAGTCTTGAGCTTGTGCACGTGATTGTGGATTTACATGTGCAAGTGCGATCTCGAGCCAGTCCGCCGTGGCTCGGCGCTCATTTTGATCAGTCGCTGCTAGATGAGGCTTAGGCCCCCGTGGCTCTTATCAAGCCGGAGCAGAGTTCTGCTCCCCTGCTGAGTGTCTCAGTGTCTGCCAGCCTCAGCCAAAATAGGCTACCGCTCCTCCATGACCCCTCCTGTCTGGCTATCGTGCTCCCTCACAGACAAACACGTGCACAGACACTCTCTGTACAGTCTCTTCAGCCAATCAAGTGTGATTTACAATCAAATATCTTTGAAGGTTCCCAGTGTAGGATGCTACCGGTGATTAGTCCTCCATAGTCTGGTCTGAAGTTTTTGTAAATCCTTACCTTTAATGGAAGAAAGAGGTTTTTACTCTTTAAGTCCTTGGATTTCCAGCTGATTAGCAAACTACTAAATTGTATTTCTTCCTTTCACTTCCATTAAAAACATAATATAGCTGATTGTAGATTGTTTTTTGAAAGGAAAAAGTAATGTGTGAGACTACCCTGCACCAGTAAAAGCTCCAAAGTATTTGGTGATGAAATATGACCCTGAGTTTATTAAATGCGGATTACTGGCAGGCAGTGATGGGTGAGGCTGAGCAGAATATTTGATTTGGTCATTACAGCTTTAAATGTTTACAGCCCAGTTTATTCTTTTCTCCTTTTGTCTTCATGTTTTGTTTTTCTCTCCTTTATTTGGAAAGGTGTTCCTCGGAAAACAATCAGAAGTTCCAGAAGGTTGAGAACACCTGGTATAGACTACTGCAGGCCAACAGTCAGATGTAGTATTTCATGGTTGATAGAACCACAGAACAGGTGGAGAGGCACTCTATGGCAAAAAAAACCCTGCTCAGAATAATTAGCATGAATTGGTTTACAGAGCAGGCTGCAGCCAGCAAAGTACAAATCTTGTGGAGACATTTGAACTTCTTTGTTTATTCTTCAGTGTGAGGATTTACTGCTTTCCTGTTTTATGTCATTGTAACCTGATTACACTTTGATCAGACAAAACAAGCCACACGTTACATGTTTACTTAATCAAGGCATACAGTATTTGGCAAAAGTTTTTCACAGTCACTCAGTGGAGACAAATGCATCTACATTGTCATTTTGGCGACTAGTTAGTTTTGGAAGTAGTTTCACTGTTGTGGCAGACTTCTACATTAACCAGATCCCTGTGTGATATATGATCCTGGAAAAACAAATACACTGCATGGTTTTTTTTGTTGTTTTTTTGTTATGCACGCATTATTGATCTTTGTCTTTTTATGTCTTAGGGGCTTTGTGTTTGTGCGTGTCAGCAGTCCCTAAGCTGCGTGCTCTGCTCCTGAAGTGTCAGGCTGTTGTTGTGATAGTTGCGCTGTCCTCATTTGTGTCTCTTTGCTCTCTGTGGTAACCCGAATCTCCCCGGGAGCCAGAGGAGCCACACCTCATCCTACCTCCTGTGTGTGTGTGTGTGTGTGTGTGTGTGTGTGTGTGTGTGTGTGTGTGTGTGTGTGTGTGTGTGTGTGTGTGTGTGTGTGTGTGTGTGTGTGTGTGTGTGTGTGTGTGTGCGTGCGTGCGCAGACAACAAGCTCAGGATCCCTTAAAGCCTCTCCATGTACTTAACAGGCACAGTGCTGAGCCTGTGCGGTCCACTAGTACGTCCGAGGCCGTAATGCTCGGTAATGTTGGACACTGTGATGTTCTGTACACTCTGTGCTGGTTTTTCCGTTGTTTATCCAGGCCAGCCTACACCACTTGAGCAGCGGCAGCTTCTTAAGAGGCTTAGGAGCCAATTAGGGAGGCACACGAGCTGACGCACGCTGAAGTCCTCACGTGATGGATAGTATGATCTTCGCTGTGTATTATTGGCTGTCCAAGTGTGGCTTGATGTATCAGTAAACAAACAGTGGGGGGGGGGGGGATCAATAGATTCAATCAGGAGCTCTGAGATGTCTGGTATAGACGCATGCATGGAGAAGAGGCTGTTAGGTCATGTGTGTGACACAGGTGAGCAGGCGAGCCCGTACGCACACACAGACAAAGCACCGCACGCGTCGATGCAAGAGACGTAATGTAAAGGCACAGATACAGTGCGGCCCATTACAAAAGAGTAATGGGCCGCGCGGCTAATGCAGCGGTTTAGATAGAGCCCTCTCCGCCAGGCTATTGTGGCGGACTCCCTGGGAAATGAATTGCTGCTATTGTGATGTCCTAGCTTGGCACTTTCATTGTTATGAGTGTCTGTGCATAGGCTAATGCGTCGTCATAATACAACATGCATCATTCCGCCAGTAGAAATTGCTTGCACTCACCGCACCAGGATTGAGTTGCACGTCTGCCTGTGTGCGCAGATGCACTTGTGTTTATATTATCTTTCCTACGCTTCTTTATAGGAGTAGTAATCAGTTGGTTTTTTTTACTGTCGTGACACTGGTTGCAGGTGGAGGCTTAAACAAATTATTTTTTTGTGCAATCTCCAGTCCAGGAGCCCCACCGCCAAAACAGACACACTTCAGTCAATTCATTACCAATCTACAACGGATACTATCAGAGTCAGTCAACAGCCACTCAATGTTTATCAGGGCCAATTAAGACCAATCAAGCCTATTAGACATCATAATGTTGGCAGACACAGGTGATGAGGGCAGAGCATCTAATGAGGCTTCACTGAAGAGAAGGGTTAAAGGGCCTCGTGGTCGCCGAGCGGCCTCCGGAGCGCGACGTCCTTCAGACGAGCATAAGGAAGCCCCCTCTTCTCATGATCTCCGTTTCTTTCATCCTATTTACTCATCTGCATCCAAGCCCCCATCCCTCCCTCCCTCCCTCCCTCCCTCCTCTCCACAGAAGCCTGCCCAGTCTGTGAGCATACATTGGTTCATGCTCCACGTCCAAGCCAATTGTGCAGCTAAGAGAATTATTTCAGTACATTGCGGGCAGCCAGTGAACCAGTCATCTTTGTGCTATCGCCACAGAGCTGCCCCCCACCCCCTACCCCACCCGCATCCCATCCACACCGTCTCCTCCCCAGCCCACTTACAGTGGGCCTCCGGGGCAGGGAGCTATACGCATCTCAGCTCGTCGTCTCTCGTCCGGCCCCTCGTGGCCCCATCGAGCCGTGGGTGCCCTGTGGCTAACACTGGCCAGCCAGGCAGTCAGTGACACAGTGTGGGATGAAATGTAGGCTCGCATCCCAGCGCTCTCAACGTGGGCGATACTGTCATGACGCCAGCTCATCAGGAGAGAAGATGGCACACCAGAGTTTTTTTTTTTGTTTTAATTAAATATTTTCAGCACATAAAGAATGTTAGAAAAAGACTAATTTATCGAGTTCAACTTTGACAATCAGATACGGATGATCAAGAAAATAGTGCCCTCGCAGAGGAAGTCATTCTTCATCAAGAGAAAAAAAACAACTCGTACAGTTTAGTGCATTGCTAACATCAGACACCTCATAGCTTCATCTGTAGACCGAGTGGACTTCCAAAATGGAGCTTGATGAAGTCCTTTCCTTTTTGGTCTTTAATAACTATCAAGCTGCCTCAAATGATGCTTCTAAAAAAACAACGTACTCCCTTTTCATCCCATCTCATTGAACCTGAGATGGTCTCAGTTCTCTCTTTCTTTGATCACAGATGAATAGCCCCACACTAGAGCAGTGTAGCCGTTCTGACATAATTATGTGTTATTATTATTCTCCTGACTCCTCCATTTGACTAATTCTGTTTTCCACATCACTAACACCACCAGTTAGAGACACTACAAACATTTTCTTTTTGTATCTTTTTTTTTTTGGCCCTGCATTGCGACATTCAGGGCGTGATTGTGTAATCATCATCATACTCCTGTGAAAATCAATGGCAGGTCCATGTTCTATTCCTGGCTACTAGAAATGGCCCTTTTGCCGAAGAGTGGAGACTGGGGAGAGAGAGAGAGAGAGAGAGAGAGAGAGAGAGGGAGAGAGGCAGGAGGAGAGGGAGGAGGGAGGCGAGGTAGAGAGAGGAGAGGAGAGACTGTCCGATGCTGGTTGGCATGGTAACCTGGCCAGGTGAAAGGGAGCCTGGGAGAAGGGAGGGAGGAGGGGTGCTTTTGTCTCACGGGAGTAGCCTATCAGCAGCCAGCCTATCCCCCACAATCCCCTGCAGGCTTAAGCGTATCATCACTGCCCTCTGGGTTGCTGTGGAGGAACAGGGCTCTCCTCACCTCCACATGAAAGACACATTGTGCCGTGCAGTAAACACACACCGCTCACTCTGCTTATTATTCTTAGGTTTTCCAAACGCTGTATTGCGGATGTTTTCTTTTCTCTTTGCCAACACAAGCTACAGATGCAGCACCACATTTCACAGGAATGATATTAGTACGAAAAATGATCCTGTTTGGAGCAGTGCTTTCCCCGCCTGTGACAGCACTCTGTTAGTCTCTTACAGCGCTCGCCATTTCTGCTTCATTTGAGCGCGTCAATACGTCTTATAGAGTAGTATTTCGTATTCATACGTATTCATACAGCAAGTTATTAATAATACAGTGCGAGACATATAAACAAAGATTGTGATGGTAAGATGAAGGCCGGATGATTCAAAGTGGCTCACAGTGATGAGATTAATGATGAAATCACCCTTTTCTGTCCGGCAGCTCCACGCTGTGTGTTTGCTGTGCGCTTTGCCCCATGTGTTGTGTTCAAGGCTGAATTAGATGTCAGGGGAGCTGATGCCTAATGAGACAGGGGACTCCCTCTTTCCTCCTTCACCTCCTCTCTGCCTCTTTGTTTCTTTTCTTTCTCCTTCTCTCGTCACTCCTCCCCGTCGTCTCCCGTTCCCATAATTCCACTGGATATTAAAGAAATACATCAACACAACAATTACAGGGCCACAAAGTGTGCCTCAGGGCTGGCTCAGCTGGGCTGCTTTGCACACACAAACACGCACACACACAGACACACACATACACGTTTGTACACACATGCATATACGTAGACACAAGCTAAACACGGTTTAAACACACGGAGACTCTGACATACAAACTGCATGCGCCTCACCTCTGAGCCCTCTTCATGTTGCATCGACACTCCTGTTGTTTGCATTTGTGCCTCTGCCTTCCTACACATTCATCTCAAATCAAGACGTTGAACGATGAAATAGATTTAGTTCGATGTTTGCGGCTCACATATTAAAATAAATGTGACTTCAGAAGTCAGAGAAGCACATCAGATGATGTACAAATCTGCAAATTGATTTTCTGTATGCTGATGTCAGCAACTGATTCAGAGAAATAAATGAACAGTGGTGATGATCAATGCTTCAGATCAACATTAAATTAACATTTTCTTCATTGGTTGAATGAAGGATGGACAGCTCTTTAGAAAGTCGGCTTTGTCAGTATAAGAATTTCAAACAATTTAGTTTTTTACATTTTATTTTTCAACTCTAATTTATCTGATTAATGTATCAATGTGTCCCCTCAAAAACATGAAAAAAGCCCAGTATCTGTTTGGCTACCTGGTTGATCCTGCCAGTAGCATTTGCTTGTCTCAAAGATTAAGCCATGCAAGTCTTGTTCATCTCTAGTCATCACATCTTTTTTTCTAGCCATAGGATGATTTTTTTTCTTCACTTTTCTACAATTTCAATTTCTGCAATGCTTGTGTCACGTTTCAATCAATGAGATCTTTTTTTCTCTATTGTCCCTGTCCCAACGAAAGAGCTCTATTCAGGCGTGACGAGCAGCCAGGAAGACCCACCACTTTGATTGGCTGTGAAATCAAAAGCCAACCCCCCTGAATCCCCCCTCAACACACACAAAACCTAAGCTGATTGGTCGACACCAGTTGGTTCAAAACACCAAGATCATGCTCAGACTTGCCCCTTTGAGCTCTTATTTTTCTACAAATATAAGAAATAATTTAAAAAACAACACATAGGGAACATTTGTTTTTATTATTTTGAGCAAAGAATACATTAAATATCACACTACCTATTTCTAGATGCAGTATTTTTTTCAATGTTAATAACCCGTTCTATTACCGCGTTGTATATGCAATAACAGTATTTGTCGGGATGTGATATAAGAAAAAAGTGGAAACTGTAAAAGCAACCACAATTGTATTGTAGCTTTCCCCTCCAGAGCCCGGATGCTGCGCAGACATCCTCTACACGAGGCGTAGCCGTCTTGATCTTCTCACTCTTTGCTTTTTGTCACCTAGCACTGTGTCCCGCTCTGCGAGGAGTGTCAACAACATCGCCCTGTGCCACCTCTGAGCCGCTCACGCTGCAAAAATGAAAGCAGCCGCGCACTAAAACGATAACGTTTAAATAAAGCCTGAGCTTTTTTTTTTCCTTCCCCGCTCACTTTTCCAAATGTGTCTCACAAAAAATTCATACTTGTCATGCAAAATAAATCAGCGTTCTTTTCCATAGCCGAGCCCCAAATGGCTGCCGAGTGAATAAGAGATGAGGCTTAAATGTTTGCAACCTCTTGCCTGACACTTCCCATCACATCACTGAAGTCACGCTTTGTGTGTTTGTGTTTGTGTGTGCGTGTGTGTGTATATGCGAGAGCTCACACACACACATTTATGTGCTTGCACAAGCTTGTGTGTGGGTGTGAGTGTGTGTGATCATCTGGGAGCATGGGGTTGTTATACACTCTGCTGTGGGTGTAATGAGGCATGTATGTCGTTAGTGTGCGTTTAGTGTGATGTCTTCAGAGTGTTGTTAGAGCATCACTGTACCATTTAGGGCCCTCAGATACAAGATACACGCCGAGGCAGGCTCGTCTTCAACGCAACATTAAAGGAAAGCTGTACGTTCAGTGACAGTACATTCACAATGCTGGGAAATACTCTATACAGCTGTTCACGCAGCTGCTATAAAACATGTCAAAATGTTTACTTTTACTGTAACAAAGGACAATAAGTAAGCTTCTTCTTTTTGCATTACAAGACTCAACACCAACTTTGAAAAGTGATTGCCAGGTTGGCAACCAGGCAGCTTTTGGTTGCCAAAACTGAAAATATGGTGGTCATTATTAGTAACCTTATATTTTGAGTATTTTAAGATCCTACTGTTCACCTCAAAGATGCCGGGATACTTCGCCTCCCAAGACTTACAAAATGTAGTTTTTCCTTCAGGTTCATCTGGTTCTTTGTCAGTTTAATCAATTTGCACATTCAATGTCCCAATGACACTTTTATTTCACAATGTCACTGTTTGTGACTATTATGTTCTCACCAGTCACCTTTCAGCCATTCACATTGACTATATATTTATATGAATATTTATTTTGTAATGTCTAATTTATTTATTTAATATGGACCACTTTGGGGATCTAGCATAATCAAAAAATAGTTGAATTAGAGAAATGGGTCCTCTGCTAACACATGTACCAATGTGGTTCATCCGGATAAGAAATCTAACCAGATATCTTCTTCTCTTCCTCTCCACCTTACTTCTCGCACCAGTCCCTGCCATGATCACGTCCTACCCCAACACCACGCTGGCCACGCAGGGTGAAGAGAAGAAGATGAGCTGCACGGCTCACGGTGAGAAACCCATCATGGTACGCTGGGAGAAGGAGGAACGCATCATCAACCCCGAGACCAGCCGCTACGTGGTGTCTGTCAAGGAGGTGGGCGACGAAGTCATCTCCACCCTGCAGGTAGGAGGCTGTGACACTTGGAAGTGTAAAATTCAATTTAGGACTATATATTGTTTTGTTACTATTTTTTATATATACATATATATATATATATATATATATATGAAGCCACAGCATGCTGAAAGATTTTATCTCAATTTATTCTGACTTTTTTCTTATTAAATGCTGAAACTTTTACTATTCATGACTGTGAAATCCTTCTTAAAACATAGTTTGATAGACTCTTTGGTTGAACTGTTCACTACTCGTGTCTACACTAAGACCATGACGTGTTATGATGGGTCACAAATCAAAAGTTGGACAGAAAACATCTCCGTTAAAATAAAGATCTCTAAATAAAGATACCTTTACTACGGCATGCTCCTTTTTACACACAATATATATATATATATATATATATTTATATTATATTATATTATATATTTACTTTATTAGAGTTTGTAGAATGTGTTTACTGCTCACCCCCACAGACGAAGCAGGTGAGAAATAACTGAGGTGTGGTATTCTGCAGTATAACTCGCTTTTCCCTCTTATTTTGAAGTACATAAATCATAAAGAGTTACAGTAATGAGAGTAAGTCTAATTTGGCACTATGACAAAACAAATCAGAGCAACAAAAGCACGAGAGTGAAGGGCAAAAAGAGGTAAAAGGCCAGCTGAGTCAATTCATTACTCACGGGGCTGTTTTTCCTTATTATTTGTTACATGATTAAAAATGATAAAATATATGAGTCTTATGAGTGACCAGTGGACACCACCTGCTTAGTATTGTTTTTATTTAAACTCGTGTCGTTCGTCTGCATCCATCAGATAATGCCCACAGTGAGGGAGGACTCCGGCTTCTTCTCCTGCCACGCCATCAACTCGTTTGGTGAAGACAGAGGAATCATACAGCTCACAGTGCAAGGTATGACTTCACCTTCCTCAGCTGGAAAACAGAAAATGCTCTGACGGGACTTTTCAGCCGACACAACAATTGCAGATAATGCTGTTATGCCATTCTGCCTGCCTTTACCTGTCATTTTGAAGTTCATTACCACTGAAATAACAAAGTGTCGGTCACCGTTGTGCCTTGTAGAGCCCCCGGACCCCCCAGAGGTGGAGATCAGAGAAGTGAAGGACAGAACCATTGCACTGCGTTGGACTATGGGTTTTGATGGCAACAGCCCAATCACAGGCTTCGATATTGAGAGCAAGAACAAATCAGGTACTAGAAAAGACATTTACAAAAGAAAATTGACGGTATGATCATACAATGCATTTGGTTCAAATGTGTTTTGGTTGATTATCCCTGCATTCACTTTGTCTCTGTGATGTGACTTAATATCGCCCAGTCTAATGCACTTAGCTCCAACATCTCCCCTGACTTCAGCGACCCCAATAAACCTCGTCCTCTCCCCTCTACAGCCTCCTGGGATACCGCTCAAAAGACCAAAGATGTCTCACCTCAGCTCAACCAGGCCACCATCATCGACCTGCACCCCTCCTCCACCTACAACATCCGCATGTTTGCCAAGAACCTAATCGGCAAGAGCGAGGCCAGCAACGAGCTCACGATCACCACGGACGAAGCAGGTGAGAAATGACTGACGTGTGGTATTCTGCAGTATAACGATCACGCACACACGTTTCAGACACTCGCTTTTCCCTCTTATTTTGAAGTACATAAATCATAAAGAGTTACAGTAATGAGAGTAAGTCTAATTTGGCACTATGACAAAACAAATCAGAGCAACAAAAGCAGGTGAGTGAAGGGCAAAAGGAGGTAAAGGGCCAGCTGAGTCAATTCATTACTCACGGGGCTGATGTCACCAGGCTGGTGACATCAGCCCCGTTGGCTCTGTTGCATTATTGAACACACGCTGACCCCACATTAAAAGCAGAAATTTTCAATTAGCGGCCTCAGTAGTAAATGTCACACCACGGTCAATAGACTGAGGCTGGACCCCCATCTGCAAATACCACCCCCACCCACCCACAGAGCACCTGTCCTCACCCTCAGCACCCACCTATAAATACAACCATCCTTTTTGGTAAAGTAGCCAGACTTTATTTCAAAACAATGTTGAAATTGTGGAATGTGTACAGTTTTATAATGTGTGCATGTTGGCGAATCTGATCTTAGCTCCTGATGGACCACCTCAGGAAGTGCAGCTGGAAGCCCTCTCCTCTCAGAGCATCCGAGTCTCTTGGCGGGTAAGTTAATCAACACTACGTGGGTTCAAAATGTGTGTACATTTCCATGAGGTGAGTGCGTAGCTGTGTCCAGAAAGGTACGATCGGGGGTATTTGTTGCCCTTATCGCTCCTTATTCTCACGTCTGGTGGTTTAGGTGAGGTGACGCCTCGTCTGTAGATCCAAGGGAGACATACTCATTCCACACGTGGCATCAGAATGCGTCTGAATATACAGTTTGCCTCAAATAATGACTTGTAATCACATTTTACTTCCTCCCTCTCACACTTGTTTGTTTCTTAATAGATAAAAAGTTGAACATTTTTCCTCAACCATGCAGCGAGAGAATAGGATTGTGTTGGTTGCCTTTTGGATTATTACAATTTTTCGGGGGATATATATAAAGCTTTCCTTATGTCATCCCATTAACTAAGAGCCATTTTATTGCCAGATGCTGTCAGGGGCACGAGTGACAAACAAAAGAGGGCGCCTAACCTGGACCTTGAAGCTCTCGGGTAGACGAAGCACTCAGGGGAAGACAGACAACATAAATAATGTTAAAAGAGTGATTTACAAATTGGTATCATTTAAAGCATTCCCTCTTTAGTCTCTGTAGTATAACATGACTAACGTTTATATGAAAATTACTGAATCATCACTTTAATTACTTAAAGGGGCTATTGAGACCTTTACGCACCCTTTGACATGAAAGTGGTCCCAGATTATAATGCCTTGTCTCATTTCTTACGGGAAACTGGTCTTGTCTGGTTTTGTTGACAAGAGAGCTAAGAAGAGGGTCTTGTTCCTCTAACAGTCTCTGGGGGTACGTATATCTAGGTGAGTGTGGGGAGTGATCACAAGCTAACACCATACCGTATTTATGCGTTAGGTGTGGCTTTATGATACCAGAACGTAATAAAATGCATTCAGAAAAGTACTACGCTTTCTGTCTTCATGAAAATAGACTGCCCTGCTACTTTATTCATTTTTCTCTTCGTCGAATGTTTAAATTTGTCTTCTGATACTTTTGCACTCAAGTAAAAAAAAATAAAGCAAGGAACGTTCAACCCCATTGCCTCAAAAGACCTGTTGTCATTCCCTCATCAGGCCCCTAAGAAGCACCTCCAGAACGGAGCCATCAGAGGCTACCAGGTGGGCTACAGGGAGTACAGCTCTGGTGGAAACTACCAGTTCAGTGTGATCAGCTTGGAGACCACAGGGGACAATGCAGAGAGCCTGGTGCTGGACAACCTCAAGAAGTTCACCCAGTACGGAGTCGTGGTGCAAGCCAGCAACAGCGCCGGGACCGGGCCCTCCTCCACGGAGGTGGCTGCCACCACGCTGGAAGACGGTAAGACAGGAATACGATATCAAACCCAGAGAAGCTGTGATATGCAGAATATTCTGAGCAAACAACATAACTTTAAAGTAAAGCAAGTCAGAAACAACATATATATATTTGCTAAAAGTATTCTAGATTTTAGATGTGTTCAATATATTTGGATTTATTGTCATGATGCCAGCACAACACGGCTGTGAATTCACCGTTCTCAGAGAGACAGGCAGCATGGTTTATTTTGGAAGAGATTAGTGAGGATCTATCACAGCCTAGTGGAGATCAGAGGGTGCTACCACACGTTGTCAGTCCTCAGGTCTCGACTGAGAGTCCACTATTTTTAACGGTCTGTGTTCTGGTTCTCCTCCCTCAGTGCCCAGTCGTCCTCCAGAGAACGTCCAGGCCACTGCAACGTCTCCGGAGGTCATCTCTCTGTCCTGGCTGACCCCTCCCAAAGACGCTCTCAACGGCAACCTGCTGGGCTTCAGGGTCATCTACTGGGCCAACCTGCCCGATGGAGGTACACATTTATATCTGTTCACTTATTAAAAACATTAACTGTTGTGTAAATTGTCCTTGGGCATCTGCATATATATATACTGTATATATGTTGTCATCAACATATTTAGAATAAAGTAAAGAGCTGCTTTATTGCATTTTTAATAAGGAATTGGAAGGGTTCTTGAAATGCAACAACCAAACAACAACAAACAATCAATATATAAAATGCTAAAAGAGGAAATGCCACGGCTTCATATGGCGTCAAACCATTGGGGTTCAACACATGCGCAGTAAAATCCGGTCTGCACTTGCGGAGAGGCTCACTTACTGGCACATGATGGTAGAACATGAGGATGATGGATGATCTGAGGATGATCTGAGCAAACACAATCCCTTTATTTCTACTGCCGTCTGCAGTAAAACCTCCAACATCGCAGCATGTGCCATGTCCCGTAGCTTAGCACCGCGTCCTAGCCTTCATTCTAGTCTTGCCTTAAACAATGCTGGACTTAAAATACTGCTTTGCAAATGTTCTCTGAGAAAGGAAATGCCCGCGACACATTTCTTAGACATACACAATGCATTTTGGTAAATAACACTGAATGTAAACATAACTTTTCTTTGTTTACAAGAAAACTCCACAGGGCCCCTTTAAGAGTCGGCTCTCAGACTGGACCAATCAGAGCAGAGCTCCATTAACACTGTCTGATACTCCTTTACAGTGTATCCACACACCACATATGGAGAGGAATAAAATAGAAGAAAAAAACTATTATACAAGAACATATTGATTTAAAATACCTCACGGAAATTCTGTAAAACACAAAAACAGAGAACAACCTTGGTGTTTCAATGGTGTCAAACTGAAACGTAAATACCGAATAAATGAAGACGGACTGCCATCGATGCTTCTAAGTAAGCTACAGCTAATAGTTACCAGGATAATGTTGTATCTGGGTAACCTCCACGACTGGCTTAAAGTCTGCATGGTCGTGTTGAAGTCAGACAGCATGTCATGCCATTGTCACATGCCGGGTTTGTGTCCGTGGGATTGGTTGTGACAGCACGATTACCTTTGACCTCTGCACTGTCACATCATGTTGGCCTGCCTATAGAGCATGAACGCTCCAGACTTGACAGCCAGGGCTAGTTTGCATGGTAACAGTCCGTAGCTCCGTGGGCGAGCGCTGAAAGTTAGATTTCAGTGTTATTATTTATAAATGATTTGGATTATATTGCATGTAAATATGACATATATAATTACGGCCTCTTTACAATTAACATGTATCTTTTGCGGTCAGACTTTTCACTATTCTATGGAAGCCACTCAATTTCAGACCAGAGCTGTTCATCAGTATGAGAGAAGGTGATGTCATCGGCCAGCAGAGGGAGACACAAGCCCTTTCTAACTAACAGTGCTGCAGCTTGTACCAGTTGCACCAGTGCTGCTAGAGTTAGCTCGGTGTCACAGTGGTTGATGTGACTTTTTTAGACAGTAACAGTTCAGGATTTATGGTAATGTTAATAACTAAATCATTTCCTGTGAATGGACTGCTACACATACAGGTGTGCTACTTGCATTCATTAAAATGACGTGAATTTATAAAACACCATAAAATAATTTGTCAGTCTCGATTCAATATAAAACTAATGAGCTGTGAGCCATGACAACAGTCGACAGGTCCGCTTTGTATCCACTTCTGGTTGGTTTTATCGTGAAAAAAAAATCCTCTAAATGTACACGTTTCACCTGTAATAGTCCAACACTGTCCAGCACTTCCCAGAAGTGGAGCAGTCACCGCCCGTCTACTCTAATGGGACGTGTGACTCTCCGTCACACGTCCAATGAGACACACAAGTGGAGCAGTGTTCCCCGTTTAAATACGTTTTTCTCCGTTTACCAAACAGACACAAACTAAGTCTCAGAAGCAGGAAATAAAGATAACAAAGTTAGGAAAAGAAACAACACAGGAGCAATTTAAGTGTTGTTTTCATTTTTGGGATGTGGCCAGAATAACTGGATATCAAGACACTGTAGGCAAACACACAATCATCAAGAAGAGGTGCAGCTGGACTCATAGAGCTCTTGCAAGAAGTGAAAAGAGGGAAAGGAAACATTGTTCAGAAGTGATATGGACAGAGATTGACTCAATAATTCAAACCCTAACAGCTGAGAGCAGCAGGTTGCCAGTCAAGGCCGGCCACTGCAGCAGACCTTGGCCGCATGGTTGTTTAAACTTTGTGATTGAATATGGCATTATGTCCAAGGCTGTGCTATGACACCCTTGGGCCTGACATCTACTTTTATGTATGTGATCTGCTGTATAATATATACGAGTCCTATGGCAGACCAGCGGCAGCTTGTCATATCGCTGGGTTTATTTACAATAAGACACATGCATTGTTAAAAAGGCCTTTGACCTGAGGTGTCCTCCCTCAATTTTTACTTTTACTCCCCCCCATCTCTCTTCTGTCCTCTGTTTTCTGTCCACCAGAGCTCGGAGAGATCAGGAATGTGACAACCTCTAAGCCCTCTCTGGATCTGGATGGACTGGAGAAGTACACCAACTACAGCATCCAGGTGTTGACCTTCACCAGAGCTGGAGACGGCGTTCGCAGTGAACAGATTTACACCCGCACCAAGGAGGACGGTAGGAAGATTAAGTCACCTCTCGGAATACAATCACAAGGGCAGCAGCCACATTGCACTTGTTAAAGCGAGCTTGTGCTCAGACTTGTGCCGAAGGGTGAGTTAGTCTCGCTGCTGCGGGGCCTCAAGGAATTACAGTATGTCTGATCCTAACATTAAATGGAGAAATGTCAGCTTTGCCAAATTTATTTGACCTTTATTTATCTACCTAAGTCAATTGAGAACCAGTTCTCATTAACAATGACGACCTGGCCAAAAAGACAGCAACGTGCTCACTAAGAGGAGAGCTGTAAGTGTGACTTATTGTGACGTGTTAAGAAGTTATGTAGAATATCATATTTGGCCATCTGGTTACCTTGCTTTATAATCAGTGTAAAAAGCACCATTAAAATCCTCCTGAGTAACAATATGAGCTTAATGTGGGAAATATATCAACCAGATCATCTTTTCCTTTCAGTTCCCGGGCCTCCGGCGGGCGTGAAGGCAGCAGCTGCATCAAACTCCGTGGTGTTTGTGTCCTGGCTCCCTCCTCTCAAAGTGAACGGCATCATCAGGAAATACACCGTGTTCTGCTCCAACCCACACCCCACGGTACGAGCAGCTGTGAGCAATTTAGCATCTTGAGCCGGCTGAATTTCAAATGAACTGATCATTCAGGCCATTGATCATTGAGCTTTTTAACTCAACTAGCATAACTGACATTTTTTTCTTTTTTATTGTCGACAAATCCCAATCGGTCAACCATGTGTTATTCTGTCTGTGGCTCTCAGCTTCGAGCTGTTTGTTCCTAAAGTAAAGTATTTTCCTCAAACTGGTGGACAGTGTCGTTTTTAACACACTTTGGTTCAAAAGCTAAAAACTCAAAGCAGCTATAACTAATATTTCCATCGTGGATTGATTGGCTTTGTAGATTCAAGGATCATTTATTGTCAGAATTATCTCAGACTCTGCAGTTCCCCTCAGCTCTACTGAGCTTTATAGTGTCCTACAAGTCATTGTTTTGGTATTCTGGCCCCTCCTACCTTCCCAGCAGCAAAGAGCAGACAGGCTGCGTTAGAGACTAGCCAGTGATCATAGTGGAGCATTTAGCAGCCAAAGTTGCCAAATGAACGCTGATATTAATCGGTAACTACATTTTCAGTTGTTGAGACGCCAGCTGAACATCCTGTCTTTGCTGACCCCCAGTGGTTTAACTTCTACCTTGCTTCAGTAATGTCGACGCATATTAAAGGGTGTGTCAGTATAACGTGACATCACATCTGGGTATGGGTACAGGTGCATCACAGCTGGAACCTTCCAGCAGAGAGTAATCAGGCTGAAAGGTCTGGTCGGTGTATGCGGGATCCACAAACTGAACTATATAGCTCATTGATTTGTTTTTAAGAGTATTTGGAGTGGAGCTCTGTCACACAGAGGAAACAGATAGATCTGGTGTTGGATACACACACAATATTTGTTAGTAGGATACATTCATTGTTGGTTTTTATTTTTTTATTGGGATTTGTTGAAAATATGAAAAATATATAACATCACCAGACTTATCCTTTAACTTACTTCGGCCTTTGTATTCCCGGCGGAACATAGGTCCATTGATTAAAAAGGTGCCATCCCTGTCTGTCTTGAGCCATTTTACTCCAGCCGTTGCCACATCCGTTTGTCCCTTTAATATTAAGTCAGCATTTAATGACTTTGTAGAATATGTTTGATCTGCAGCAGCAAGTTATGACCATCCTGAATGTCTTCCCTCGTCCAGGTGAGCAGTGAGTTTGAGGCGGCCCCAGACGTGTTCTTCTACCGCATCCCCAACCTGAGCAGGAACCGTCAGTACAGCATCTGGGTGGTGGCCGTCACCGCTGCAGGCCGTGGAAACGCCAGTGAAATCATTACCGTCAAACCCATGGCCGAGGGTAGGTGGAGCCCATCTTTGGTGCAGTTTGTTAGTCAGCGCTGAATAAAACCAAAACTTTGCTCCACATTTGATCTAAAGGCAGATTGCCTATGTCTGCCTGAAAAAGGCAAATGGTGTCTTCGTCTACGTGCCTGATGGGACTATACTATGCAAGATGGGATGCATCATTTTGAGACTTCAGGTTGAAACACAAGTGTGGAGGGAAATCACAGCATTTGGCAGCATATAATATAACGTATACCATGTTACTGCAGTAAGACCAATTAGTGACTTTTACTGCCATGAGATTTTTCAAGCAAGTTCAAATTCATCAGAATCCCTTTTTGGATACTCTGCTTCCCCCTCATTTGTATAAGAAGACCGGGAGGGGAGCATCGGCTGAACGTAAATAACACTGCAATTGACCGTTTCAACACTTAACACGATAGACCCCCGTGGTGTCTGGAGTTCTAGAGCTCCTATCAGGACTTTCACATTCTGTCTGAGGTCTAGGCCCCCCCTCCTCTCCCACTGCTCAGATGTAGAAGGAAAACACCATTAGACCTGTATCCCTAAATCGGTGAGCTAAAGGGTTAGATTGAAGGAAAGGACAACAAATGTGAAGGAATCTGAAGTCATTTAGAAAACAACAACACGTGTGTTTGTTACTGCGTGTCGTCTGTGGGCTGATGAAACGTGTGGGTTTCTGCAGCTCCAGCTCGGATCCTGACCTTCAACAGGACCGTTACGACCCCCTGGATGAGGGATATTGTGCTGCCTTGTAAAGCAGTGGGTGATCCATCCCCAACCATTAAGTGGCTGAAGGAGATGTGAGTACACTGGAAGGTGTTGTAATACATAAATACGGGTGAATACGGTCTCAAACAGTAGTATCCTGTCTCAAAGTGACTGTGCGACACAGGAAACAACGCTAATTCTAAACGTGTCTGTTTCAGCAATGGAACACCAGCACCTGTTGCGATTGACAGCCGGCGCAGCGTCCACGGCAACGGCAGCCTTGTTATTCGCACCGTGAAAGCAGAGGATTCTGGGAACTACACTTGTGTGGCCAGCAATAGCTTTGGGTCGGACAAGATCGTCCTCAACCTGCAGGTTCAAGGTAAGACATACAACATGTTCAAACAAATCTGCATTTCTGTATCAACCCTTAACAACTAACGGCTTCACACAGGGGATGTTGAGATCCTCTGGATTGGTGTTGATGCTTCCAGTAAACGCTCTTTGTGGGACACATTTATTTCTCCTGAAACTAGTCCTAACAATCAGTCATTTGTCTGTTCTGTTTGCTTCAGTTCCACCTGACCAGCCTCGCCTCACAGTGACTAAGACGACCACCACCTCAATAACCCTCTCCTGGATCCCTGGAGACAACGGAGGCAGCTCCATAAGAGGTCAGGCAGACACAACCCTACTTGTCTTTTTAAGTGTTTTTTTTTTTGTTTTTGTTTTTTCCTGTTCATTCAAGTATTGAACTGCAGCCACCCCTTATCGCCATAGGTGCAGCCAACGGAGAGCTTCAAGATTGCAACTTTAACATTTATTTCCCCACGTGTTGTCTTCCAGGCTACATCCTGCAGTACTCGGAGGATAACAGCGAGCAGTGGGGCAACTTCGCCATCAGTCCCAGTGAGCGCTCCTATCGGCTGGAGAACCTCAAGTGTGGCACCTGGTACAAGTTCACTCTCACAGCCCAGAATGCAGTGGGGCCGGGACGCATCAGTGAGATCATTGAGGCAAAGACTCATGGGAAAGGTATAAACAAATATTATATTATTGATTCTATAGATTTTGAGACATTACACTATCAAAGTATTTAGTTATTATTTTTATAAGTGGAGGATTCACATATGTAGTGGAAGCAAACTTCAAAAGTTGTGTTTATTTATTTATTAACACTTTCCAGAGGCTTTATTTAGTGCCATTTTTCGCAGTAACCTTGTAGTCGTGTGATAAACGCAGCGTAGTTTTCCAATTACTTAAAACATATTATATAACGTCCTTCTAAATGAGAAGAAAAACACCTGTTATGAGAATGAATTATGATATGATAAAGTTATTTCTTTCCACACATGTTGCTTTTTTCTTTCCCAATTATGTAATTGATTATTAGATGAACCAGGATACTGCAAAATATAATGTAACTTGTTAAAATCACATGGTACATTACATTTACATTTAATAAGAACTGAATGATTGGAATGAATAGGCAACTATTTTGATTATCGATTTATTGCTATCTGCATTTTTTATTAAAAAGTTAAATAGTGTTCTTAGTCTTCTACAATAATGGATCGAGTATAACATTTTTGGTCTAACAAAAAAAATGTTTTTTTGGACCAAATGATTAATTGAGTAAATAATTGGCACATTATTTGATAATGAAAATATGTGTTAGTTGGAGCCCAACATTTATTCTTGTTAAGTTTCTGTCCGCACTAAGCACATGTGGCCTGGTTAGCAGGTTCATTCTTACTATCTTAACACACTGAGGCTTTCCTTCTCCGCTCTCTGCAGAACCTCAGTACTCTAAAGAACAGGAGCTGTTCACCAGCATCAACGTCACCCGGGTCAAGCTCAACCTGAACGGCTGGAATAACGGCGGATGCCCCATCACCTCCTTCACCTTGGAGTATCGGGCCGTCGAGGCGCCCTCGTGGACCACGGCACAGCGCACCTCCCTCACCAAGAGCTACATCCTGTACGACCTGCAGGAGGCCACCTGGTACGAGCTGCAGATGAAAGTCTACAACAGCGCCGGCTACGCCGAGAAGAGAGTCAAGTTCGCGACACTCAGCTATGATGGAAGTGAGTTAACACACCAATACCGTTTCCGACTCATTTATTCACAGGGAACGGAGCCACGGAAATATCTGTCACGGCCTGCTGAAAGTGTCAGGGAAGTGTATGATTCACTGTCTGCTCCAGAGGTAGTATAATAGTAACACTGGCACTCTGACGGTTGAGCAAGCAGAGAATCTGTGACAAAACACCTATGTTTCCAGGAACTGTAGCATAGTGAGTCTGACTAACAATAGAAGTTTAATGCAAAGAGGGATAAATCCCTTTTTCCGGTAATGGCAGAACTCAATGTGGTTGATAAATTGGACGATATAAAACCCATTTCATGCTGACTCCAGTGGCTGTTTGTGTGTTGCTGCTTATGATACCTCCATCACAAGCCTACTGAATGCCACAGTGAGTGAAATAGTTTGTAAAAGGTTTACAATGGATAAACTCAACATGATAGCTGTCATTCAGCAGCGGTCACTAGATGACACAAATCAAATGGTTTTGTTTTTTGGAATTTCTACGACAACGCAGTTCTCTTTCATGGGAATAATGTCATAAAGCCCTTGTGGGCGGAGCACCGGTATCTGTCATAACCCGCACACCGTATTGACTTCCCTCCAGGTACCATCGCACCGTTGGTGAAGGCTCCCAATGTGAGCGAGGACCACCACGGGGGCGGCGAGGGTTTGAAGATGATGGTGACCATTTCCAGCGTGTTGGTGGCCATCGTCGTCATCTTCATCGGGCTGCTGGTGTTCAGGAGGAGGAGGAGGGAGCAGAGGCTCAAGAGGCTCCGTGGTGAGACGAGAGTACATCTAGCGGGACGGATCTTAGCCTCTTTTTTTCTCAGGTTCAACAAATAATATGATGTTTTCTCCGTTTGTTTTCCCAGATGCTAAAAGTTTGGCTGAGATGCTTATGAGGTAAGAATGGTCAACAACTATCTGACATTAATAAATAGCAACAGGAGATTCCGTAATTAAGTGTTTTTTTTTGTTTGTGCTCCCCAGTAAAAACACACGTCCAGCAGAGCCAATCAACAAACAGCAACAGACGCTCCGCATGCACATTGACATCCCCAGAGCCCAGCTCCTGATCGAGGAGAGAGACACCATGGAAACTGTTGGTAAGATCACCGCTAGTGTGCACCGCTGCCATATAAGAAACTCCAGAGTAATTCATACAGAAAATAAACCTGGTTATCGTGGTGCTGAGCTTGTTTTTTGTCGCTGTCCCACAGACGACAGGTCCACTGTGTTACTGACTGATAACGACTTCGGGGAGACCCAGAAACAGAAGTCGTCCACAGTCACCCACACAGTCCACTACCAGTCCCTGTCCCAGGCCACTGGTCCACTGGTGGATGTGTCCGATGCCAGACCAGGAACCAGTAAGTCCAGTACGGACGTTTTTTTTTTTTTTTCAAATGCATAAAATGTACATGAGTTTTGTTTGTGTCTGTTGTTTTCCCAGATACGTTTCCAAGCAGTGTTTTCTTTCCCTTTCTATTTTTCCTCTGTTGATGGGCCTTTTGTTTACCATCATATATCTTACATATCTTATAGATCATATCCTTCCTTGAAGGACATTTGCAAGGGAGAGTTTAATGTTACATCCTGCACCGTTCACTGGCGTTCAGCCATCTTTTTTTTCACTGCCTTTGCTGGCACATGGTTGCATATTTTGGAGCATCAATACCAGCTGCATATAAGATATTATCTTCACTGTGGGGAGTGATGAAGTCAGGGCCTAGATGCGTTCACATAATAATAACACAAGTTAACTGACTGAGCTGTTGCACATTAGCCTTCAACTGCATTGAATTTATAATTTCTAATGGAAAGATTGGACTCATGGTAATGATGGTTAACATTCTGGCAGGTCTGAGTCTCTAGTGCTTTACATTTTTATTTTCTTATTTTACGTGTGTCAGTTTCTGTTATTCCTGTATTTCTCGCATGACGACATGACTGCAAGGTGTGACTTTTGGTTGATAACGTCAGTCAATAGCTCCATGTGTGTCCAGATTGTCGTGGCTGCTGATATCCGATGCGGGGAATTAATCACCATTACTATTGCTTCCATGACCAGTTCATTGAGTTTAGTCTCTCCCATGACCCGCATAAACACTCTGCGTTCTCCTCCTCACTCTCAGACCCCACCGCCCGCCGCACAGCCAAAGCCGGACCAGCCGCTCGCAACCGCTACGCCAGCCAGTGGACCCTGAACCGCCCGCACCCCCCTGTCTCCTCCCACACTCTCAGCACCGACTGGAGGCTGCCCACCCCCAGAGTTGCAGGCTCCGTCGACAAGGAAAGCGACAGCTACAGCGTCAGCCCATCTCAGGACACAGGTAAGCAACACATCAGGACACCGTCCTTTGAAACGTATAGCTTACCAGTATCACGCTACTCGTCATCTCTAACAGCAAATCAGTATCCGTTGTCTGACACCTTTAACAAAGTGACATCCCAACAATTCTGCCACTAACTCTCGACACTAATCCCCCACTAACCCCGGCCCCATGTTCAGACCGAGCGCGGAGCAGCATGGTGTCGACAGAGAGCGCGTCCTCCACCTACGAGGAGCTCGCCAGAGCCTACGAGCACGCCAAGATGGAGGAGCAGCTGCGCCACGCCAAGTTCACCATCACCGAATGCTTCATCTCTGACACTTCCTCAGAGCAGATGACGGCGGGCACCAACGACTACACGGACAGCCTGACCTCCAGCACGCCGTCCGAATCGGGCATCTGCCGCTTCACTGCTTCCCCGCCAAAGCCTCAGGACGTCAGCCGGGTCATGAACATGGCCGTGCCCAAGGCCCACAGACCGGGTGAGGCCACAGACCCGTCTCTGCCTGAGCCCCCCACGGCATGCTAACCTTTAATTGCAACTGGCCTCATTATGACACTAATCCCTAAACTTAAACTTCCTGTCTAATATTAATATCCAACCCTTAACTGATACCGACAGTGAATCCAGATGAAGTGTTGCAAAATGTTTTCAATTTACTGATTGTCTCAGTTAGACTGAGCTCAAAGTCTTTAAGAAAGAAAGACACTGGGGAGCCATAAAATCGAAAATTCAAACCGAGTTAAATAAAATTGGACATCCCAGATTATAAGTAGATAAATATTTCACACCGCTGACTAAAATATTCATGAGAGCTCAATTCAAATCTTGCAAATCTGAGGGTGGAACCTGTGGACGCTTTGTTAAAACTGAATGTGAAAGTCAATTTCATTTCTTGTACCAACATTGATTGATTGAGGTTTTAACACCTAAATAAAGATGCTAATGAGACGATGCATCCAGACAATCTTTTGAGATTTAGATTTGTATCCTGCCTATAGTCATATAATAGTAATATTGTAATAGTAAGTCAACAGTGACAGGGGATGAAGGTTGAGGGTGAGATCTTACCATTAAATTAGATGAGGTCGGTCTCAGAGCAAGGACACAAGAGGACAGCTTTAATGTGTGTGCGGTCATACTGAATAAACACTTGATTTATTGCTTCATAAGATGATGACAAAGCTGTATTTCCATCACCTATGAAGGTGAGTAAAAAGATGGACTCTTCTGTGGACCAGATTATGAACAAAGTCTTCCAAAACAAACACATGGAGTCAGCTCCACGTGGAATGTTAGCTTGCTACAGCTACTTGGTGTTTTTTAACAGCTTTTTGATGCTTTTTAGATTCTTACATTTAAGATTGAAGTTAATAAATATCATACAGGAATGTTTTCTCTTATACTTAAATCTCATCTGTGTGTGTTGTCCTGCAGGTGGCGAGTTGGTTCACCTTCCTCCCTACCTGCGCATGGACTTCCTGCTAAACCGAGGCATGACCTGCTCTGGGTCATCCAGGGGGACAGCTAGCGGGGAGAGAGCGGCCATGGGTCAGGCCTGCCTGGAGCCCCAGAAGAGTCGCTCGCTGAAGCGGCCCTCGCGCATGGCGCCCCCGACGCCCACAGAGGCCCCTCAGGCCAACAGGGACCCAGTGGCCCAGTGGCAGCCTGGCTCCGCAGCCACACTGCCCCACAGAGAGGGCTCGGAGCTGGCCCAGGCCGCCAAGCTCAGCACCTCCCAGGAGTCCCTGCTGGACTCGCGAGGACATCTCAAACCGTGCAGCAACCCCTACGCAAAGTCCTACACGCTGGTATAACAGCAGGGGCACCTAGGGCGGGACTAGAACTCACTCTAACACTGGACTTAACACTCAAGTGCAGTAAACTGACTTTCACCACGCAGTTCTGTATATACGCCCCCCCCCCTCCCCCTCTCTCCAAGGGCGGGGTCACTTTTACTAATCTCCTTTTATTTATTTTAGAGCTTTCTTTTATCTCTTCTTTGTATTTCTTTTTTTTTTGTTTCACTTGAGAAAAAATTCACTCATCGGAAACGACTCGAGCCAGAGTTTTGCCAAACTAATTGAGTAACGAGGGAGCGTTATTTATTCTTGATTATTGTTAATTCTTTATAATTAATCAGTGATTATTAATTGTTAGTTGTCAGCTATTAATGATCATTAATTATTGATTACCAAATGATCTATTACCACCATTACTACAATGTTTTCATAAGAACCCGGACATCTTTTTTTTCTGGAGTGGAGGATGACGCTTTGGAGTCGTTTTTTTCCTATGGAATATCCTTCTGAAACACTGAATGAAACTCGGGAGAAATCTTGGAATGAAAGCAATTGACACCAGTCCAAACTTTTCAGCTGCTCTCAAATTGTTACTTTTTTTGAAGAAAAAAAAAATCTATTTCCTATGGATGCATGGGGACTGACCAATTAAAAGACAATGAGGATTACGATCGAGGCTGGACAGCCCAGTCGAGCATTTTGTCACACTATGAAATGATCCAATGTGAAGATTTATTATTCTTATTACTATAAATATATATATAAAAAGAGAAATCACTTTTATTTGTGGATATTACAGGGAAGAATTGATTTGGTTAATAAAGTCCTTAGTCATGTTTGCACATATCTCGTTTTAATTAGGAAATGGAGTCTCTGTTGATCTTTCTCTGTGTCCCATTCTCTGATGGTGCAATATGAAAAAAGATATGAAAAGTATATGAAAACTATTGCTCTATACTGTACTGTAATGATGAAAAATAACTATGTTGTGAGTATACTTACAGGGCCGGTCACACTCCAGCTATGTATTCAGGTGTAGTTTGCCACTGCTTGTTTGCCAGGGTGGTAAATGATGTTAGCTAGAATAGGGAGGGTTTAGAGAACTAATGGTTTGCACTTCACAACACCCGACTCAAGTGTGTCCAGATAGATCCCCTTACTCTCAGTGCACTAGGTAGAGTCTTCAGGGCTCTCACTCTCCTCAGTAGATTTACTGTCACTGCATTGCAGTGATGCTCCTCTACAGGGAAAAAAAAAATCGTGAGACAATCCAGCAGAATCCCCCCTTCAAACCAAACCTATAATGTCTATGGGAAATATCTAAAAAAAAAAAATGTGGATATACGTAAGAAGCTGTTTTTTTTCTGTTCCTGTCTACCCTGGCCCATTTCTGTTCTTTCTGTTTCTTTGAGTTAGCCTGAAGGGAGAAGAGTTTGATCCAAAATGCTGTGAGGTCATTATGTCAGTTTATATGATTAGTTTCTATGATTAACTGTCTTCATTATGATTATACATTTTAACGAGAAAAAAAAAAAAAAGATGTCACTTTTTATTTTTAACATGAGTGTTCACCATGGTGGCACTGGAATAAAGAGAAACTAACACAAAAGTTCAAATTTGATTAATAAAATGGCTGTTCCCCAAAGTGTCCTCCACGGGTTTGACATGAGTGACTGATGGTGGTGTGGAGGAGAAGCAGGCGCTGCTCTCTGGCTGTTTGGTTCGAGATCTCATCGAGAGACCCTGAATCCTCGCCCGTAGTTTCATCATAACAGCAGTGAGGCGTCCCAAACGTAGTCAGCAATGAGATGTTGATAATGTTGCTCAGTCAAATCATCCTCTGGGATTCTGTAATGGTGTTGTAAAGAGTTACGGTGCTCACTAATCCATCTCCTTCCATTCATTTCATCCCAAATATTTGCAGCCAACATAAGCCTGCTGTGTGCAATCTGAAAACTGCCACTTTGTGATGTTACAGCAGCCTGACTTCTTTAAAGGCAGTCTAAAGTGAACACTTTCTTATAAAATGATGATGCAGTTTGCATTTCTTGTGCATGTTGGGATAAGCTCCAGCCTTCTTAACCCAGAAGAAGCAGGTGAGGGAAATGAAGGAATGGCTGAGTAAGTTTGGACAACCTGAGAAATCAGTTTCCCCACCAACTAAGCCTCAGAGGACAAGAATGTAATGCAGCTAGACTTGTTAAAGCCATGACCCCTTCAAGCAGTTGGTCACCAACATGTATGACGTAGAGCTGTCAAAAGGCATTCTAAGAAATGTAGGCAATCCCAGGATTAAGTTATTATAAACTGTGCTGAGCATTAAAACCCATCAGTGTCTCCTTTCATAAAGCCTGCACATTTAAATGTCACACAAATGACACCAATATCTTATGAAAATGAATCTAAATCTTACCAAAGTGTGCAGTCATATCGTTTTGAGCATTATAAAAGATTTCCTTCTTAAACTGGTTTATTAATTGATGGATTTCCAACCTGCAACCCTGAAGCTTCTGCCTCAGCATCACATGTCTGGCCTGCTAGATTACTTCCATGGTCTTAAATTAGATGCATTACTCAGCATCATGTCTGCCATCCACTGCTTAAGTGCACAACAAATTAAGCACGGCAACAGATTTACATTGCGCTTGATAACTGCTGTCAGAAATCAGGTTCGGGTGAAATAAATCCTTCCTGCTGATCAGCCTGAGAAATATGAAGCTGTCGCTCGCAGCGCTGGGAAAATGATAGTGAAAATGTGAAGCATTTAACGTAGATGTAATAAACAGTCCTCATTGCATTGTTACTTTCCTGAACAGTTTGCAGTTGATAGCAGGCATTTGTGTTTCATTTGTTGGAGTACATTTTCTCCTTTTGAATAAGTTTATTGGATTATTGACTGAGGGACAGTGATATATTCTAATATTGGTCTGATGTGGCACTGAAGAATCTTTACAATGAAGTTCAACAGATTGCATCAAATATGACTGAAAAACAAGAGATAATAGTGGATGACGTCTTATGTATTCATATATCCTATTTCCACAAGTGTTTTCGCCTGAATTGTTTTGGTATGTTGTGTTTGTGCCAGTCTTAGTTTGACCACTCGGAGCCATCATCCAAAATGGCACCCGACCAGTCGGATTCACTTTATTCATTCGTCTCCACCAGCATGAACCACTTAACGACAAACCAAAGTAAAGAATACAGAGATGCGGGAATTAAAGATAGATTGGGGCAGATAGTTGCTGAACAAACACATGAACACTGCGTCTTACAGTCTATTGTTAGCTAACAACAGTTGTAAGCTAACAGCGAACAACAGTTGTAAGCTAACAGCTAACAACAGTTGTAAGCTAACAGCTAAGACCTAGCAGTCAACCTCTATCGAATGAGGCCCGACGACAATACAAGATTGTTGTGAGAAGGAACATGGCGTTTTTTTATCGCTATTGTTAAACTTTTTCAACTGTTCTTGTAAGAGGTAATCAACTCCACCTGTGGATTAGTATCACGAGCACCAAACTAAAGCGACACGCCTAGCATTACAGGCTCGTGAACAGTATCTTGGGGAAAGAAAAAAGATAATGGCGGATGGGCAGGAGAACAACGGCTGATAATAAACGCAACACTCGCAATTAATGTAAGATTGTAGAGTTTAAGAAACAAATTCATTTAAATAGCGCTGCTGCTTGCTGTTAAAAGCTAATGTGTGTCGCTAATGATCATCACTTGTTTCCTAAGCTGTGATAATGTAAACTAACGTACTCGTCTTCTTCCTCAAGTTTTTTGACCGATTGCAATGCCAAACTTTATGTGCGTATCGCCACCTACTGGACCACAGCATGTAGAACAGGATCTAGAATATCAGTCTGCAATACACTTTCCAGTGTTAATGCTGGCTATTATATAACTATAAATTCTATAAAATAGTACTATTGTGCTATGATGGTTTTTATTTTAACTGTCTGCCATGTTGCATGTTATGACAGGTGCTTTTATTTGTCATAGATATGCAGCCTCAATGGATGACATCTGGGAAGAAGGGGAAGGTTATGCAGACCAACTGAGACAACATCTTCTGAGGTAGGATTTTTTTTTAAATATAATTACCAGCTGTGTTGTGATTGCTGTGTTTGAATATTGAAAAGCGTACAACATATTTTAAATTCAAGACTCTTTAGCTTCGTTGTAAACTTCTTGAAAATGCATGTAAATGAAGGATATGGTCTGTAATAGACATGAACATTCAGATCTCATTCAGTTTGATTTACACTTCCTGAGAATGTGATAGTGTCTCATGACCAGAGCTTCAGAATGCAGCATTGAGGTAGCTTATTTGTCTTCTTTGTTGATTGTCAGAGAAAAGATACAAGGTGTTGGAAGAGGAGCAATGGGCTGCATGGAGACCAGGGTATCGAGGTGAGGAGAGGTGAAAAGCTCTTCATCCTCATCAATTATTGTCCGAATTAAAATAATATGATATATTTCGAAGCTTCTATTGAGGTTTTCGAATGAAGCTTTGAATTTCTGTTGTCATATGTTATGATGTCATCACCCCCAAAAATAAATTTAAAAAAATGGAATTGTAAATGCGGCAGATACGATTCATCGAGTAGAAAACGAAGTGCATGAAGTGAGCGAAGAAACTTGGTCATCCTCAGATTTGGTCAGGAAACGTAGCTCCTCTGGGGAGAGGACGACGTGAGAATTTGCTTCACATTCACATAAATGTGCCAGTTACTACAAGAACATGTCTTTTATCACATTCCATATCATTGTTTTTAAGGCATACTATACTATGACTTCTTTACAGACTAAACTGTGACTTATTTCTGGCTTTTCGATATCAAATAATACAACTTTTTCATACTATACTTGGCTTTTTCTATGAATTTTTCAACACACTATCCAAAGAGTTTTGTATCTCTTTATTATGATTTATTTCGAGATACTATACTGTGTCATCTGTTCGGACCTTTTTTGGACATACTATACGATGACGTTTTTGACCTTTTATACTACAGTCCCTGACAAAAGTCTTGTCACTTATCCATTTTGTAGAAACAACAGCTTATAACCTGACTTTTAATTAATCCATTGGTTTCAGAAATGGCTCATATGAAAGCTAAAACCCTCCCAAATTATGTTTGATATACTAAAATAAATTTGCATCACTGAAGAAAGATTGATCATTTAATGAACACAGAAAGGTCAGATTTTGGCAAGACAAAAGTTTTGACGCCTACAGAGAGTAATGTGAAAATTGAACAAATAATTTACTTCAAATACAAAAATATGTTTCATAACATCAGTGAATTAAGTAGTGGTGCTGTGAGATCCATATTTAATATCTTGTATGACTTCCATGAGCTTGAAGGACTGAATCCATGCGGTTCGACAATGATTCATACAATTTATTGATGAAGTCATCAGGAATAGCAAAGAAAGCAGTCTAACATGCCTCCCAGAGTACATCAAGATGCTTTGGTTTCGTTTTCCATGCTTCCTCTTTCATTCTACCCCAGACATGCTCAATGATGTTCATGTCTGGTGACTGGGCTGGCCAGTCCTGGAGCACCATGATCTTCTTCGCCTTGAGGAACTTTGATGTAGAGATGGAAGTATGCGATCCTGCTGCAAAATTTGACCCCTTTTATGGTTGGGAATGTAAGAGGTAGCTAATACTTCTTGATATTTTAGGCTATTGATATTGCCTTCCACCCTGCAAATCTCTCGCACACCCCCATACTGGATGTAACCCCAGACCATGATTTTTCCGCCACCAAACTTAACTGTTTTCTGGGTGAATCTCAGATCCATGTTGGCTCCAGTAGGTCTCCTGCAATATTTGCGGCGGCTGTGATGTAATTCAACCGAAGATTCATCTGAGAAATCCAACTTCTGCCACTTTTCCACCGTCCATCCTTTTAGCAGGCTGTGGGCCTTGGAATTGCCTTTTGTTTAGTGATGGTTTCTGGGCACTGATTTGACAATGGAGGCCATTTCGAGACAGAATTCTACAAACTGTCCTGGTTGACACGGGGACTTGAGGTGACCAGGCCTGGTGGAGCTCTGCTGCAGTGGAAAAGGGGCTGGCCTTGGATTTTCAAGCCAACAAACGGTCCTCCCGAGCAGTTGTTTTGCGAGGTCTGCCGGACCTGGGCTTGTCAAAAACATCTCCAGTCTCTTCAATTATTTTTCTTATTCTTTGTACTTAATGCTGAGACACATTGAAGGTGTCAGCCACCTCAGCAGTGGATCTGGTCTTCAGCCTCTTGATAATCAACGCTTTGGTCTCAGGGTGAATCTTAGGCATGTTGTCAGAGGTCAAGTTGCAGTTGATGTGAAGGTCTGGTGTGCTGGGGTTCTTTTTATACACACCCACTAATTGATTGATCAATTATTGATCACAGGTGAGACTGTAATCTAGGATTGGGTGCATCATATGACAAGGCGACAAGACTTTTGTCTTTGCAAAAACTGACTCAGTGGGCTTTACCAAGCTGTGAACGTTAGAATACTTTTCAGCAGTTTCGTTTGGCACCAAAACATTATTTCAAAAGCTGTTGGGATTGAAATTAGCCATTTCTTGTAAAAAAAATTGATTACAAATATATTTGAGGGGCACTTAAGGTCAACTTGTACCCAAGCGACAAGACTTTTGTCAGGGACTGTATTACACCTTCTAGCATCTGGTTCAACACAATGCTTTGGCTTTCTTTACTTTTTTCAGCAAACTACACTATGACTTTCTGAGTATTATTTTTAACCTGCTGTACTATAACTTTTTTTGACTATGTTATGCTATGACTTTCTTTACATTATATATATATATATATATATATATATATATACATATATATATATATATATATATATATATTCATATTTTATTTATTTATATGTTGATCATATACCCCTGCAGCAGTTTTTCACAAATTGGTAATGTTATTGTGTTTTCTTGAATAAAGGCACAAAAGTGAAGATATCACTATGTCAATAAAGATTTTCAACTTGAATATTTGGTGTGATTAAAGTGTTCCCTTCTTTTCTTTGGAGCAGTGTATTCACCTGCTTTGAGAGGAGTTGTTGTCACTGCTGAAGCCTCCTGCTGGAAAGATGATCCGTGATGCATTCGCTCTAGTCTGTCCACAATCAGTGTTGCAGACTGGGCACGTGCGCATGTGTGCAGGTTGTGTTGCACGCGGACACGGGCGCATGACAGCGTTTACAAAACGCGGACCGCAGCGGACACGTATTCATTGTCTTTGACGGTGCTGATCTCAGAGGACACGCACAATGAAATAACACAGCATTCACTACTCACTCCATTCAATTTGTGCGCCATTTCCTTTTCCTCTTCTTCTTTTTCTTCTTCTTCTTCTTCTTCTACCAATGTTTAGCTGCATACTGCCACCTGCCTCCCGTGTATGTAGAACGGGATCTAGTTTTCCTGTAAAAGTAACATGATATAAAACATTAAAAAAAACAAAGTCTATATTCTATTAAATAATCCTGTGTTAATTAACCCTTTACCCCTCTCTGAGTTTGACATGGTGCATGAATATGTATTAACTATTACAATGTGCACGTACATGTGTACTTGTTTTTCTCCATAGAAAGTGTCTTATTCAAACCTGTGTGATCAAACCTTAATCTGTAGAACTACCTCCTCTCTTCTACTTCTTCCTTTATACTCTGTGTTCTAACTGTCTTTTGAACTTTATGGTATGTTCTGCCTTCAGTGTCCTCATCATACATTTTTAGCCAAAGTTCAGATATTTTCTTTTTGATCCGTGCTTTACCTTCCCCTTTACCAAATGCAATGCCTATATGACTGTTATTGAGTAATCTTTTAGTGATCTCTGAATCAAACACTGAGAAATGTCTCACAGTATATCTTACCTAATTGGCTTCATAGTCCGTAAACTTAGGAGAACTGCTGCAGATTCAATACAAAGCACCATCCTATGGTCTCACTTCCTCCACCGACTGGAGACCAACAATCGCTGCCATCGTCTCAACCATGTAGACCGATAGTGTGTCTGTAATTCTGTTCCTGCACGATCATTTTGGTCTTTTGAGCGGTCAGTAAATATCTATAAGTAATTATAAAAACAATTCCTTATATACTGGTTTGCACAGTGTCCTTCACTTTCCACCCAATCTGTCTTCAGCTCCATGATAATAAAATCAACCTTAGCCTGAGGAGAGCGTTACTTACTAGATTAAGAAAATCAAAACATTGTTTTTCTACCATCGTGTTCTTCTGATTTTAGTGGTGTTTTCATCCCCACATCCTTTAAGAGCAATCCAGAAAGCCAATGCAAGTTTGTCCCTTCTGAGCTCTAGTGGGGTTTCTCCCAATTCCACCAACACAGCGATATTAGAGGTGATCTCACTGCCACAATGCTAATTCTAAAGACTTTGTTTTGAACTCTGAAGAAGTCCGAATTTTTTTGAGAGGTTTAGCTGCTACTGAGATTACTTTTTAAACATTTAGTTTCTGGTTTTAGTTCAGCATGTACTTTAAATGTACATCTTTTTGTCAAGCCAAATTCCCAAGTAGTTAAATTCCTTTACTTTTTCCATCGGTTGCCCTCATGAATGGAGCTTTTGCTCATCAACCTATCTGTTTTAGTTTACATCTTCCATTCTATGATCATTGTTCTACCTTGAGAATAGCCTCCCTATAGATTATAATCTTTCTCAGCACACTTGTGTCATCTCTCCCTTGATCCACAGAGCTCAGCCATCGGCATATAGTGATGAGCATATCTATAGATTCATCAAAATATCATTGACTATGATGTTAAATAACACTGGACTAATGACACATACTTGGAGGATTCCGTTAACTGTATCGAACAAATCACATAGCTCTGGCCCCACTTTAACCTTCCAGCTATGCGCATCTCATTCATTTGAATTAGCAGTCCTTAGAGTCATTGGCTTATTAAAGGATTTCTCTATTTCATCTTCATTTCCTAAACCCATTCTGACGCTATTAATCTTCTCTGTTCTAAGAAGTATGTGAGTCTTCGTTGCTGTGTTTCTAGTTCTGTTTATTTCTAGCTCATTCATCGTCTGCTCTGCATCAAGGATTGTCTTAGTTATCTGTTTCCTTAATTACATCAAGGTTTTCAATTAGCACCCTTTTTGCTCTTTTGTTGCAGATCGTCCAATCCCACAAAGCTTTTACCCGACACATTAGCCGTGTCTTTTTCTGTTACAGATATTCTCTCCACCCTCTGACACTGGAATCTTACTATACTATCTTTTGCCACTCATTTTATTTAACGTTGGCATTTTCAGTAAAGTGCCTAAAACTAACAGTGTATTCTGCTGCAGTATTTGAGATTATTTTTAGCTAGTTAACAGCTGTTTTGGATGTAAGTCAAGTTAAATGCAGCAGTAGATTTTAAAACGTTTCCCTATGATCATTATTTTCACTCTCCTTTTCTTATGTTGGATACCATGTTTAATAGAGGATCATATGTCAGGGGTCCAGCCAACCTTTATGACGGGCCTTGCTGCAGTGTTTGCCACCTTCTTCTACATATCTCCAACCTGCAATACCAGGATGAGGTGACTCGGACACTGACTCATTCAGGCTGGTGGAATCCCAACACCGCTGAACAGTTCTCTTTTGAAAGTAGTTGTTGATATATTCCAGGTCTGTGTATCATCCGTTTATTTGATTATTTTATTCAATCTTACAAACAAAAGATTGAGTTCATTGCAAGGTCAAACTTTTCATATAGAGCAGGTCTAGACCACCATTCCCCCTGCAACAAGTCACCTCCGCTAACCGGAACAATTTGGTTGAAAGTAAATCAACTTGCACTCCGTTACAATATCTTTAATTATTTCTCTTTATGTGTGTGTTGTGTGTGTGTATCTGTGCAGGGTTGCATGCATACATGTGTGTGTGTGTGTGTGTGTACAGTTTCACATGTGTGAGGCAACTGAACAATGAAGTGGTTTAAATCACGTTGGAACAAGAACAATGGAAACCAACACAACATCTAGCGTCTCAAGAAAGACACACAGCTCAGAGGTTCATGTCATCAGATGAAAAGAAGTGATGGAGGGGAGACCTCCGACGTCCCAATACAAATTAGACATTGATTTGATTTTAAAAGCATCACTCATACTGCGTGAAAGCACTGGTAACTGTATGGAACCATTTTACCCAGCCGGAGGGAAATGCCATTAACAGACCTCCAGTGGAGCTGAACAATCTTTTGATTAAGACTCTTTGCTAAGACATTTGATGGAATCGTGACGCCAGTTAAAGTGTCAATCACAGCAATGCATGTGGCTTTATATTCCCCCCTGATTTATAGATAATCAGTGTTTGATAATTTATGAGAAGACTTATTTTATCTTGTTGTTCACATGGGTATATTACACTGATTGTGACATAAGACAAACTATTCAACTATTAAACTATGCTCCACTGTGTCATTGAAGTAAAAAACAAAAACAGCTCAATTATAGCAAAGATTTAAATACACACACCCAGAATTTGATAATGTATCATTTTTGTATATCATAGTCATTATAAGTTTGTAATTACACACAGACTTTCACGAAGTTACTATTTAGCCCCAAACCCCACCCCACCACCCGACCCTCCACCTTCAGGAACCCCACCCCCACCCTTCCTTTTCAGTTCATGACGATGCAGTTTGAATGACATGCAAGACCAGGTCCATCAAGTGACGGCACTCCGCTCTACGACTTCACATCCTGCTTCTTTTTCTGGAATCTCCTGAACTGCGACTGGATGGCCACGGCGGCCTTCTCCGTCTCCGGGTTCTCCATGTCGATGTCGAAGTCCTGGGGGAGGTTGTTCTTGTTCTTCTCATCTGTAGAGAAAGGGGGGGGGGGATTCACAAATCTCTTGATCATACTCAAACTTCAGTCAACCCTCCATTAGCTATCCCTGCTTATCCTTTAGAGGGTCGGGGGGGGGGGGGGGGGGGGGGGGGCTGGAGCCGATCCCAGCTGACATCGGGCCAGAGGTGGGTGCACCCTGGACAGGTTGCCAGTCAGTCACAGGGCTGACATACAAAGAGACAGACAGTCATTCACATTGACATTGGCAATGTAGAGTCTCCAATTAACCCAACTTGCATATCTTCGAACTCAAACTTGTTTTATGTTATTTATGATGACAACATTTCTAAGCAGAATGCAGATGTCCCTCACATTGCCTCTCAGGCACAACTACTCTATGGGTGATGGTCAAATATTTCCCAGTACTGTACTTTGTGTTTAGTGCTAACCGGCAAATATTAGCATGCTAACACATTGAGAAGGTGAATATGATACATTGATTCATTTTCATCAGCATGTTAGCATTCTGACATTAGCATATAGCTCAAAGCAGTACAGAAGTACAGAATTTGGTCTGCGCTCTCTCTAAGTTTTTTTCATCAATATACTTCCATATTAAAAAATGCAAATGAAGAGGAACTGCTTGGTTTGGCAAATGCGCATCCCCGCCTCCGCTAAAGAGCAGCACGGAGCAGCATGGCGCTGCTTCCCTGCAATTTTCTATGGGAACCATCCGGGACTGTGTCATCTTGCCCTGAGAATTAGTCTGTTCTTTATTTCTTCCTTAATTTTGATCCTTGTCAGGGTAAAAAAAAACGTATATTACTGACAAAGAGTTTATTCAAAGAGAGGGATCACTCATAAAACATGCAGAGAAAACAGGTTTTATGTGCATTTCTTTCCGTTGTTCATTCGTTGGGTGACCTCATATCAGATGTAAATGTCATTACAGATGTCTGACATTCAATAAAAGGACAGTACAGAAGCCCACATATCAACGAAGAAGGTTCGCTGCCCTCCACAGTCTAAGAGAGAACACATTGGTCTTTTATGACAGGAGACAGACTCATCTAATCATCCATTTATAAATAGCAGCAGACTTGTAGTCAAACTTGTACGTATTCATACTGTATAACACCATCCTGTGTGAAGATGGTGAAGACAAGCCTCGTTGAAAGGAGAGGAAAAATAACTGCAGATTTAAAGGTTCAATATTACAAAAAAAACATAATATACAGTAAAAAAAAACACACACACATCCTGAAGTGCCCAAATAATGAGTGTACAGTGAAGACTGAAGCCAAGTCAGTGCAAACAGACAAAAAGCAGATCAAAACAAGTGAAAAGGATTTGGTTTATGCGATGTGACCCAGTGAGTTATTTATTGGAGCAACTCAGTTGTCATGCAGCACAGTGCTCCGTGCATGACTGTGCTGACCTCCTGTGGGACGTGAGCGCTGCAGCATAAACAGGGATTTTTCCAAATGGCCTACTTACGTTTGGTTGGAACCTTTTGTTGACCTTGAGGCCCTTGGATGACACGCGTGGCAATGAAAACAAATTCATATTTCATGATTGCAGAAGCCACATAAACACTCTGTCTCTCTCACACACACACACACACACACGCATTCCTTCTCTAAAATGACACCTGCTCCTCGGCATCGATGACCTTTACACCACAGGGGGCACATCACAGTTTCAGTAATTTGTCGTGCTGCTGCATGAATGAATCATATTGCCCCAATGAATGATGGGAGTATTTCCATAAGAGGTTTGTGAAAGGTCACGGTCAAATTGGTTCCTGTGGGACTTAAAGCTTCCTAATATTGTATGGACTATGATTGATGACGGCCCAGTCTAAAGAGCACTGAGCAACTAAACCACAAAACGGTGAAGTCAAGCAATAAAAACTGAACCACGGGTTCGACTACAATATATTAACAAACAATGGAATTTATTCCCTCAAACTAAGCAATTGTGTCCGAAGGAAAAGGGTGAAAAAGTTATTATTTTTTATACAGGCATGGTGCCCTTTCAGTCAGTCCCAACAGGTCATCACAGCTATCCAGTTGACATTAAGTAAAAAGCAACTTTCCATTGAAAAACGTGTGAAACCGATGTGAAGAAAATATTCACAATATTCATGATGAAGATGTTTGGGGGAAACGTTTCTGTGCGTCCTGTTCTCTTTCTCTTAATAAATTCAAATTCAAAGAGATAAAATATTATATTCTGTGAATTTGCCGGTAAACACAAGTAACTGATGGTGTATGTATGTAAATGTTTGTATGTGTTCAACATCTTTACTGACAAGGGATCATCATCTCTTTATTTCTTTCCATCTCTCTTTTATAATGTAGATTCTCCGATGTTTAATATTGTGATAATGTGTTGAATAAATATGATATAAATGATGGAAGAAACTTATGCAAAGCTTTACAACACTGTTCATTTATTGGAGTGAATTAGAGTTCAGTAACCTTCCTAAAGCAAAAAGCAATATAAGTGAAAAAGTGTGTGATAAATGTAGAAATGGGCAAATGTCAAATGAATGCAATTCATGCCTCTATGAAATCCAATTAAGCTGCCTAAAATCCCTCCTGATCACTGTTGAGATGTTTCCCTGCGGACTGAGCCATAGTGCAATACACTTCATCATCCCAGAAGTTGGGACAGAAATCCATTTCAACACGGGGTCCTAACAGCGTTATCAGCAGCCCTGGAGAGAGGAGAGAGGTGACACATGGTCTCCAGGTGCATAGGGCTGCTTTATGTGCCGAATGGGGCCACGGAGCCATTTAGCAGGGAATGGGCTGCTATTAACCTGCCGTATCCATTGTGTTAGGAGAAGGTTCACTTCAAGGAGTGGAGGAGATTACACTCAGTGATTCCTCCGTGTATTGTATCATATGCTGCCGTGAAACCTAATTTTGTGGATGTGCAGACTGCAGAAAGCACTTAAAAGATATACAGTATCCTCTTGCATGGCTGAAACTAGGAGACCAAGTAACAGGACACAACCTGTTAAATGTATATTCATCATAATATTAGTTGTGTTTTTTTTAAAGCTAAGTTAACTACTGGTAATTCAAGCCAGACAGGAAATGTCCGACTGATTCAGATTCATCTCATTATAGAAACAGGACTTTGTTCTTGCATAGGCCAACTTTGCCAGCATGACAGTTCTGCACTTAACACCATTTATGAAATTCAAATTCATTTGTAGCGACTGGTTTGGAGATTTTAATGTATACGTAATTGTGTCATCTGCGAACAGATGAGTTCTACAATCACGAGGACTGATGGGAGATCATTTATGATTCTAAAACAATAAGTGATTCAAGGATTGTCCCTTACCTTTGAATACTGTCTCTATATCAACTAATGCATGCAATTTCTACTGTGATTGATTGTGCTTGTGTAAGATATAATTCTACTAGTATGAAATATATATATACAGTATATATTATATTTCATCTATTCTATCCATACATTCTTATCCATTTCCTAGATATACTTTGTTATTCAAATCAAATTACAATCAGATGAGCTGTAGAATTGGAGTTTTCATTTTTGTGGGGTTTTGTATTTTATTGCATGATAATCAAAATCATATTTTCCTAAATAACAAAAGGGCAAACTAGCCAAAGCTTTGTTCTCTTCCTATATGTAATCGAGAAGCTGCTCCTTACAATAAATTGGTAAAAAACATTAGTAACATTCTGTATTTCTGCATACTTGATGAGCATGATGGTTATAAAATACCTTGGCCAGCAGATGGTTTGCTGTTTCCAGTCATTGCTCCAGATGCTTGTCTCTGCAAAGAAAACACAAAACAAATATCCTGAGTCAATAGTGGAATACTAGCAACTTTATTTCTATTAGACATTGTTCATTTTGATAATATTCCACAAAATGCTCATTTGCAGTAAACTAAATTGGAAGACATTTCTTATGTTCCCCACAGAGAGAGCATCATAGGAAGTCATCCTCTCACTAAACCCAGTCACAGTGAACATATTGCAGGTCGGCCTCGGCTCTGTATGAGGGGAGCTGGGACGAGATATGCTGATCTATAATCCATGTTTCTGCTGTAGGGGCACGCTCACGCTCACGCTGCTTTAACAACTCCCGAAAGCTCCCCTGACAGGCCGCTGCTGCTCTGCAACATTACAAGACGCACTCAGCTTCCAAATGCAGAGACGCTACAGTGTGTGTGAGAAGGTTTGCAGCAGTTTCACAATTCACATCTTTACATTTTCATATTATTCACTTAACATCTGGTGTTTTTCCACATTCATTGTATGACCAATGCAAGGCCAGATAAGTGTTGTGTGATTTAATTTAGAGAACATTGTATTTCATTAATTCATCTGCCCAGCAAAGACTATCTCTCCATCTCACCGTGCTCCACCTGAATTATTAATACAATGAACTTCAAATGCCAAAGCAGTTTCGATGTGTGCGACTCAAGTGGGAACAAAGCAAAAATAAAACTGGCATGAGGAACCCGACATCTTCCTCCTGTTTGTCCCCATGTGCCATCACGCGAGCCGGTGGAAGAGAAACTAGTTGGACAGCGTGGCCATCTGTTTCTGTTTACGCACGGAACTCAAAGTGAGTCAATGCCGTCGGGATTCCCAGCACCACGCAGACTCTCAGTCGCTTGATTGTGCTCTGGAATTCAGTGCCACGCACCATACATCATACCTCCACCCACCAGGACACGGGCAAAGGAATCCAGGTCTCCGGGAGCAGAGCGACAGTCGCGTTTGAGTGATTGTTCTCGGCGCAGTCGAAAGATGCGGCGCAATATCGAGAAATGAAGACAAATGCGACATAAGCTGAGATCAATAACCAGCTGCAACCTTTTGTGATTTTTTTCGTTTCTCCTGCTTTAGCCTTTAGCTTCATAGTCTTCTCACACTATGAGCATATGGACCATGGCGGTAGACACCAACAGATATGAGGGGAGCTTATTTCATTTCAAAGAGTTAGACTTCTTTTAATATTTGCAGAGTTCTTGAGGGGGCTAAAATATCTCCTTGATCACACCACGATGACAAGTGTGTGCTATTTGTGTCTGGTGTTGTTTATAAAAGTATCCTGAGAAGGATGAATTTAGTCTCTAACAGTCTTTCTATCAGTCATACCACACTGTTTCCGCAAACCTCAAAAGTTATGACTTAAAAGCAACAATAATGTATATATTCTCATACTGAGGGAGTGAATCCTTTTCTGCTCTTCTTTTCGCAGCAAAACAGTACTTAGATCACGATCATCATTATTACAGCAACCTCCACCCCTCTCTCTCTCGCTCTCTTATTCTCTCTTTCTGCCTGGATACAGTCGGGGCTTACATAACGGCTCCAGTCCTAATGTGCAATGGGATAATAATTAGCACATTTCCCCCCACACTATTCCCTTTTTTCTGCTCAACCGCTCCACTCCGGTGAAGGTTCTATCTCTCTCATCGCAGCACATGCTTTGCTTTCATGTGCCTGATAAACACAAAGGGGAAACAGTGAGAAGAAAGGGGCATTTGCATGAAATTCATTTGATTGTTTTCAGAAGCAGTGAGTGAATTTGAAATAAGATGTTTGTCGTGTCTCATCTCGCTCTTTGCTCGAGCTTAGCACCGCTTGATTCCCATAACTTATTCACTTCTAGCAGCTGAGGAGGTATCGTCGCTCAGTTTGCCAGCAGCATTTTTAACAAAGGACTCAAAACCTCATGAGAAAATTGTAGTTGAGTGGGTACAGCCGTGCTAATGTTTGCCCCTCTTTTGGGGGTGATTTTAAATCAAATACCCTGTACGACATCACAGCTAAATTATGTTTCCTCTTACCAAACACAGCACAGCTTCTGAGCCTGAACTCATCACAAACTGTCCGAGTAAAAGCTTCGCCATGTTTGAGGTATTTCCTCCATGGCAGGACGTTTCTTTCTTCATACGTTGTCTTTGTCTTGTTTTTAAGGCAAGATTATGTAACTTTTCTAAGACCACAGTCTTCTTAAAATAAACCTAGAATTACCGCCTTGTGGTTGTACGCCTCCACCAACCAGTCAAGTTGAAGTTGTATATCAATCCTTGAGTTATGGCAAAGAAAATAGATTTTGTGAGGTCACAGTGACCTTTGACCTTTGAACACCAACATAGAATCAGTTCATCCTTGAGTCCAGGTTTGGACGTTTATTTCAAATTTGAAGACATTCCTACAGGTGTTCCTGAGATATCACGTTCCCGAGAATGGGACGAATGTATAAACAGACGGACAACCTGATAGCATTATAAATATATATACATATATATATATATACGCGATCGTCTCGTTACAGGATCGTGACAATATCAAAATATATATTGTCGTGTTTTAAATAAACATATAAGCACGTGAGAACAAACTGCTCTTTATTAGCATAACTTCCACATGCTGCACGTGACTGCCACGGTACAGACTACAGGTTCTATGCTTCACCTACATTCCCCTGGGTCCTAAGTCCCTCCCTGTACAGCTTCTTATCACCCTCTATGTACCAACGTACATTTATAACATATACCGCACTTATTACGGTAATCAGCGTTGCATAATGTGTCTGACCAAAATACCCAAAAAAGCAAAAAAGAAATGATTCATTTAAATTATTTTTTTTAGAGTTTTTAAAGTGTTTGGAATATGTATAATAAGCATATCATTTAGTTATCGCTACTGAGAATTTAACAAATATAACAAAAAAAAAGAAAAAAACATGATGTAGATAGGTATCAGAAATCATTATAACTGTATTTTAACTGCTACTGTGTAAAGGGAATACTGCTGTTAAAAATGAAAAAGAACCTGATTTGTGTTTGCAAACCAAATGTTATGCACTTTTGTTCATATAGCAGTACTTTTAAAATAAAAGTGCGCAATACACTACTTTTGAATTCATTATTGAATTTTGCTCATGCGATATATATAAATGTCAAAAATAAAATTAGAATATTAAAAATCCCAAAGGGGTTTTGCTGTTTAAGCAGTACTTGGTATGTTAGTTATACTGACTCGTCATTGGCAGTGAAGGGATCAGTTTGGCAGTGGAGTTTCCCTCAGTGGTGACTGATAGCAACACTGTCAGCTCAGCCAGAATGCACAGTACGTTGGTTCCTCGCTAAAAGCCTATTGAAAAGAAACAGAAACACTGGCACAGCCTGCCTGCTATCGTGATGATAAGCAACTGACAAAGGAGCAGGTGCCACAGGAGCTTTTGCTGTATATAATTAGAAACACTGAAGAAACAAAGGAGAAGGAAAAGAAAGTTTATAGCAGTGTTAGAAACACCGCGATTAGAAATGCTTTGTAAAACGCTTTACAAAAGACTTTTAAAAGCGGATCAAATTAGAAGCAGCTAGGTAAGAAGAAGCATGAAGAGTTAGGTGAGACTAACCCCAAAAACAGGTTTGAATGGTGATTTGGAAGATGAGATTTGGCCAAGCTAAGCCTCTCAGGCAGGTCGCTGTGAACTGTCAGAGCGCTGATGGCAGAAGACTCCATTTTTTAATCTACATTTGGGAGCAGTCAGATGGGAGGGACCTACACACTTTTAATCTAGGCTTTGGAGCAGCCAGTAGGAACCTGCCCGGGTTCACACAGGGTTAAAGGGTGTGTGTGTGTAATGACATGCCTGAGCTATCCATGCGCTAAAGCTGCTTAAAGCAGCATGTTATGAAAAAATACCACCATTGTATCGGCCTAAATCCCCCAGTGGGACCACAACAGAACTGTGTCCCATTACAGTACCCTGGAGGTTCCCTCCAAATTAATTTCAGGGGTGACTGGCAGAAAAGCATCTCAGTGCTGCGGATGTGATGAATTGATACCCGACTGTCTGAGTGAGTGATTAAACAAGCTGAGTCCACTGGGAAGCCACCACATAGTCCAGTATGCAGTGAGTGTTAAAAGAAATACCATGTTGTTTAGCTTTAAGGTGCATATATCAGTCTCCTTCTGAGCTAGAGCAGTGGATGAGTGCCACATTCAACGCACCAACAATCTAAAACATTCACCATCTTCATCTGACATTAAGAATAATACATTTCATTTGTCCTCACACCTCTTGCTGTCATTTGGGATCACCAACATGTTCAAACCGTTCATCCATCCTAGCATCCGTTCCTTTCAATACCAGCTTTTGCTGTGCAGTATTCGTAAAATCCTAATTCTGCTAACCGGTAACCCATATGAACACGCTACATTAGGAGCCATATTGAATTTTTGCTCCAGGTAGAATCTGAGCTGCTGCACCATACTGGCTGCTGATGAAATACATTTAAACTATATCAGAGCTCAATTACTGAAAAATATCTCAAGTGCACTGACAGTTAAGAGACTAGAACAAATGAACTCACCATATTGTTGTTACCTCTAGTCCAGCTCTGTGTTGACTGGGTTGTAAACACGATGTAAACCATCTTATCATGAGTGAAATTGAAGGCAAACTGCTGACTACAGCCGTGTGAGTGTAAATACACCCTCCTGCCACTGACCTTTATGTAGTGAGTCCAAAAGTGACGGTCTGGAGGTCTAATCACAGATCGGGAACTAACTTGAAACACAACATCGACATGCACCGTACAAAGTTATGAAGCAAACAGTTTGCCTACTTACACATCCAGCAGTTACGGAGTAGCATGATCTATTATTTGGAGTCGTGTTTTTGGCCACACAAAGTCCAATATTCACTCACGTTTTAGCTCTGCTTTGGTCTCCTGAGGTAAATATATGACTTTTTAGCTGCTAAATGCTCCACTAAGTGCACCGGCGTATCGGTAAGTTGGTTTATCTGCTGTTTGCCGCTGAGCAGGTGGTGTACAATGGGTTTTTAAGAGCTGTAACTGAAAGCATCTACCTGCTGTTTCCAAAAACGACGAGCTGAAAAGCTCCGTAGAGCTAAAAGGAACTGCAGAGGTGATGATTCTCTGCGCTTTCGTCACTACGAGCGGCATGGGATCCATTGTTAAAGCCTCTGTGCACTCACACAGGTGTTTTAGACATTCAGGCTTTAATGGTAATTCATGATGTCGATCTTCATCTACCAATAAGAATGACGAAGGTGCAATTTGTCCTGCTCAGGAAGATGTCAGTCAATTAGTCTCTACACAGGCCTGAGAAGAGGTTGAATCAGCCAGATTAAGTGAAAACACCTACAGAGGCTTTAATATAAATATATTGATTATTGCCATTTAACCACACTGCAGTTGTTATGTGAAGATATTGTAGAAAGTTAAAAAGAAAGCTGTCACTTGACAAAAAAAGCTGATGAAACCAATACTGATGTTCTCGTCTAGTGATGGCTTGGACTCAGGGTTGAGCTCACTGGACACATCCAGACTACAGTTTACTATCTCCATTCATCGTAATAGTGATCTACTATCATGCTTATTTAATACTAGACCAGACTGCTACACAACACACACAAACATCAGCACAAATCCAAAGCAACAGACACTCTTTCGGGCCAGCCAAACAGCACGGCTCCTCATTAGGAGGCTGGACGAGGGATGGCAAGTCTCTCATGCCGTCGGTGCCAATAATGTGGCAAGCCAAACTGAGCCTCACCCTTGGTGTTGCCGGCTGGTGTTTGAGCAGGGCTTGTGCTCAGCTTGCAGGCAGAGATGCCGTGCCGTCCCCGACGACGAACCACCGTGTTTGCTTGTTCCCGGTCCCATATGCCGGAGACAGAGGGAGCTTGACAAATGGATGGCAATGATGATAATTACATCGCTAATGATGATGTCCTTCTGCACAGTGTATGTGCCACATATGGCTCTGTCTGCCGCTCGTGACTGACGATGTGCAAAGCTTGATAAACACTAGAAATTATGATTTTGTTCTTCCTCGAGCTACTGTTTTTTTTAAATGACTGAGAATACAGTATCCGTCCTTTCAAATGATTTTCAGTGATGTTTTGGAAATAGATGGCATGCTTTTGGCCAGACTATTGCATAATAGTTCAATATATTTAGATTAGTTTTCTGTTTTCTGATTTCGAACAGAAACAGCAATACTTGGACTGTTATTGCTGCAGAGTGCATCCATACAAATGAATTACAGCTGACAGATTGTTTTTTGCAGTATCAGCAAAGGCTCAAATGTGCATCCAGAGTCAGGATGAGTTGAATTGCTGCCGCTTCTGTCACCGCTTCCTTTTGTGATGCTTATACGCTGGCACGGCTTGGAGTGAACATGGAAGGAATTGGTGAAATAAATAAATTACCTTCCCAGTGTGTGTGTGGGGGGGGGGGGGGGGGGGGGGCTATTTTTGGTTCTTATGGCAGCTCGGGCTCCCCAGAGAGACTCCATGCTGCACTCAGGATCTATTAACAATTTAACGAAGAGACAGCGAAACTAGGTCACAGACAGCTCATCCCAGCATCACTGTAACTCCTGTGCAGCCTCCCCACCAGCAGACTGGAAGGCAGGGAAGAGTGACACTGCTGAGGGATGATTGACTGAACGAGGGGCGATGATGCCACGATGGTGGACTACACTGTGCTGTCACTGACTCTTCTGTTAAAACCGCAAGCAGCTTTTGGAGATGAGCAGCAACTTGCCTTTCTTTTGATGATGTAACATGCTGTATAAGAAACAACGTCACAGTGAGATATTTACAGCGCACTACAACCAAGTTTAAAATAGAACTATTTTTTATAAGTGATTTAAAACATTTGCTAAAACTAAGCCCTTATTCAAACAAGACGGACGCTCCTTTCGCAATGGACAAAAAAAACTAAAACAGAAACACCCACTAACATCTGGCTTTTGTGTTTAGTGGGAAAGGTTACAAGAATTAATTCCAGAAATAAATCACTCTGCATTAGTCACAGGTATTTATCGGCTCCAGCTCCGATCGGCACTGATGACAGCTCGGTGAACGAGCTAATTTCTTTGTCATCTCAGCCACAAATTCTGTCTGTCTCCGTACAGTTTGCAATCGAACATCCTTCCAAATTAGTCAGCACCGAGTTAGAAGAGACAAAATAAGTAACGTATATAAAACCAGTAACCAACCTACTGTTTACGAACCCTGTTTTCCACCGTGTCGGATACCTGTCTACTGGCAATGGGAAAGGAGTCTATCGCCTAGTTTTTGTCTTTGAATGTCTTTGTCAGTGTGTTGCAGCCAAAAATGCTGAAAAATGAATCAAATTCAGAAGTGCCAAAAACTGCAGTTCCTCAAATGGCCACTTAAGGCTCCAAAAGTTCCATGTTAAAATCCCAAACTTTACATTATAATTAAACATGTTTACAGCTTGGTACAAAAACGGTTTTGGTCTCTATAGCTAATATCCCCGTTCATGACAACTGTACGGGGGTTACATTTTTTGATATATCGTTAAATTCATATTAAGGCCTCAAGTTATGCATAATTAAGGGAGTGGCCATTTGGAGTGACAGGTGGGTGGCTTCTCATGTTGCTATCGGCTAACTGTCTGCTCTGCTCTGTCACCCAGGCCTGCCTCCGCTCTTTACCAGTTTCTGGATTAGCAGGGACTTCGGCTCTGTCGCACTGCCAAGATGGTGGACATGCGGCGATGTCGGCAACCCACTTTTAGCTTTACAACTGCTCTTCAGAAACCGATGGGGGACGTCAAGAAGAATACGTTCATAGACTGTACAGGAAGTCTATGGTGCAAATGCAGGTGGCTCTGGGAAAACAATGCAGTGTTGCCCGGCAACAAAATTCAACTTTTGGCGTCGCCCAATGTGACATCATCCGGCAAGACGCCGCGTTTGCCGGCATAAATTACTTTCAAGAGTTTTAAAATCCTGTCTGTGTTACAAACTGTTTTGTTTTGGTGTCTGATAAGCTTTTAAACACATTAATACGTAACTCCAACAGGTCTTCCTTGATATTTCAATGTTTCACACGAGATGTCCTCTCTGGGACATCTTGACTTGAGATAACGAGACATGAAAGTAAATGCCAACACTCTTCATATACAGAAAATGAATAGCAGTGCATCGCAGTGTGTGACCTCTGTAAATGCAGTTATTACAGGGGTGTAACATTAATACTGTTGAATAATACTGCCTATGTGAAAATGAATTTGTCGAGTTACCACATTCTAACAATCTCACTGTGTGTAGTTTAGGAAACTATCACTGTATAATCAGTGAAGCTCTACTATCTCTAGCACAGTATTAGCTGGCAAAACCGCTTCCGAATGAACACTGGACCCCAGATTTAAGACTTCTTCTAATGTAGGAATGCAAAACCCACTTCATTTCCCAACTAATTAACTGTCCACAACAAAGCAGGTCATTCCTTCATCTGCTACGTTAATGTCAACAATATAGAAAATAATGAAAGCCGATTCCGATTCACTACCAGCCCTTCAGGAAAATATGTCAACTGAAAGTTGGTGTAATGTTGTAAAATGTCTGTCCACAATTGAAACTGTGTTCCCAGTAAAAAAAAAAAAGATATGATGAAAGAGGATGTTTATGTAGCAGTGGGATAATAAGAGTGTCCTCTTCTCGAGCATTGAGACTGGTGTTTTTAACAGAAGTTAGAATATGAACGCTTATTCATCTTTATCTGATGCTGACACATGCACTAATTACAGTGAGTCAGTTACACCCCAGACTTCAATTAAATTAGTACTATTAATCTTGAAGACAGCTTTCTAGAGGAAGAAAAAGATGGGTAAAAAGGAGTGACTACTGGGGGGGGGGGGCAATTATAATGAAGCTCAACTGACTGATAAGATAAAGTTAGCATTGCCATCACTCTCTCTAGCCTGGAAAATGGCTAATGTTTAGATATTGTAGTAATGCTTATATGCCATAGAGTTTATTATTACCTTTCTAATGGTGACGCTTAAGAGACATACAAAGGCCACACAAAAAAAACAGCTGCATGATACATACCACTAGGTAATAGTGAGATTTGTTGTTGTTTTTGTGGTTTGGGTAAAATGCTCCTTTTAAATCTCAACAGATCTGCTATACCAAGGAGAAACTTCTTTCAAGCACCTAAATATGTACAACAGCATCATTAGTGTAAGGGAGGTACAGTTTGCCTTCCAGCTGGATTTATTCAAGTGAAACTAATGGCATAGCAGCATGGTTTTCCCATAGAACATTAGCATGCATTAGGCAGAGTATGGCCCTCCCAGCAGCATATATCAAACTGCACAGACCATTCCTTCTCACTATCTGTCAGAAAGCAATTGGAAACAATCTGGAGGGTGTAATTAAAAGGGCGAAGAGCAACATTTTTACTGCTCTGCTGCACAAAGTAACTATAATAATCGATCTGCAGATGTTGACAGGGATCAGATCTGGCTCACGTTCCATCCAGGTCCAAAAAACTCTCCACTACTGTAAAACAAAATGCATGGATCAAAAGCCCCCCCTCCCCCCAAAAAACGAGGAGGAGGTTTTCAGGTACGCCACATCCTGTGTTGTTTCCGTTGGACCACCGCTCTAATTAGCTGGCTCACTTGAGTGTGACTTTATTGTTTGTGTCAGTCCAGGCAGTCACAGCATGAGGAGACAGAGGGGGAGGTGAAGCCTGGGTCAGCGGATGAGGAGACATCTTTCCAACTGGTAGATTTAATTTAGTACAGCTTTACGAATCTATTGTTTTAATCCTCATTCAGCCCATGCTAAAGTGCAATAAGACTATACTAATCTACAAGAGACATACGGATAATGTATATGCTTATGTGTTCAGCACAGTTTTTTTGTATTCCTTTAAACTGACTATATAATATTGCAGATTGAATCAGTGTATTATGAGGCAGACTGTGATATGAACAGCTTTATGAGAAACAATCCCTCTGAGAAATGGTGTGTGACATTTGAACAGCCTGTGAGTTCTACGCAAAAGCTGGTGACGCTACTATAGCACTGATTTGGGCAATTGAGGTGTAATCTGCTGTGTTTTCCTCTTGTGTTGACCGTTCACATCCCACTCCTAAATCACAGATGTTTGTCATTTTCTCTCCGTAAAGCCTGAGGTGTTACAGCGAGGGAAGGCCCGCTGACCGTTTAGATGGATTACAGATTATTTCAATGTATAATCTCTGTTCATTGTTTAAAGCCGGATTAAGGTCAAGTCTGCGAGCCTGGCAACAAATCACAGAGAATTTGTGGATTTAAATTGTATTTACATTTCGGCTCAGTAAGTGAGAAAAGAATCACATTAAAATCCAACGCGCTTCGAATGGTATTTAAACGTTTTACTCCCAAGTTGCAAAGGGCCTTTTCTCTTTAATATAATCAGCGCTTTGGGCCCGATTGCAATCGCTTTGTAAGTCTTCAGTCAGCAAAAAGGGAGTTTTAAGGAAATCCATCCCCGACTACTTTTCCCCATCTCAGCATGCTTTCCTTTTTTACATTGACCAGCAACTTTGAACACTCTTATCTCATTAATTTGATAAAAGAAGGGCTCTAGTCTACTTTGGTTGATGAAACAAATGGCTTTGCCAAGTAGTCACCATAGCCACCGCTCTCACTGTAATTACAATGCGTGGTGGGTGAACACAGCGAGAGACCACTTAAATGTTGATGCATTGATTGAAGGTCAGGGTCGCCTGTGGCAGTATTAAAGCGGGCATCCTCGATAATTGCGTTTTCAAGCAGATTTATACAGATGACTAACAACCCAGTCGCCTGAAAATATTATGCCACGGTGCATCCGTTGAATGTCGACGTTTCTGAACCAGTGGATCAAGGCAGATATGATTTTGGGTGAGTGGCTAACCTGCAATGGGGTACAGAGGATATCATTACCCTTTGCTGAACATCTTTAAAGTGGAACCGACATATCTTGGCAACCGCTTGGCATCTGGCTGGAGCCTCTCCACTGAGTGCCATCTAATTAAAGTTTTGTTGAACAACCTGAGGCTCAAGTAGAGGGGGGAGTAAGTCTCCAGAGGATCATGGGAGCCAAACAGTACAACAGCAGGCACTATTGACAGCGTGAATATTCACATCAGATGGGTTGAAAAGATGCTTGTTTTGTTAAATCAAAACAGCACAATATCTCAAAATTGTTACACAACTATGAATGATGATCTACTGCAAATCACGCTCAGCATAAGGTGGGAAACTGGGTTGATTTTGAGAAATAGCCACACTCCAAAGCGTGAACGCCGGCCTCCGTGTTGTCATCATTTGTGAGATAGTGCAGCAGAGGAATGCTGAATTGTTCATCACTATGGTGACAGTCCACCCATTTAAGCTACCGTCACCACAGGAACCTCAAGCTGCTTGATGATTATGGACGCAGCTGAAGATGAATCAGCCTCAGTAATACCAACCAGAGACTCGGTTATGGCCCCAGTATCCTAGCGCAATATAACAATTAATTTGGCAATTATATTGATTTGCACAATAGCAACTATTGTGGTTTTTTTATGTGTTATCTCTCTGGTTGTGAAGCAGTTTGGATTGAGTGCATTGCTGTAATAGTGACAGTGAAACATGGCTTTTGGGCTTTTAAAAAAACTGATTATTAATAAAAGAAACGCCTGCTCTTGCCTGAGATGATATTATCAAAGGGCCCCTCGGGAAACAAGCTGCTACAAAGAGGCTACGTCATTCCACAGGATTTGAAAGGCAGGCGGCGAGAAGCAATTGAGCAAGATTTCTCAGTTTTATCGAGGAAATGCTCCAATCTGGACATCTTCATGATTGTAGAGAAATGTACATCCCCTCTGCTACTTAGTTAAGGCAGCGCGGTGGAGCGTGGAGGGAGACGGAGACCACCATTGATTTTGATTTTAATTATTCATTCAGAGCAACGTACTCTTGTCTCAGGCCATGGCTCCTTATAGGCACATGAATCCATCACTGACATGAGATGCAACTGAGTTTTTTTTTTTTTCATGTGTAATGTCTTATTTATAAGTCCTCACTCTGTACAGCAGTAGTAGGGGAGAAGTCGACGACCTGACTGTGTCCCGTGTGTGTGTGTGTGTGTGTGTGAGACATCGCAAGTCCGCGTTAAAAGATTCATAAGGATTGAAGTGGCAGCTGGTGTTCATAACAGTGCACACACACACACACAAACAACTTGTTTTTATTTCATATTATCGAGGAATGTCTCAGCAGTTTTCTACATAATAAAGCTTCAACAGAGGACGACATGCTGCACCTGAGGAGAGACCACCAGGACTTGGCACCGAACAACATACAGCAGGATCCAGATTCAAAGATGCCTTCTACTGCATTTCGTGCTTTTAGTGGGTCCGGCTCCTTGGGGTGAACGAACACATGATGGGGTCTGATTGGAGCCAGGGCTCACTTTGTAACAATGTTTTATTTCTCTGGCTTAGCAGCAACCCCTTGAATAATTCAGTGACTATTGGATGTGCTCGTTGCCCATGAATCATCTTTAAGGGAAGACTCTCGCTGGGGGTCCTTTCTAATCTCCACTCTACATACAAGTTGTAATGGCTCAGGCCCCCAATGAAATGATGCATGGACTAACTGTGTAGGTCAATACTGCCTCTGCTTCATCCGGCATGTGCTCATGCTGGGCTGAGCTTTAGTTTGAAATGTCACAGTTGAGCCATATTAACCAACAAGGATGTAAATATCGAATAGTCTGTCACATGCTCTGGCTGTCATTTCAAGTTTCAGAGTTGACAATTGCCTCTCAGACCTGCTGCCTACCTCAAACAAATAAACAAATGGCACTGTCCTTAATTTATTGTTGGCCAGTTAGGAGTGCAACTGCAAATCAGTCTCCATCAGAATCGTGATTAACAGAGTGATTAATCAACTTGGGCAGGGCGGGGTAAACTGCCATGTATGATTTCGCGGTCCGATGGCACGTGCGCAGGAAAACAATATTAACAAAGAAACTGTTACTCCAAATGCTCCAATGTGTCACAATTACATACAGGCATGCACGCAATTGAACAAATAAAGCTATGAAAAGTTCAGGTTGCTGAGCAAAGCGCGACGTTCGGGAGGCGAATGTTTAAAACAACCGACACTGAGCTTAACATGTCATCAGCTTCTGTCGCTCAGTTAACTTAGAAGTGCTTAAAACACCAGAGTCACCGCAGGATGACATGAAGCAGAAAAAAGCACCTACCTCACTCATGGCTGCGCGCTCTGTGTGTGTGCGTGCGTGCGTTTCTGCGTGGTTTCCCGGTGATCTGCGATGCGCTCCGTCCAGTTGACTGAAGGAAGGCTATACACTACAGTCCTCTCCTAACCGCACCACTCGCGCGGTCTGCTTTTATAGCCCTGGCAGCGCCGCTCTCTTCAACCGCGTCTCCATGAAAACCAATAGGCACGTGGGTCTCCTCGCCTCCAGCTCGCGCTCTCTCTCTCTCTCTCTCTTCTCTCTCTCTTTCTCTCTCTCTCTCTCCTCTCCCTCTTTCTCTCTCTCTTTCTCTCTCTCTCCCTCTCTCTCTCTCTCTCTCTCCTCTCTCTTCTCTATCTCCCTCTCTCTTCTCTCTCTCTCCTCTCTCTCTCTCTTCTCTCTCTCTCCTCTCTCTCTCTCTCTCCTCTCTCTCTGTCACTCTCTCTCTCTCCTCTCTCTCTCACTCTCTCTCTCTCCTCTCTCTCTTCTCTCTCTCTCTCTCTCTCTCTCTCTCTCTCTCTCTCTCTCTCTCTCTCTCTCTCTCTCTCCTCTCTCTCTTCTCTATCTCTCTCTCTCTCTCTCTGTACACACGCTGTGGACCAGCCCCTCTTATTTTCAATAATCTGCCACTTTATTTGGCTTGTTTTCAGTTCATTGTTGGCAGTGGAGGGGTGATGAAAATACAGGGAAAAATACTGAAACACATTCACCATTGAGTAAGGAAGACATTAATCCGACCAAATTGACCACTGGGTGTGAAATTTGACAGACTGCACATGTGTTAAATAGCCTAACAAACCCATTCATTTGGACCACCACAGCCTGGCTACATCTTTTCTCTTCATGTAACCTACTATACAGTACAAAATGAGTCAGAGGGTGTATTGCTTTTCCTGGACATCTGCATGCAGACACCCCCACACTGACTGACTGTGTTTATAAATGGAATCATCCTCACGTGGACTTCTTTGGATGTTTTAGACCTGTAAATCACAGTAGATGTATTTAAGGATTTTGGGATGCCGATCTTTTCCTGTAGTGAAGGAGGCCACAAATACGTCCGTTATCGCTGTGAGGAAGCTGCAGGATTCCATAAGAGACGGGAGGGATGCTGTGCATAACAACCGTTGCCGTGGTGCTTTACCGGCCGAAGCTCAGTGGCCGTTTGCGTGGAACTCGCATGACATCTGGGCAGGTGTTTGTCAGGAGGCACGTGGGAGACTCTGACCCAAGGAGGAAGGAAACACAGCACATCAGCATCATCATCTTCTGACTCAAGCCAGCTTTGCTTTTAACCCAGCAGTGTTTATGGATGCAATGTGATGGTAGCAGCATGGTGATGATGGCGGGGATGCTTTGCAGCAGCAGGCCCTGGGAGGCTTGTGGAGGTAGAAGGGGAATGAGTACAGCAAAATGCAAAGAGAGAACTGCCACTTTGGAGTAGATTGATTCTCCCATCAATGACCCCACACATCAAGGCAAAGCGGCACAGGAATTGATTCAGCGTTTAAAGTCCTGAAGTGGCGTATAAGACAGAACTTCATGGTCGTTATGACATCTGACTCATCTGACTGAGTCTTAGCACTTTGAGAGAAGAACTGGGGCAAAAAAGAGTGTACGGTGCATAACTATTGACTTGACTGGAGCGAATACTTATGCAATCAATTATCTCACGTTTTTAATTTCATCTTCATTTGGATGCATTTCAAGAGGCAGATTTTTTATTTTTTGACATTAAACCATACAGCTGATGCTGTATTATCTTTTTATTACTATCAGCAAATCCAATTAACGACCTCTCAAGAGGACTCTCTACATTCCAGAGAACAAAAATGCTGAGCTGTCTCGGGAATAAACGACACGTCATATCTATGGCGATGAAAGAGCACGTCCGACAGTATGCTCCTTCATATGTTTTTAATAGTTTATAGAGCACGCTAGAGTTCTATAGCAATTTCAGAATGGGGCTACACACACAAAATTCTTTGTCGGTTTTTGTGCTCACATATTTTGCTTGTCCTCAACCAATGCAGTTCTCTTTAAATGCTTTTATTGATTTGGCGGAGGACACCCACATCTTTCCATGTGTGTGTGTGTGTGTGTGTGTGTGTGTGTGTGTGTGTGTGTGTGTGTGTGTGTGTGTGTGTGTGTGTGTGTGTGTGTGTGGACAGTCATTAATCAAGCTAAGTTTGGCACACGCTAAGTCACATTTTAATCAGAGCACTCGGCCGCTTCGAGATCCAACTGAGCCGGTGTCCCTCAGGGTCCGTGTTTGGGACCTAATTGATCACCAGCCACTCTGAGCATCGATTCGTTGGGATTGCCCGTAGACACAGAATCTCATCAGCTACTCGGATTAAAGCTTCACTCTTCATCAGTTCACATCATTATTACAGAATTTGATTAATAAGTCATGCCAATAATGTTTTTCAGCATGAGCCATGTCATACAGACAATCCCTCATATCTTGAGAAATGTATGTAAACTTGGAGATTAACTGATGTCACAGATTGCTGTGGGTTTGTAGGTAGTAGAAATGCAGCTCGCACCACAAAAAAAGTGAAATATTATTTTGTTTTTTAAGTCTTTGAACTCATTGCTTGTCAATACATGTGAGAAGACTAATGCTTTGCACATTGCACTAATGCATTGATTCCATTTCAAGCAGCTCAGGGGGCTTTTTGTGTAACGCTTCAAAGAGAAGAGAGGCTCCTACTGGACGGGCACACGACTACAGTCACTGTGGAAGGTTTCAGCTGACAGAACAGTTGTTCTACTGTGAACCTGTTCCTACTGTACATGACTGTGTGCCACGCACCGTTAAATTGCAGTGGGGTAAAGGCCTTCTGTCTATTTTTTCTGTGAGATGATTCAGTTCATCACAGAACTGAATCATAACAAAACAAACCCAGAAAATGGGACCAACACAGCAAGTAAAAAGGTGTGACAATAAGTGGCCTTTCTTTATGTGAAAATGACAAACAGAGAAATATATAAGGCGACGGGGGCTCCAAGGCCAAAATAACAAACAAATGAAACCCACACTAACTAGAAAATGAAACCATTATTCTACTGAATCAAACAAAAAGACAATACTAATCCCTGGAGAGACAGGAACAGGAGACAAGGAGGAGCCAAATATAATAACAGCGAACTCCTGCTCGGCTTCCTGAATAAAGTTGCCAAGACTGACAAAGACAAAGGCTCAAGGATTAACAGAGCTTTTTCTGAGCAGATAGAAAGCTCCACTGATTGCTGAATTAGTTTCGGGTGATCAGGCACTGAGAGACAGCTCCCTTCCAAGAGAAAAATCAGTGGGCGTAACGCTGCTAAAATCCATATTTTTGAGAATAACAGTGGATCAAATGACTGTGAAAGATGTTGCTTGTACTGACAAACACACAGATGAGTATCACCTGTGTGTAGTTTTTGGTGTCTTTCGGCACACTGTTTTGGTTTTCTGGCCAGCAACTTGACTGTTTTGGTTGACTCTCACAGCTCTCATTACATATTTTTTTGTCCGTCATCAAATATAGCAGCTTGGTCAGTCGCCCGAAGATTTAAACTATGACGCTCTGGGGTTCCCTTCTTGCTTCAGTTTCCAGACAGTTACGCTGTTTTTTCTAAATAAACTTCTGTGTTCACAGGAAACAACTTAGATTTAGGAAAAGATCAAGGATTGGGTTAAAATAAGTACATTTGTTAGCTTAGTACTTATGAATTTTAATTTACGCTCGTAGGTTGCAATAACTCAATGTTGATGATTGGTATCACACTGGACACCGACAGCGGTCTCGTGGGGGTTAATCCTGTGTTTTTATATCTATTCATTCACCCTGACCCCCACCCTATGAGGACTTTGTCGCTCTTCATACTATGCCACCTGACTCCTGCCTTTACTCCCATCCTACGGCCACATAAAGCAACATAGTTTGAAACATAGGACCACTGACCATGTAACAAAAGATAAAATAGTTGCCGTCATAGAAACACATGTTGAACTGCATTGGTGAACTGACCATGAACACATTCCTGTTGTAATCCCCTCTACGTATTTAGCCTGATTATTAAACTGTAAAACAAAATGGAAAAAAACCTGAGTTGTGGGTCTGGAAGCAAGCAGATATCTGTTTTTTTGTTGCATCATGAACACAATTATTGTAAAGACACCCATACAGGACTGTGTGCATATTAGTGAGTCATTGTCACAGCTGGCAAGAGTCAAAGGCGATCACAGGACTCCTTTAAACAGCTCGGACACGTTTTCATTTGCAGCACGTTGATCGAAGCGGTCATTAAAAGAGCTGCAGTAGATAAGAATGTAAAATAATGATGCAAACAAGGCTGACAGGGATCTACTGTCATGAGTCAGGGCTCCGGCCCGTAGATGGGACATTTATTTTTGAATAAGTGAGGGCTCATTACGGTGCCATAGTTTAACTCTGGCATTCATTATCACATTCATTTTGAGGCATTGGTGCAAAGAAGCCAGAGCTCACAGTAGCTGTGAAGACCGCTTTGTGTTACAGCACACAGGGGACTTTGAATCATAATCAATTTGATTTCTTGAAAGAAAATTACAACAAACATATTTTCACATGAATCTACATATCCATCCAGGGGGTTGTAGAGATATTCGGATGCAGCCAGTGGTAGCTGTTGATGAACATGTCGGCTTTTGCAGGGATCAAATCTGCAAACTCTTTCTAAACTCTAAACCTCCTGCCGCCATGTACTGAAGACATATTGACAATCTGACAAAGTGAGCACTCAGCTGTGCTGCAGCTTTGCACGCCAAGTTGCAGGGTTATCCATTACTAGATGCATGGAAAGTACCCCCCCCCCCCCCTCCCTCTCTCTCTCTGTCTGTCACCCAGCTTCACTCTGGCTCTTATAATGTTGCTGAGGCATTTTTAGATAATAGCTGCTACCTTAAGACCTGCTATTTTTGGTATTGTAGCATCTTTTTTTTTTTTTTATAAAATGGCTAACTTGTTACGACAGTTTTGATTAGTGCATCACACTGTGTGAGGTAAGAGCTAAATCTGTCCCATCTGCATTGCTAATATGATAAGTCTGCAGAACCTCACAGCATGATACAGTAAATTGCATCTAAAAAAAAAATGATATAAAGAATTGCTGATTTTTTTGTGACTATGTAGACAATGTATCAGATTGTTCTTGTTTTTGATCTGTGCTGAACTCAGTCAGTAAACCCTGATTATATATTATCTCCACTCTTCATTTCTATATACAGTGTGTGGTGATGCGTGACTATTGTTAACATATTGTCAATGCTGCCCTGCGATTTCTGCTCCCCGAGACAAATCCTTGAGCAGACTAAGAAAGTAGAAACATCTCCACAGCAACTGTCATCAACCAACCTTGATTTGTGTTGCTTTTTTCCTTGAAATTATTGCAGCTCTGTGTCATTTATGACCGAGATACTACAAAATGAAACCCTCTACTTTTAAATGTATGAATAAAATGATAAGAAAAATTAAGATAAAGGTTAATAATCCAACATGCATGAAGGAACAACAGAAGTCTTGCCCAAAGAAATGGTTAACAGCTTAGATGCTGATTTTAAAGGTGCAACTGCTGCTTTTAACTCATTCGTAGCGGCCAATATTTTACAATTTAAGCCCGTCTGGTCAACATAGAGCACTTTTACTTTGTATTATGTTCTGACAGGACAGGCTGTGGCTTATGGCAGCGGGAGGCATGCGTGTCATCCCGGCTCCCTGCACAGAGCCAATTTGGGGATCGAGGTGTGCTTTGGGAGATTAATTTGCCAGACATTTCCTATGTGATAATGAAAGTGCTTAGGGAAGGGTCCTGTAAGCCAGCATGACTTGACAAGCCACACTATATATGGCTTATCAATAGTCATTACCACAGCTTCATTTTATTAGATGTTTCATTAACTCTTTCAGCTACTGCCAGCCTGCTGCTTAAGTGAGTAGGAGAGCTAAGAAAGCACTATTTTTATTTCTGCTCAAAGTATGATCAAATTACAGTGCTTTAAATAATATTTACATCAACAAGCCCAAAAAGCTACTACTGCTTTACCTGAAGTCATTTCAAACAATGTTTGTGTCTCAGATAATACGTTGAAAAGTTTCTCTCATGTTTATGTCATTTATCCCATCTCAAATATAGAAACATAAATAGAGCAGGTAAGCGTTTCCCTGACTTAAAGGGTTCTTATTGCAGGCTGTAAGAGAGGAGCCTCCGTCTAGACAAACATTCTCCGCATGTCAGGCTGACACAGCAGCACTCTAATGTGCATCACTCCCATCATTTGTCCAGACACAGAGACGCAAAACTGACATTATGCTTACAATGGGCATGTATGCAGAGCTCTACACTGAATGATGGTAACTCCCTATCCATCCTTTCAAGACAGAACTTTAGCATTACTATATTGTTTGATTTACTGTTGCTAGATGCAGCAAGCAGCTTTTTAAAAAAAATAATAATTAAAAAAACGACCCTACTGTTTAGCACCAAACAGCAGAGAGACAAAGTTGGTAACTCTGATCATAGTGGAGCATTTAACGGCAAAAAAGGCCTGAGCTTTTATTCTCGTAGTTGGTGGAGACCAAAACAGAGCTAAAAGAGAGTGAATTGTGGACTTACATTCATCAGGTGGCCCGAAACACAACTCCAAATGCATGCTATATGCTCTGTATCTGCATAAGTAACCATGTTCTTGCTAACAAGTTAGCCATTGATAATATGTCAAAAAAAATCAGCCTGGTTCTGCTGCCCCCAAGTGGCCAAAAAGACTAATAATGCAGGTTTAAGTAAACCAAGGGTATAATAATCTATATTGAAGCGAATATCATTTGAAGTCGGTTTCTCTTTATAGTCATACTTAGACAATTGGACAAATTCTCATGAATAAAATCATAATAAAATCTAAATATTTCTCATTGAATTGGTGACCATCTATCCAAGCACAATTGTTGGACCACCAAGAAGAGATGTGTCCATGTCTCTAGGTGAGCCTTGGACAAATGGACAGCTGGTGATGACACCTTTCCAGTGCAGGAACTTTTCCAGGAACCCAGGAATCTACTGACTTAAGCCTCAAATCTGCTACACTTGTGTAGTGGCTGAAGCAAACTTATAACCAAGAGGCAGACCCTCCAACAATCCACTCAGACTTACGGTGGCTATTTGAAAAAAAGATAACATTGAATCCAATCACCAATCAACTAATTGAATTAAACACCTAATTAACTGGCCCAATGGCCCAATGTTCACTGTGCCATTGCCATTGATCCACATTAAGAGATGCCATCGCTGGCTTATATCTGATCCCAAAGCTCAACTAGGGTGAGTTTGTTCCCTGCTGGTGCATCTTGGCCAACAAGTCCAGTAATTTGTGTCCTTGTCAAGTAAAGGTCATTGGGGTTCAGCTGGCTCAGCAGCGCAAAAACCATGCTGAGTGGTCAGACTGAAACTGACTTCATTAGACAGTAGAGAATAGAATGCATTTCCATGATAGATACGCTTTGGATCAGTTATTCCCAACCTCTTCGACCCTGCATCACCAACTGCATCAATCTTCGCGTTTTTCTTGTGTTATTTGAATATAATAACACAAGTTCCAAATAGTTCCAAATAATAAAATAATCAAGTAAATCAGATGAAGAAATAGAACGACAATCGGAAAAGAAACATCCAAGTCCAACTTCCATTGGAAATCTGATGATTTAACTCTCGTTAATTAACCTTTCAATACATAGATTAGTTTATTTATCAATTTAACAAGTCGAAAAACCAAGGTTGAAAACCACTCTGCTAAAGTACAAGTCATTTGCATTCACATCTGTAGTATTCCTATCATGAATACATGTGTATTTGTCTGAAAAAGAAAACTGAAAAAGTGGATTTGGGAAAATATTCTTTTCCTGGCGTGAAGAAATGTGTGAACAGCTTATTTCCCACTATTTGATTGCAACATTCAGTATCTAGTCAATCTCAGGAGGGTCATAAAGGTCTTGCTTGAAAATAAGAATTCCCCAAAATGTACATGTTTTGTGTTTTTCTCCCTGTAAAATGCATCATCCATACCTCCATTCCCATTTCCCCAGATAATATAACTATCACCTATGAGAGATAAAATACATGCTGTGTATATGGGGGAAATAAATGTGCTACAGGGGTTATACAAGTAAAAGTTTAATTACCTATATTTTTAATATTTATGTAGGCAGACATACTGTGCAAAAATAATTCAAAGGTCTAAATTAGAGATTTAGACAATTAATATAGCTTCAAACAATAATTTGCTAAAGGAATGTCTACCTGAAAATGAAGTCATTCTCCCTCTGTGTGTAGTAATCTGTAAAATGTAGTATCTCTGTGCTCTGTGTACATAGCCAGGCTGTCAGTGCCCACTGGCTAGCTAATGGCCGCCGCTCTGCGCTGCGCTCTGCGCTGCGCTCTGCGCTGCGCTCTGCGCTGCGCTCTGCGCTGCGCGCTGCGCTCATGCGGCGGTAATAGCTGGTAACACCGCCCGAATCCACAGTGTCGTCGTGGAAGTATAGCGCCCACCCTCCGGTTCTCCCTCAGGTAAACACAGTTAGCTATGTCAGCACTGTTGCTGTGGTTTGCGCTGTTAGCAGCATTAGCTACTAGCCACCGGCTCAGCTGTCACCATATCGAGAGCTGTGTCGAGGCAACAGATATGCTCTGAATTCCATATTGAGCACCTTTAATAAATTACAAACAGAAATGTTATGACGGGCTAACAATTCATACATGTGAAATGTTCTTCATGGTGATTATTTCAAACACTGTATGTGAAAGGGTTCATTGGTTAACTCATTATTTCATCACATCTTAAAAATAGGCCACCGAGCAGAGAAGCATTACATTTAAAGAGGATTACAATTTAAGACACTTGCAGATGTCATTGAACACAGTAGGTTTATGATGGTCTCTTTTTGAATATTTGATTTGATTTACATAACACATTAATACAAATATATTGCTTAATATAAACTAAAATAACTCAACTAAAATAGCCTGTCCCGTTAGTCAACCATATGAGACCAACCAAAACAGGTAGTGCTGGTACAGCCTCAATCCCTGCTCCAGTTGTGAAAGTGTTAACGGTCTTCATTCTGCACATACAGCTTTATACAGGCAGTACACTAAATATGTCTCCTCTGCCAAAAGTCTTTGGTCTTGGACGATTCAGTCCTTCTTCACACCTTTCTCCAATGTTTGGAGACCAAAATCAGCGCAGCTCCAAGGTGCTGTGCAAGTCTGTTCCAAAGCTCCCAAACGTTTTGGTGCTCTCCCTGTCCTTACACAATGGTGACATGTCTGTGTTTCCTGACGCCTGATACACCCACAGTGATGTGGGAACCACTATAGCCATTTCCAGCCTGGATAGCATCAGCCACCTAAAAAAATCAAAAGCAACACACATTTGACATTAATAATGGATCTAATTTGCCTCCCAAAGATAGCAAAGACTTCAAACAGTGTAGACTTCACCGGACTTTCCCTCCTTGCGGTTTTCAAATAAAAATGTATCGAACACATAAACTGTGCAACTATATTGCTCCACTTGAAAGGCAATCACCTTGGAATTACTAAGCTGTAATTATGGATTCTAATGATATACTGTGTTTGTTTTTGAGGTACCTCATTCATCACTGAAATTAGTTGAATGATCAAGCAATGAATTACCCATATGTACAGTGCCATGCCTGATAAATGGCACTTAAAATGATTAGCATCTGTAATTAAAGATAATGAATGCACATGGCTGGTAATTTTCATTTCATTTGTAAGAGCCATGTTAAGGGATCCATATAAATCACCACATCTCACATTCACATTTCCTACAGACTTAGAGCATGAGCTCATAGGGGAAGGATCACTTTTAAAAGTGTTTCTCTCAAACCGTATTTACTGGGAATAATGTATTGAGTATGGCAGTGTAGTGTGGGACAGTGCAGGCAACACATTATAGATTCTTGTTTTTACTTCTCCTGTGAAATATCTAAAAAATCTTTAAAATAATTGATGAGTCACACACTGACTGTTTTGGTTGCTTTAGTTATATTTTATGATAAATATCCGCAAAGCTAATGACATTCCCACCAGCCTCAGCTGTACTTAGTAAATGTTAGCATGCTAACGCACTAAAGTAAGATGGTGAACATGGAAGTTATTGTTTCTGCTAAACGTTGGCATGTTAGCATTGTCACTGTAAGCATGTTAGCATGCTGACTTTAGCATTTAGCTCAAAGCACTGCTTGAAATTAAAAAGACATCCCAAATGATACCAATTTAGGTACTGTGTACAGGTTACTAGGGTGGGGAAGGGGACTAAAACTTGTATTTCAGTTTTCAAAATTCCCTCCCCAGCATTATCAATATTGTACTTGGATGCTACTTTTGACCGCAACACCCTTCCCCTAATGTCTCTGAACATAGAACTGGGTTTGTACAACTCGCTAGATAATTAACAAGTAAAAAAGCAAAGCATATAGATTTTAAGATGACGTAATCTCATTTGAACCTTAATATAGGTATAGTACCATTTTACCACCAATGACCAAATAAGAGGTGAAATTAGCAATTAGCAAACATAACGAAAGACAGATCTTTAATTATATGGCAGGATAACTTTTGATATGATGCAGAAGGAAGTGGTGGAGGAAACGTCTTGGTAGGACTAACATTTAGCATGATGGAAAAAATGAATCCCTGAAACAGAGACAGCATCATTGTCCCAATACCGAAAAGCACACCCACCTCGATTGAGATCACTTGATTTCTGTCTGTGTTTTTAAGATATTAAGAAAACCATTCTAGGTCCCTCCTCCAAAAAAGTCAAACTAACCACCCCTGTAATTTGTGTACAGTCCCTAAGCCAAACACAAATGGAAGAGGACAGTTCTCACAGCTTAGCTCTTTGTTTCCTTCCCACCAATGTTGTGCCCACCAAATGTATTGCCTATAAACGACGGGTACGTCTTTACTCTCGACCCTATGACCTAACAGGGTCCACACATATTGTGTACCACTAAACAAACAAACCGACCGTATAAACTTTGGAGCCGTTTGACTGGGAAAAGCCGCTGTCAGTGAGTTCGCTGGGAGCCACACCTGTGAACGGAGAAGAGAGACGGGAGAAAGAAGTTGTGACTTTACTGTGTCTCAAGTAGATACCGGCTTAGTAAAGCATGGTAGCATATTATGGCAATAGAGTGCCAAGTTGTAAAAGATTGATTTTGTGTAAATGCACTTAAATTGTCTTACTTGTTTGACCCTCCGGCGCGTATCCTGCGTTCTCTTGACCCCGTCTCTGTCCCGCTGCGTGGACACTGTTTATCTGGCTGTGCGTCCTCACTCTTCTGCTACAAACAAACAGAGGACTTTGTATAGAAACGTGTAGAAGCACGTGCCGTTAACTCGATTTAAGAAAGTTCGATTGAAGAAGTATTGACAAAATATTGATCATATTTGGTGGCTTCTTACCTCATTTCATCCTGGTAGTTGGGTTCTGGGGAGGATTGTAAGATAGCAAATTAGTCGATGGGAATGGGACATACTGTACATAACTATTTGCTGAGTACTACATGTGAGTGGTTTGATTTTGCATTTGTGATTTTGGACATGCCGTACGGTGTAAGTTAGACAGATTTAATGAGGGCCATACGTTTTTCTTCCCTGCGCTTGTAGCAGAAGATGATTCCGATGATGAGCAAAACCAGCAGAGCGAAACCTCCGATGGACACGACCACAGCTATCAGCACGGTCCAATCAGGAGGCTTGGGAACTGTCGCAGAGACGACAACCAGCGTTCAGGGGCAGACTCAAAGACTTAAGAGCCTATTGTTGTCAAATTAAACGGTCAAAACTCAAATACTGACTACTCCCAAAACGAGAAAAGAAGCACAATATTCACTGTGAAGTACACTGAAAACACAAAAAGCGGTACTTTCTATTTTCTCTAATACATTTTGTTTAGATGTGTCTAAATAAAACATGTTTCTCATATGCGTCAGAACTGGCTTTCTCTTTCCCCTCCAACATGCAGGTTGCTGCAGGACTGTTTTACTCCCTGCCAGAAATGACTATTGGCTCATCCCGCTTAGACATGTTATCAGTGTGCAGCCCCTGGTTGAAACCGTACATTCAGGGTTGTCCCGTTAATGTAATTTTTTTATACAGCATGTCTTAAATGTTTGTTTTTTAAATTAATTTAAAAAACCTGTGGAATGGAGAGGGGCTATGTGTGGATCCTCAGACATCACATCATCCTAGATCAGGCAAAGCAGTAACGTGCAGTATTGTAGTACTTAAGATCGGCCTTGGTCTCGAGACCGGTCTCGAGACCACTTTTTGAAGGTCTCGGTCTCAGAATCAAACATATTTTTACCCTGCCTTGTGTCGGTCTCAGACAAAGAAGACTTTTATTTCAAGACCACAACTGCAGGGATTCCACTTAACTGCCTGGGCATTGTCTGATTTATTTGTTTACATCATTACTGTGAGCGCTCATAGAAAACAAAGGAACATTCCAACATATAAAATTCACTACAATGCCTCTTGATTATTTTATCTGGACAATTGTCATGGTACACTTATAGAAACGGTAGATATGGCAACGAAAGTGGTGAATGAATAAAAGGAATCGTTATTTGTTTTCTGTGGGGGGGGGTTATAGGAATGTGGATCCTTCTGTTTGCATGTTCCCCATTTTATTGCAAGAGTGTCATGCGGTGTGGGACTGGCACTGGTCTCTGTCTTGACTCTGTCTCCACCCCTTAAGGTCTTGGTCTTGTCTCGGGTCTCGGTACACTCTGGTCTTGGTCATGACTTGGTCTCGCTTTAAGCGGTTTTGACTACATCTTGACCAGTCTTTAGCCATGCTAGCTGCATGGCTCTGGGTTGGCCTTGTTTAGTGCTAATTTGGAAATATTGACATGCTACACTTACATGGTAAATATTTCACCCGCTAAACTTCAGCATGGGACAATTGTCATTTTGAGCATGTTAGCATTTAGCTCAATGCACAGCTTTTCCCAAATGCTGCCCCACAGCGCCCTTATGTTGTAGCAGCAGACTTGGTGTAATTGAACCTTTTCACATCCTACCCTTGCATTCAATGGGCAACTAACTAAGCAGCAAAACTATTTTTCTAACATAGAGGCGGGAGAAAGGCTGGGAGGAAGCTTTGTGCCAGAAACATTGAAAGTTATGGAAGATCTTCTTACCAACCACCAAGAAGACAGAGCTGGATTGCGGGCTTGTTAGTGACGGCACAGTCGCCCGACACTCCACCGTGGCGTTGCTGACTGCCTGGAACTTCAGGACACTGGTGGAGTTGAAGGTATCCCCATTGGCCATGCTGGTGGTGTTGTACAGGCTGCTGCTCACAGCTTGGCCATTTAGGGTCCAGCTGACAGTAGGGGTGGGGAACCAAGCAGATGTTACACACTGGAACTCCACCTGCTGGTCCTGGACCACCGTCACGTTTCCCCCGTTGACGTTGACTGTACCGCTCTCTGAGAAATAAAGATAGGCACAGAGGAGAGGTAAAGTCAGGGTATGCATCATGCCTTCAGGAGTGGTAGTTGAGAACATGTAGTGTCCCTGTGTGTTGGTTTTGCTTCACTGCTCCATGCTAACACTGGGAAGGGATAGTAAATGGCTAAACATTTATAATAATGATAGTTTCAGACAGTTCAGTGATCTCTAAGTCAAACAAAAACATAGTTAGCTAAGTGTTAGAATGGATACTCAGGGGCACACGGATCATTTTCATGTTAGCATTCCCACAATCAGGTAAACTAATCAGTCAGTCTAAAAAAAAAGTCTTCTTTTCATACGAAACTTTCCTTAGCTTACCGTTAAACAGTGTTTGCTATTGAACTTTCAGTGTCTCATTAAAGTTTATTAAATTCGAAACTCAGCGCTTCTACTGCCTCTCAATGGTTCTCAAAGGGGAGATGGCTGAGCCGGGCGGCTAGCAGCTAACAGTGCAAACAACGGGAAAAGTGCTGACGGCGGCTTCTGTCAGGACAGCGTTATCAACTATAACCGCCATATGAAAGCAGTGCAGAGGGGCACAAATGCACTTACATGGACTAAAAGGCACGCGCGGTTGACTCAACTACATCTTCAGTGTGTTGTAATCAACTGTGTTGATTACGATTACAACACACACAGAGGGAGCACTTCATTCTCTGCTCAGGTACAGGTCATTACTCCACTATATCTTTACATAATTAACAGTGTTGAGTTTAATGCTCTGAATCTCATATAGAGAACCTTTTAAATCCCTTTTCAGAAAAGCAACCAACGGGCTAAACTGACAGGTCTATTGAGTGGGTTCATTAGCTTTGGGTGCAGGTTTTGCTACATGCGAGGAGACTCTGTGTGAAATCATTGAGGTCCCAATCATCCGCATAAGATAAAGCTCCGTCACTTTAATAATCAATATCCATTCATAGCCAGACTGGAGCCCAGATGTTTCACAGTGATCTGACCACAGTGAGGTCAGAGGTCAAAGGAGAGCCACAAAGCAGCACATATCTCTCAAAGTACCAAACCTAAACAAGCGCTGCCTGATGATGACCCTACCTTGTACGTAAAGGTGTGCCGTCTTTGATCCATAATCACCCAGCACCCTGCAAACGACCAGGCCGGCATCACCACTGCGGGTGACGTTATGGATGGTGAACTCCACACAGCTGGTGTCACCACTGGAGCACAACCTGGCGGAGAACTGCGCTGAGGACGAGGTTATGTTACCGGTGACGGGGAAATTGAGAACCAACAATCCTCCGACAGTCCAGGTCATGACCTGCCAGTTTCCTTGCACAGTGGCGTTGAATCGCGCATCAGAGCCTTGAAGCACTGTTGAATTCAGCGGCTCCAGCTGGAACTGTCCCGACACCGCTGAATATGGAAGAGACGACATGTCAGCCAGGAATTACATGAGTTCAGAAGGTCTTTGGATCTTGTTGTTATGGCACAGGACTCTTTAGTTGCATCTTGCCACCTTGCCCTCTTTTTGTATGAAGGAACTACTTAAAGACGGGATTTGGGTTTAAATGATAGACTGAAAAAAATATGGATGTATAGTCTCTGTGACGTCATCAATAGGTTTCTGAAGAGCCAAAGTGAAGCTCAACAAAACTTTACTCTGAGATGTTTGCCTGAAGAAGTCTGTCACTAAAGTAATTATTATTTTTAGATTTTAATTAATTTTTCAATTAAAATTTGTACTATACGTTCCAATGAAGTAATTTGTTAATATATTTTAAATGTTTTATATAAAATATAATAATACATTTATGTATATACAGTATATATATACAGTATATGTAGACAGAGAGAGACACATCTCTGATCACATTTCCTACTTTAAAGGTGCCATATATATATATATACGTATATATATATATATATATATGTATATATATATATATATATATATATATATATATATATATATATATATATATATATATATATATATATATATATATATATATATATATATTATAGTACATAGTGGTAATATTTTAAATGTTTTATATAAAATATATATAATCAAATAATAATACGTTTATATATTTATATATATATATATATATATAAAATGAAGAAGAAAAAAAAATAATTTGTAGCCCAAGCTGTAGTCTACTGTGATTGCAGCACATTGCAGGTGGAATGGAATGCAATGTGAGAAAAACAAGTCTCGCAACTTTGGTACTGATTTGTTTAAATCAGTACTTGAGACATGTTTGAGTTTGCTCAAGGAACGTGAACATTACAAAGGTCGTGGATTTGGTTTTGTTGGTTCTTGACAAGGCTGAAACTCAAACACAACATCAATCTGGACTGATGCTTCACGCGTCGAGCGTCAAAGCTCAGGCGGAGTCTGAGCATGTTTCCTTGGATGTATTCTTGCTGTTTTTCGCATCCTTTAAGAGGAAGCAGAAGAAAAGCTGCTCTGGCCAAGACCATGTACATTTTGATGAGGACTGATTAGACTTGCCACAGTTTGGTTTGGTTCAGCTTTTTTTTTTCTTCAAGGCACCACCGAGGGTAATGATTAATCACTATTAAGAGCAAACCTGTGGGACCTGCTGTGGTGTTAAGAAAGTATTTCTCTGACTAGTTCCTGATGATGAAGAGCTTCGCCCCACAGTTGTGACTCCATTCACAAAGTACTTTAAAACCCATACCCATAAACGTGGGAAGCCAAAAGATGTTTAGGTAAAAGCTAAAATACAGTACTGCTAAAGTCACACTTACAGTTGTTGGTTCAGTTAATTCACTCTGGATCAGGAGTGAATATAAGGGATTAAAGCAATTACATTTCCCCACAGGTATCATTAAAGTTTAATGTAGTCCTCCTGTAAGGCCATGTATCTCACAGGTCTGCTGTTATTAAAACTCTGCGAATATTAAATGAAACATTTACAATAAATTGTGATAAACACTATGTGGGAAATAAGTCACAAGTGAGTATTTTGACAACAAATTGCAAGAAGCCAGAAAAATAATATTGCTCTTGTGTTTATTTATTTCTCAAAATTGTGTCCAGGTTTGCACAGACTTTATACACATATTTGAAAGATGAATGCTGACCTCCAGTTGCACACAGTAATAAACCGATGCGGAAGAGGTCGGGCCGTGACTTCCAGGGAACAGTCATCCTAGCGTTGTTGCCCTGAAAAGACGGAAGAGACACAGTGAGAATGCTCATTCCGTTGTCCTCTAAACATGTTCCGAAAAACACTTCAAATAATAACTCTACAAAAATAAATCACACACTTTAATGCACATATTTTGATTTGAATGATCTCGAATGAGAGCTGGAGGACAATCATTATGCCAGCGGTTAACGTCTGTGAAAGTGACAGTCGAAGACAGCACGATGAATTTCGCAGTTTAAAGACTAGACGTCAAAATAAGTAAAAAACACTATAGCGGAAAGTTAAACCTGAAATAAATGACACAAGAACAAACACCGAGCCTGGACGTGTCCGTCAACAGAGGACAGGGCATCGAGAAAAGTGTCGATGACGTCTTCAATTAGCAGCGTAGCTTGAGTTTAGCTTGGAGGAAGAGTTGTTTCCAGATAATATCTGAAGATATTTTGATACTCCATGAAATTATGTTTGTATGAAATCTACAAGCTTGTTTCATAGTTCTGTTCTTTCACAAAGGGAACTGGTGAGAGGTTTTCTATATCATTCCATCGTTCATTCACACAAAATGAATACATCACAAAAAATTAGGAAGGCCTATGTTATCCAGTTCTGTTTCTGTGCTTTTTCTCTGCAATCAGATTGAGTGTGATACATGCTGTCGTCACGCTTTCATAGCTTTTCTATACTTACCAGTGTTGACTCTCACTAAAGGTCCCCGTGGATGAAATCCCTGCCTTTGTGACCAAATACTCCTTAAAAGCAACAGCATCTTCTGTTTAAACAAACTGAATGCATGAGAGCTCCCGCCGTGGTGTGTGGAATGGATCAGAGCTTCATTTCCTGAAACAGCAGGTGAGCAGTAGGGCTCCACCTGAGGCTGTAAAAGACTCACAGGGAGCAAGGTCCAGGTCCAGCTGTAGAAACTCAGACCCTTATCACCCTCGGTCTACCTGTCAGTCGTAAACCGTGTGGCTGTGGGTGTGAGGCTGACGTTTTCACCTGCTGGAAGAAAAGACACGTTTGGTGGCAGAGTGTTATCACACAGTAATTCCATGGTCCATTCTTTGTGAATCAGACGGCTTATATCTTATATCTGGTTTCATTGCCAGATACTCTTGGTGAGATATAATATTTATAATACATTTTATGTAAATCTTTTCCATACATGTCACAAAATGTTCATGTCTTCACTGTATTTTTCCATAATTTCAATTCTTACGTCATTCTGTCTCGTGTAATTCTTCTAAAAGGGGAGAAACAGTTCAGTTCAGTTGGAGCTGTTGTTGTGCAAAAACAAAGGGGGAAACTAAATTAAGTAAAATGTGAAATGAAGGACAAGTGAAAAGAACAGAAAACTATTATTTGACTGAATACATTTCCCTAAAGGCCCTCAACACTTTTTATTGAGGATCTCTCATTAACAGCCTTGCTTCAGCTTGATGACACAATCCCTTTAAGATGCCACAGAATGAGTTTTGGAGAATTCACTTGACCTGTAGAGGAGCATACAGACCTGAGAGCATGACTAATCCTCCACAGCTCAACTAAACTCCTCTTCACTGAGTGCTTTGAAGAGCACTTTTAATTTGGATTCAAGAACATTTTACTGCTCATACTGGAGTCAAATTTAGTTTGCAGGATGTTTATTTGTTATGGAGGATTTCTTTCCATCGTGGTGTTTAAATACATTCGGGCAAACTGGAGTCATGTTCACGGATGTGACACTTAAGCTTCTACAGAAAAAGTAGATAAGCTCCCATCCTATGAGCTCCCCAGACTCAAATCAGGCTTATTTATAGCGTCAGCGCAAACACCGAGATGAGGGTTACTTCTGAAAGACGTAATCGCGATAATGAGGGGAAAAGACAGCGAGCATCTTTCAGTGACCTGACCTTCGACCTCCCCGTGGAGAGAAAAGAAAGAAGAGGGGAACCATTAGTGTTCCCAAACTTGATTTCTGGAGACCCACTTTCTAAAACTGACAAACCATCAGCGTTCCTGTCCATTTCTATTTCTATTCCTGCATCACCTGATAAACCAGCCACCTAGAAGAGATATACGTTTGAGGTATCACAACTTAGTTTCATGTGTTATTGAAAACGTATACACATGTTAAATAACTGACACGCTTAAATTAAATTAAAAATAAATTAAATTAAAAAATAAAAGCATGGAGTTAACTGGCCTTTCATGTTAGATTCAAAGTTATAAGTAAGCTACAATTCTAACAATATGGACATTCAGGCTCCCTCGTGTGGCTTGAAGGTATAGTGCAGATATAAATGTTCAATAAAGGACGAGAGAAATTCTAATTTATTTGGTGACCCAAATAAAATCTCCTTCGGTCCCGACCCAGACTTTGGGAATGATTGACCTATTGTATCAAAACTTTTACAGCAAACTTGCATTTCCCCTTGTATCTTAATTTCTCATGAATCCAGCAAGTATCCAGGAAGTGATGATTATATTTTTGTTTTGGTTATAATCTCATTAATTGCAATTGCAATTAATTTACTCATCAGCTAGTTTTATACTAGCTTTATAGAGCTATAACAACCAAACTGGAGCAACATACAGTATATATATAGATTATATGCGTTAAACGTTGGATCACAGACACACTGTATTTACCTAGAGCTCATCCTCTGGCCCTGCAGCAGGTTTGATGAATGAAGGTGGAGGTTTGTGTGTGAACCAGAGTTCACACTCGTACTGTGGAGAGGCCTGTGGATCTGTGACACATTTTGATGAGTGTCAGTGGGATGGCTGCAACTAGCTCATCACCGCCAAGGTCACCTGGACAACACAGGCTGCTGTGCTGTTAGAACCACCCTCTGAATAAGAAGCTGATACTGACTGAGTTTCTCCTTTTCTACCACTAGAGGTCACTGTAGGATCATCTTTACTTTTACACAACGTGTTTTATTCATGCAGAAATGTATATATATATATATATATATATATATATATATATATATATATATATATATATATGAAGGCATTTTATTATTACATCTGTTTCTACACAAATCAAACTAAATCAAATGGATGGACATACATTTTAATGTATTACAATTACAAAATAAATGTTTACAAATGTTTTCAACACGACGACAATTGTTATTTGACTGCACAGTAATAAGATTAATGGCTCTTTTCATGTTTCCAACAAAAAATGTGTTAAATTACTTTTATTATTCAGCTGCCATATTCTGTTAAGTAGAAGTCTGTATGCATGATGACTAATACAGCCTTAACCTATGCAGTTGTGTAATAAGTACTCAGATCATTTACTTGAATAAAAGAAGTATTACCACACTGTATAAACACTATAAAAGTCCTGAATTAAGAATACTTCAGTAAAATCCTTAAGTAAAAGTACAGAAGTATTAACAACAAAATGTACTTAGTATCAAGAGTAAAATGGACTTTCATGCAAAATGGCCCTGGTCAGTGTTCTATTGTCATATTATTGGCGCATCATCATTATCATTGAAGTATTTACATGTAAGCAGTACTTTAATGTAGTATTTGGTTTAGGCAGAGCTAACTTAGTTTAATCTAAAACAATGCGTCATCATTTACAAATTGAAAAATCGTAGTCTTTAAAATCGTCAACAGCTGTGAGATAAATGTAAAAAGATTCAAATGTATAATCGGTCCCAATGAAAAGTGAAGGAGAGTACAAGTACTTCAAGATTGTTCTCAAGTACAGTACTTGAATGAATGTATTTGTTGCTCTCCACCGCTTACTGTGCGTTTGAATTGGGCTGGGAGTCAAAATGGATGTATTGTGTTTGTGTTTTTCTTGCAGGGAATTGTACATTTTAAGTCAAATGACTTAACGTGACTATGCTAATACATATTTTGTATCACATGGGTTCAAGTTGTTTCTTACTCGACTGGTTTGCAGTTAACTACGTTTCCAGTGTAAAACTTGATACAAAATAACAAATACTATCCAGGAGCTACTTGGCAGTTTAAATCATTTCGAAAGGCCTTCAGTGGAACAGCCTCCTGATAGCACATCTCCTATGATCCAGCAGAGAGGATCAACGCGATCCCCCTATACACCCCTCTGTTTATATAGGCTCCTCTGACCCACAGTCGTGGTTTTATGAGGGAACCGGCGTAGTATGAGCGGGAATGTCTCCAGACACAGCTGGTATTGTATAGGCAGAAGCCAGCAGACAACCATGAAAAACAGGAAGTAGATAGTGGGGGGAGGGTCAGCAACGGCAGCCCCTCCGATCCCCTGCATATGGCCTGCGATGGAAGTGATTCAGAGGGCCTCTTCTGCCACCCGAGTCGCTGTGTCAGAGATCATAAGTCATAACTCATCATGCCTCCACGTCTTTGTCTCGGTGTCTTTGACTTCTCGGGCATCCCATTGTTTCATCTCATCGTTTACAAACACAGATTAGTTCCATTCAATTGCCCCCTTACTTGAGAGAAGAAGATATGACCCCACAATGCAGTATTTCCCATACAAAAAAGGCCCGCCTTCAGAGCGTGCATTACTTGTCTTTGTAGGACTTGTTTTTGTTGTGTCAGTCGTTGGCTAATCGATGGATAGAGCCGACTAAGGTTTATTGTTACTGAGCTTATTAGGCAGCGTTGTCACTGGAGCAAACCTCCGCCCACTCTCACATGTAAATGACTGTGTTAAAGGCAGGTCATGGGCACTCCCCTCTTTACACTGCAACACTTTGCTTTGGCTGCTGGGTGGACAAATATATGACTCTTATTTTTAGAAAAACTGCATGTGACACATTTTGTCACATTTTTCATTCATTTTGCATTGTTTATATATATAGACAGAGAGATCACATTTCCTCCTTTAAAGGTGCCACATACAAGATTTAGAGCATTAATATAGCATCTAACAACTATTGTTCCCGTAAAAATACAGTGGATTAATGTCTACCTGAGCAGAGAATGAAGTCATTCTCTCTCCGTGTTTGTTGTTATTACAAGTTCTCTGTGCTTTGTTTATATAGCCGTACTATATATATAGTTAGTGCATGTGAGCGTGCCCCACTGGCTGGCTCACGGCCAACGCTCTGCAACACTCTCATACGGTGGTTACAGTTGATGACTGCGCCGCGGTGGAAGTGTAGCGCGTACACTCCAGTTTCCCCTCGGTTTGCACTGTTAGCGCTCTCAGCACCGTTAGCGGCGAGCCGCTAGCTCAGCCATCGCCATGCTGAGAGCTGTTGAGAGGCAATTGAAATGCTCTCAATCCTGTAAATAGCCTCTGTACAGAAAGTAAATTCTGCAAGTTTAGTTTACTTAAATTAAAACTTTAAAATATGAATGATTAAATATCTAATCAATAATGAAATAAATCTTGGAGATACTGTTCAACTGTTGGTACAAGAGGCTAATACAGTTGCTGTATAGAGTGGAACTATAACGTGTGTCCTTCATGTTCGTGTGGGTTCATGACCTGAACTCTGGTGGTTCTGGAGACCCTTTCACACACACTAGTGTAATCTGGCTTTACCTGCTGCTCCATATGGGAAGGCTGCATTCGCTGCATGGGAGGAATCCACTTAGGGAGAGAGAGAGAGAGAGAGAGAGAGAGAGAGAGAGAGAGCGAGAGAGAGAGAGCGAGAGAGAGAGAGACAGAGAGAGAGAGTCAGATTCTCCTACATCCAGCTGATCCATTTGCAGTCATATCTGTCGTTTACCTGCCTACAGCAAAACCAGTGGTTGCTTTACAGGGCGGCAGTAAAGGCAGTGTGTTTGTGCAAAACACAGCTGCGCAGTCCCACCTGTTCCTGGTCTACAAGACTGACCATTTGCAAATATGTCTCTGTGTGTGTGTGTGTGTGTGTGTGTGTGTGTGTGTGTGTGTGTGTGTGTGAGGAAGAGAGAGTGAAGAAGATAAATGTTGCCTTCGGTCAAAGAGGCTTTAGATGAGGTCACCTTTACTTCATCCTGTCACACTCCAGAGGATTATGCCAAGGTCTGTTCCATTAACCTCTGTTCCATTTATTCTTTTATTAGGCCAAACATATTCATTATTTCTGCCACAAACACACACAAAAACAGCTGGATTATTTGCATTATTACTTCTCTTTGTGAGTCAAAAGAAGCATTTTACAAAAAGATGTTGTCAAGAGTCCCAGTCGTCTCCCCTGCGGGGTCGTTTTCTCCCTCCACTGAGAGAGAGGGAGTTAAAAAGGAGGGAAAGGACAGCAACAGGCAGCAGCTGTGATAGAAGGGCTGCCCCGCACTCAACACAACAACAGCATTGTTATCTGAGACATATACCTAACGCCTTCTCCCCCTGCCCTCCATACGCCTCTCCATCGTGCATATTATACAGTATCTTTACAGAGAGCCTCCCGCAGAGTGCTGCAGGACATTCTTTTTGCAACATGCTGATTTTCACGTCCTGCAAAGCCAGTTGTGCGAGACACAATGGAGAAAAGTAGAGTCAAAGTACAGCTTCGCGGTTCAGTGGTGGTGGAAGATCTTTTATTATCAAATGATATGGACAGGTTTAAAGCAGTAGATTACTCACTTATTTTAGCAACCTTGTTGTGCCCCACTACACTCCATTTTCAATTTTGCCTGCGTTAAAGAAAAACAGACTAAGCTGTAAAGCTGACTCCATGTTGTTCTATTGATCAATAGCATGCACTTCTACTTATGATGCAGACATCTTCTTCCCCAGTATTTTTTTTACCTACGAGACGGGCTAACTCAGCTCCTTGTGCCACATTTTCTTCTATTATTTTATTATTTTCAGCATCACAAGTATAGGAATGCCTGCTTCCACAATGCTATTTTATTATCATATATATGTTATTATTGTATCACAATTACTGCTGCCTTCATGTGTATGCAGCATTGTTTATGCTGTAGTTGATCAAGGTGGAGATCATTTAAACTACTTTTACCATTGTTTAGTCTATAACATTTTAGCTTATCATATGGTTTGTACATAAAATCTTACTGTATAAAGTAACTAGTGAGTAAAGCTGTTAAATTAATATAGTTTAGTATAAAGCACAATATCTACATCTCTAAAATGCAGTGTAGTGAAAGTATAAGATAGAATACCAAACTTGTGTACTTAAAGGAGCTAAATTCAAAATTCTGATCATTAATATAGCAGCAAACAACTGTTCACAATGTGAAGATGTAGAGGAGTAATCTTACCTCCTTTAAGTAGCCGGTTACAGCTGATAACGCTATCCCGACTGACGGAGAATGAATTGCTGTTGTTTTTACTGTTTAAGCTGTTAGCGCCGTTGATGTTTTCACTATTTGCGCTGTTAGCACCATGTTGTTGTTTGCACTGTTAGAAATGTTAGCGTTGTTGGTTTTGTTTGCACTGATTGTGCTGTTGGTAATGTTGCTGTTGTTTGCACTGATGGCGTTGCTAGAACCGTTGCTGTTGTTTACACTGTTAGTTGTGTTCGCACCGTTAGCTTCTAGCCGCCAGCTCAGCTGTCGCCATATTGAGAGGCGAGTGGAGGCAATAGAAATGCTCTGAAGTCCTTATTGAGCACCTTTAAGTCACTGTCCTTAGTTACATTCCACAATTTTCATTCCCTGCTCATGAGTTTAATGGATAGGGCACTGACATATATTAGGTTCAGGTTCAGGTTCAGGTTCAGGTTCAGGTTCAGGTTCAGGTTCAGGTTCAGTTTACTTTTATTTGTACCCGTAGGTAGACGTGGTTTGCAGTAGAAGGCGAGGCATCCATCTCAACAGACATTACAATCAACACAGACAACAAGACAAACATGATAAAAGTACACAAGGTTACAAATCAGTCAATCACTAAATAAATAAGTGCACAAATGTTTCTATAGCATCTGGTACTGTTGCTATGATTTGTTCACCTGAGTGATGCTGCTAGAACAAAGCTGTTCTTATACCGCTTTATTCTGCACCGTGGGACCATATACCTCCGTCTAGAAGGAAGAAGCTGAAATTCCCTGTGCAAAGGGTGGAAGTCGTCCTTTAAAATGGAATCGGTGATCCGTTGTAACTGTCACCAATCAGCCTGCTAGACCATTTCACAATTTGATACAGAGAGTTTCTGTTCTTTAAAGAGAGGTTTCCAAACCATGACACCAAAGAAAAGGATAAAATTGATTCAATAAAAGCACGATAAAATTATTACGATTATTGATAGATATTGACAAAATATGTCTTCCACAGTGAGGCTGGCACTTCTTAGGCAGGATGTGAAACTATACAGAGTTTCTATGTACACGAAGGCCCCAAATTTGGGGGCTAGATGGGGGACGACAGAGTAGACACATCTAGTACAAATCACTTCTGAGAACGAATAAAATTATATTTTTTGATATATCAAATACCTACGTAACAAAGAAATTCTGATACAATTTCACCTATTTTTCGCCAGGACACGGCGAGCTATGTTCTCCGTTACCGATCCCAACCAAAAACTACAGCACTTTCACAGACAAACCGCATATCATAGAGCATGAGGACTCCACACTGAATCCAACCATATCTTCCAAATTTCTCTCCTTCAAACCATTAAAAAGTTACTATCCCTCTGCCACAGATCAACACACAGTCAAACAGCAAACAATTGTAAACGCTTCTCACCTTGAGATGGTTTTCTGGAAGGAAATCGCCAAAAATCCAAAATGAATCCTTTCAGCCATGTGCTGCCGGTCTCTCTGCTTGAGTCTCTATGAGCTTGTATGAAGGTTAGGTTGTCTTTTTCATTATGGCCATGAGTTTGACCCTTGAGGCGCGCCACGTTTTTTGGGATTTTTACTGGCTTAAAATTATGTCAATCAACTCAAAGAACGTATCATTACACTCTTTGGACTCTTCCAGATTCAACGCTGTGTCGTAGGCGAAAATCAGGCCAATCAGAAGGCTCTGTAAGGTTCAATGAAGTCTGTGAAACTGGAACTCAGACGAGGATGAGCCCTGTTTTACAGGTTTATATAAGTCCCAGACTCTCAAAATGATGCCACACTGCTGTGTTAGATAGATTGAACACTATTAGTGGTAAAAGAAGTGAAATATATAGTTATATAGTATATAAAATTACAATAAAACAGCTGAAAGGGCTGCTTCCAAAATCAGAATTGACGTTGGCTGACCTGTACAAAACCATCGATATTTCTGGCCTGCTTCACTTTATCAAAGCCAAATTTTTTTTGAGACTACTGACATGACTACTTCTATGATTTGGGAGAGTTTTTAGGCTAGCCAGGGCCTCATTTCAAGAACAAAATACAAATAAAAGTGCTTTTTTTCAGGCGAACCTGAACATTTTCAATTTGAGCCGTGTGTTATATTCATTCAGCATTAACCAGTAACATATACACTGATATGTACACATATTAACAAATTTCACAAGTGTTAGTGTTATTATTACATTGAAATGATTCAAATAGACCTTGTAGTTAGAGAGATAAGCCCCTTTGAGTATGGGTATGACATTTTTGAGCAGAGGCCTAAAAATAGGGCTCGTGTTAAAGAGGTTAAATAAGTATACGTTTGCTGTCTTGCGACTTGAAACTGCACACAGCTCACTTTAAACTATTGTGGTACTTGCAAAAGGACGTATAACCTGTCTTTTCAATACATCAGCTGTAAGATAATGTTTATAACAGTGATATATCATGAACCGGCCCTAAAAGGCCCTTCATATTTATTATTCAATAAGCAGTATTCCTAGTTCAGACGTTTTTTTCTGTATCACATATCTGTATCACTACACACACATCTGTGTCATAAAGGAGAGATCCTTCTTCAGTCAAGATTACATGCAAATGTGAAGGACAGGACCCCAGCTCTGTATCTCTAATGACATTCTAAACAAGTTAGAATTGATACATTGTGTACATCCTTACATTTCTGAGTTAAGTACTCAAAGACTATAAACAGACAGCAGAACCGGTTGCTGTTATCAAGGTTTACATTTCTACTACAGAGGATGCTTCTGCTGATGCTTCGCTAAAGCTTGTTGCTTTGAGTGCTAACAAGAGATGCAGGTACCTAATTCATGCGTTACCCACTCTGGCCTTTTGTCTTGGCCAGTGGGGTGAAGTAAACTCCCGGTGTCATTAACATGATAATACTGGCAAGCATCCACAAGTGACTTGGCCTAATTGTTTACACCTCTCTGCCCACAGGGAGCAGAATGAAAGCTTTTATTTGGATGAACTGGGTGAATCTACAGGGTGTCAACTGGGGGTTGGGCTGCTTGTCTATGTTTGCAACTCTCTTTTAGAAGATGAATATATTTCTACATTACACCTATTGTACCTTGAAGTCTGTGACTATTGCATCTTAGGCTACATCCACACTGCTCCGTTTCCATTTGTAAACGCATATGTTTTGCTACGTTTACACTGAGCATCCACACTAATCTAGAGGTTTGGGGCATCGAAAACGGAGGCCGAATAAGTTTGAAAACTCCAGAGTTACCTCGTAGTGTGGACAGGCCGAACTGCATAAGTTTGGAAAGGATGACGTAGACACTCGCGTTTGCTACTTAATTGGGTCTTCACAGTCACAATGTGTCCTTCCCTGATTCGTCACACCTCTATCACATGAATCTTTTCCGGAAGAAAACAAACAGCCTGGTCGACCAATGATTCGTTTCAACATGGATAACGGATTAGAAGTGTTACTGGCCTTGTTGTCTATGCTAGCAGCTGTTGTGCAGTTAAATTCTGCATTTTATAATTGTACTGCTGCCTACATCGGGAAGATGCAACTGTTATTGGAGCGATTAGTGAGCACCGTGTCCAGCCCTACGGTGCGGACTTCTGAAGTCCTAGTTATCTAGTAAACTTTGATTTGTAAGTGTTGATTTTAAAGTAAATTTGATCTGTGTGAGAGAGAGAGAGAGCAAGACCTGCAGCCTTGTATCTAAGTTTGAAAAATAAAAGTTTTAGAATTTTCCACGATATTTGAAGTGAGTATAAAGAGGAAAATTATAGAGGAAGATCTAGTATTAACCACGATCTTATATTATAAAAGAGTACTATAATACTGTTGTATTTTTGTAACTAAGCAACCAATCTTCTTGTTTACACTGGCACCCACATGCTTAGTGTAGTGTACATGAATAGTCACGCAGTGGTGCGCCGTCAGGGCCAGCTAAGCATTCTCTGCTGGCCTAAACAGAATCACAAAGTTATAGCTAGTTTATAATTTAATAATTTTTCACAAATACACTACATGTATTAGAATTATTTTTCCCATTAGCTTATTTTCTCATTGCACAGCTCCTGTCTTTCTCTGTTGCTCTGCTTCCAGCCTGCAGCGCTGCTTCCAGCACAGCTTGTTTTAAGGAGAGCTTTTAACCAATCAGATTCAGCCCCTAGAGAGCCTTTGCCGTTTAAGTAAATGGGGACGTTATTGTTGATTGTCATAGTCTTCAACCAATCAGATCTTTAGTTTGACACGTTGGGCGTATTCTTTGACGTGCCAGTGGCACTGAGGTAGCCTGCTAAGTACGTCTGCATTAACGTGCTCCGTGATTGGTCAGTGGACGAGCATGTGACTAATGTGAAATTTAAGGAAGCTGGCAGAAGTTAGTTGGAGTAGTAAGAGTTCAAATTGAAAGATATGGAAGAAATTATAACATTTTTAGGGTTTTGCTTGGTGTGGTTTATTTATTTGTATGAATGGTGTTCCTGGCTGACAGCGTCGCACATTTTATGGCTGGGAATGTGTTTCATTTTAACTGAGCATCTTGGTGTTTGGAGCTACGCTACGCTAACCTGAGGACGCCATAGTATGGCAGGACACTACAGTGCTTTTTAAAACTTTTGGAGAAACCCGAGTGGATCTACAGATCAACGAACATGTTTGCAGGGAAACGGGGCTCCACAACCGCGCGCCGGACCGGGTCTGCGCCGGACTGCCGGCCGGTGGGCGCGCTGCCGGAGGTGGGATCCCGGCCCCGTTATGAACCGGCCGGCGAAATACAACTGGGGAGGCTCGACTGTCACTGGCGTCCATGAATCGAGAAGGACATCTTACTGGAACTGAAACGATGTACTGGGATTAAACTCTTTGTCAACAAAGAAAGGAGGATGGAGTTTGTCTTTAAGTGAACGGCATTCGGTAAGTCACAATCACAAACTGCGTTTGTTTTATTACATCTGCAGTAACGTTACTACTGTTCATTTGTCTATCGTGTCGTTTTTATGAATAATATTTGAATGGCTCGTGCTCTTGTGTGGTGGAATGCGTGGATCCGCTGCAGGTTTGCTGGATTGATGTGTCATGCTTTGTTGTCATATGAATATATGAGACTGGTTCTTATGACATTGTTGTTGTCATTGTGTTAATTACGTTGATTTGACTATGCATTGTCCGTTAATGACGCAGCGTCCCGTCATGCACGGATTCATGTATCTGCACTGTAGCTGTTCAACTGTAGTAGGACAGCACAGAAGGCCCAGATATAAAATGCAAGGCCCGCCACTGTAGTCACATGACATTTGTTTTCAGGCGGGCTAGTGTGGAAGGAAATCATTTGGAAAATGATGCTGAAATGCCCGTGTGGACGAAGATTGTTTTCATTTTAAAACCCTGTTTCAAACAGAAACGTATTAGTGTGGATGTAGCCTTACTCTTTTGTTTTTTCCTCCACACCCTTTTGAGAGTATTGGTTTACTTGCAATAACCCACCTTGTAGCATTATTATTTTCATGTCATTAAATGAAAAAGTAGGCTTTGGGTAGTTGAAGTGTGTTGCTCTGCAAGTAAAGGAAATCTTGGCGATGTTGTCAAAGTTGATGTAGCAAAAATGTACAAATCACCAGAACTTTTCCACACTGCCATGAACGCATGCGATGAAAACTTTCAGATGTCTTCTCAATGTCTTGTGCCCTCCTTGGTGGCCAGCAACGAAAGCCCAATACCAGCAGAGTTTTATTTTGAAATTTGACCTGCATGTATTTGAGCATTTGTTAGCAGTAAAATGTCTCAGACAGGTATGACGTGGGTTGGAGGGATACTCCAAACCAAATCAAATTTTGTGTGCTAACAAACTGCTGTTGAATGCGGCCTGGCAGGAAGCGTCACTTTACTGTAAAACCGGTGTGTTTGTTTGATTGTGTTCACACCTGATGGAAGGGCTGGGCCGAGGGGCTTTAGAACAGCTCAAAGATATCTCAATAAGTACTGTATTAACCACTCTTTGAGATATTCAATAAAAAGAAGTCGTGATATATAACTGAACGGAATTACTATATGCAAAAGAAATATGGCCTTGTGAAAATAAAAAGAGAACAAGCATCTTCTAGCACAAAACAATAATAGTGGGCCGAATGCTGCATCCACCTGTAGTTGTTTTAACCTCATCCAGTCAGCAGGATATTGGGACATGTTTGAATTACGAAAGACTGTGTGTTGTTGGCACTGGGGCTGTTTAAGAGCATATCTTCCTTTCTTCTCGCCTAATTTTCAATGCAAGTATAATGTTAAACTGAAAGAATCTGATTGTTGAGAGCACGTTGCCTCCTTCATGTGATGTATTTCCTGCTAAAATGTTGGATGTTGGGCCGTCCAAAAGGCAGGGAGGGATAATTTAAAAGTAAAAAGAGGACAGGCATTTTTTTATCTGTGCTGATTTTGCGGGTTAATTTATGCTTAATCTACTGCAAATCATCATTAACATTCACATATCCAAACATGTCAAATATTTTAATAACACTTTGACTAAAGCACAGGAATACACCAGTTTAGAGGACATATATTGTCTTTGTTCAAATTCCATAAGCCAAGGATAAAATCCAAAGAAATGTTATTTACAAAATGTAATAATTGTCCTAATGTCCAGCTAAATATAAAATATAAAGAGAAATTATTGACAAAAAAAATGTGCTAAATTAGATAATAACTCACCAATATTATAACGGGTATTCGTGAGTACAGTGCACATAAAGGGGAGTAAATTAGATGAGCTTGAATTAACAGTATTTTATTAGTAGCTTATAAAAGAAAAAAATTGCCAGAGAAAAATGTCAATAACAACATGTCGTCATTTTTAAGCAGTGCGTTAACTGCGACGGTAACTAGCAGAGTGCTCGGTGTGGTACTTTTCTCAGGGCTACAGGATAAATAAGAGGGAGAACTGTCAGGGTAGTGTCTGTCTCATCCACTCGAGGGGGGGAATTAATGCACGTCTCCGTGCCGAAATGTCTCAAATGACGACTTCCAACACAAGTACGCTGCAGCGCCGCCGCGGTTGTTTCTACTGGAGTCATATTTGGACTCGCACGCTCACATTGCGGCGAGTGGACGGTTGACAACACTGCGAAACGGGTGCACGAGAGCGCACGTCTGTACCCACACGTACCCTGTCGCCATTTTCCCCCCCAAGCTAAAATACAAAAGACTTGGCTGGGGGAGCCACACACCCCTCTCTCAATCTTCTGCTAATAGGCCTACAAATAGCCACATTTTATTTTTATCACTCGTGTTAAAAGGCTCATAATGGGTTTGCTTTTGACATGTATTAAAGATAGTAGCTACTTGCGCGCGTAAAAATGTAGCATTTTGGTGGGAAATACAGGCGATTTCTGAGCGAGGTGGAAGTCAAGATTTAATGACAATTTTTGCCTTGTTACAGCAGATGGCTGCACAGAAAGACAAATGGCTCGCCGCGTTTGTTGATTGACGTGTGACGTACCCACACAGGTAGGAGCTTCGATTTGAAATTGCGTTGCTGACCACTGGGTCGTCCAATCACCGGGAAGTGGGGGCGGGATATAGCCCCGTCAATCATGCAGGAACTATGACGGTTTGAATAGGGAGGGAGGGGGAGAATCCAATCCGGTTTGAGCTAGTTCTTCTTCCAATGGAACATTACCGTCGCGCTGCGCTGTATTAGACTGTACTGGTACAGCTTTATCCAGAATATACCACTGTATTTTTCTCCTGTATTGAGCAACATTTAGCTCTCTTTTCTTTAAAAAAAAAAATCACCCCACACAAACCAGCCATGCCTAAAAGGAGCAAAGTGAGTAGAACGACATATTTCATGCATTCAGTAATACGGCGATTATAACCCCCCAACTGCAATTTGTAAAACGGGCTCGCTACAGCTAGCGATCAGAGTTGTTAAAAATGTTGCTACAAATGTAGTTGTTTCTGTTCCGGGTGAATGTGTACAATGTCGCCGCTTGCAGACAGGAGTTTAGTTGGCGTGTAGCGTCTGTTTTGATGTTCTCAAGTGGCCGATTCTCGGTGCTATCTCTCTCGAGCAGTGATTATCTTTGTGCCAAGTGTTTTCCGTGTGCTGGGGTTTATATTTGTACTGCGGAATGGTGAAATGCACATTTACAATTGTGTATAAAATACGTTTGCTTGCAGTGTAGGACAAAGCGGGGTCGTTTTCTCTGTCGACGGGTTGCTTTTTCTGCAGAGAAAGTTGGCGGCATATTGATTGTATCCTATGGGGGTCGTCACGCTGGCGACTAAAGTTTCGAAAACGTATACTTTAATTAAGCGGCTGTTATTTGGTGGGTGTTTGGCTTTTAGGCTAAGCTAGTTGTTTTCTTGTGGGCATCGAGTCTTTTTTACGGCTTTCTTGTGGATCAAAATATATATTTTTTACGATAATATGTTAAATTTCCCTTCCCTAAACCTAACATGCATGTGTAGTTTTTGTTAATGAATGGCCGCCCTTATTTTCGACGGTGAAAAAAAAGCATTTCTTGGAAGGCGTTCGTCGTGTCAGCCGAGTGTCTTTATGTGTGTTGTCGGCTCAGGCCAGTCGAAGGGTTATGCAATGGCGAGCCTCCGTCAGCAAAGCGCCTGCTCTTGTTGCTGGGGGTTCTAGTAGATTCTGCTACCAGATCGACAGAGTCGCCGCTGAGCGTCTCGGAGTGACTCTTTTCAAATTCGTGGCGGGAACCGCTCGCTACACCGCTCGGTTTCGCTCCGTACACTGGCAATCCCGCTTATTACCAATGAATGGATGTGTTCGCGGGGAGGCGGAGTCCGCCCCCTCCTCTACCGGAGTTTTACAGTACAGACAAATCACTTGCAGGAGCCGGGAGAGCACGACCACAGGCCGCTGTTTAAACTGCACTTTATATATATAAGCCGGTCAAACTGCTCTTCTTATTTCCTTATTGTTGTGTAGACAAATGCACTTCCACATTGATTCATGTTTGATGTGTTGCTAAGAATTATTTCTAATCGATATAATGAATATAAACATGCTGATTAAGAAGTGAGTCTTCTTGCTCTTCCAGGGTTACGAGCTCCATTGTTCCAAGATTTAGAATATATCTCAGCCAATCACAGCGGTTGTTCTAACCTAAATCATGTATGAAGCTAGCTGTGCAGCCATAGGCTAATGTTCTGTCTGGAAACGCCCACTTTTTAGTTACATAACTAATACTTAAATGACCCACCCCCACCAACTCAACTCACCATAGGCACATGCAGAACAATTCTATAACCTGTTTTTTTTTCTCTTTTTTTCTTTCAGTCAGGAGGAGAATCCGTGGTGAGTAATAAGTACACTTGTTTTTTTGTTTTTTTACATATCTGTGATATATATTTTTTAAATAAATAAAACAGTTAGTCTGTGTACCCACCAGGGGTCAGTAACACCCCATCAGTGAGCGCGAAAATCACCCTGTCTGTTTACTCTCTCTGCAGGCCAAGAGGAGATCTCTCAGGCTGAGTGAAGTGAGTACAAACAAGCCCACATTGTGACAGATGATATGCATGCCGTTAACTGACTTCATAATGCTGACTATTCTTTTTTTTTTTTTTACAGCAGAAACCCGTACCTGCAAAAGCAGAGGCCAAACCTAAGCCAAAGGTGAGTTTTTGTATACATTACCTCTGATTAGATTTGTTTATTAGACTCCCGGCTGTTGACTAATAAGATGAATATTTTTGTTTTGCAGAAGGCACCTGCTAAGCCTAAGAAAGCCAAGGAGGTGGAAAAGGCCAAGCCTGAGGAGAAAGCACCAGAGGCCCCCGCTGAGAACGGAGAAGCCAAAGCCGAGGAAGAGGTAATGCTCGAGGCATCAAATATAAACATGCAAAATCCACTCAATCTCCTGGGCAATGAAACTAAAACACTTTTAAAATTTGTTTTCCAGGCACCAGCTACAGAAGAAGCTGATGATAAAGATGACGCGGCAGAATAACATCTCTCAAACCACATCTTTTACCAGTGCTCCCTGTACCTCTTTTCTTGTACAATTCAGGGGAATATTTTTATCAACTATTTTCTAAATACAGGTTTTTTAGTAGTTTGATTGTAGAGAACACTTTTTTTTAATGAAAGAAAAAAAATGTCAATTTGGAGACGGGAATTTCGTCACATCCCACAATTTTGCATCGCCACAAAAAATCGCGGTCGTTGTTGTTACTGTCAGTGGATTTAATTTCAGTTTTAAATGTGAAGGAGGGCGGGTGCAGGACAGGTTACCGTGTCGGCGCCAAACACGGCGTTCACAGGAGCTGGGGCAACAACCGGAGGAGTTTGTCCGCGTGGATTACATTCCATATGCTTTATAAGGGACAGTGTATGTAATCTGTGCCGGGGTGGGGATGGACAAAGTCACAGGGCAACTCATTGTTTTATTGTTTATAATGAAGAACAGTGTTTTAGAATGTTTGTAAGCTTTGTTCTTATATGTTAACTCTTGTACTCATGCAGTTTTCTTAATGAATTTGATCAATAAAGCTAAAATCCCTAGTACTGGAGCTCTCCTTATCAGAACTGTGCATCGCGTGTGTTGGTTGTGTCTCTGTTCTGTGATAGCATCGCAATAAATTTGTATAGCTGCTGTGAAAAAAAACAAGGTTTTCAATCTTTCTATATGCAGTGTGTAATGGTACATAGTAAGGATGGTAAAAATGGAATCTGTTTTCTTAGCCAGGATAATGAGGTGTGTAACCATCAAAAAAAACAAAACTGTTGAGATTGGCGTCTTAAAGGCCAACAGACAAAATGTACATTTATTTGAGATGTCAAATGCATACCAGCAGTAGCAATATTAATGTGGGTTTTAGATATCTGTATCAAGTACAAGTGTGCAGTTCCTTTTATTTGTTTATAGATGTACCTGTGTAATGATTGTTATCAACAAACCAATAAAACTCGGTTGGTAGTTGTTGCGCTGTTTCATTCTGAGGTGTTGATTGATGATCGAGGAGAAGACCGCAGAAACATTGCAGTAACTGATCTAAAAGCTTAAAAAGTTCAAAGGAGAAAAAAAAAGAAATCTAGCTAATTCGAAAAAGTAAAAAGAATATGTAAAAAGTGCTAGATTCGCTGCCAGATTCAGCATTGATAGTGATTTTATAAGCGGTATGTCACTAGTTTAGATGTGCAAGCATCTAAAGTGCAACACATTGGAGATTTCTACATGTAAAATTAAGCTTTATTCAATATTTGCATTTTGTTCAAGGTTTACCAGCAAATGTGTCTTCAAGGTGAAGAGGACGAGTTTAAGTTCAGTCCAAGTAGTGGCGCTTTACTAGAGCACTAACATAGCAGTACACCAGCATCATAGTAGCAGAAACACGTGTATTGTTTAGCTAATCCCTGTAAAATCATTTAAAATGTCCCCCGTCACCTATTAAGCCACTCTTAAAACACTGGCTTTACAAACTATCCCAATACAAACAGACGAAGAAGAGTTTCAGCACCGCGGACAGCTCCTCACTGAACCGTCGGTTTATCAGCTCTTGTTTCCCCCCACCCAGCATTTTTACTTTGACCAGTTTTGTGATGCATTGACATCACCTTCACACAATTATATTTACCCTCCGTGTTAGTAAACAAACCGATAACGTGCGCCATTACGTATCTCTGATGCAGTAGCGGTTGTACGTTTACTTCCGGCTCTGCTGTGATTGGTCGTTGGAAAAAGTTACGAGGGAGGTACATGGAAGATTCACTTTACCGTTTTCTTCTTCCCGGTGGAGCTGTCAGATGTTTTTTTTTCCCGTAATCACACAGTACGCAAACACGCTACACTTTGTTTCACTCAGAACCACTAGACCACTTGCTTCTGTTGCTAAAATGCTAACTGTCTATAAGTACAGCTAAGGAAAAACGCCATGAAGAGATCCCTTCCAGATGCTTCAAGTGATGGGGGATAAAATGCACAGTCCTTCATACATGCATTCTATGGGTTCACCTGAAGCTAATGTTTGGACTCAGCAGTCAAACATACTGTCTCCCTCCCACAGTTCGTCTTTTCGGTCAATAAAAGTCTCTTTGTGGAGTGCTCCCCTGCAGAGCTGCAGTGGAGCAGAGAGTAACACCAATACAAACCTTTGTAGTAAAGAGGATGGAACTTTGAAAGACACTCACATCATTTGTGTCACTTGGATTGCAGAAGATTCAATGGAATGCATTTTTGCACATTACAGGGATTTGATTTTTTCCCCCTCCCATCACTTAAATTGGAAATTGCATGAGGAGGGATCCTTTCCCAGTCAGAGGAACATGTTCCAGATGTCCATATGGGTATGTGCAGGGGCATAAATATAAAAACCCTGGCGTAGGGGGCCCCGGAGAGAAAGCAGATCAGCAAGCGATGCCATTTGCCATTTTCAAAAATATTACTGTGTTCGAGGAATAATCCCTCTCAATTTCCAAATGATACAATTTTCTCAAAAAGGCAAACCCAGCTCCGGTTTTCTTTGTTTAGTTTTTTTATTGGTAAAATAGTCAGTAGCAATCTATAACAAAATAATAAGCTTATTCTGCACAAACCATAACAAACTATAAATAAACTACAAATAAAACTATTCAATAAATGAATAATGTCTTTGGTATCTTTGTCCTATTCAGATTTGCAATGTCGACAGCCCGGTATGCCGATATTGTCGAATGTCAAGTCTCTATTTGATCATGTGACGAGACGATAAGATATACGGTCGCTAGTTCAGGCGCATAATCTGTCGAGCTGAGCAAACAGTCATGCCTTTGAAACAAAAGACGAGAGAGGAAAGAACAGGAAGAAAAGAAGCAAAGGTGTGCTTCATAACGAGTTATTTTCAAAGCAAGAGACAGATTTGAACTACTGCTAGTTAAATCAAACAAAGTAAACTTCACATTTATTAGATGTCCATGGTACAATCACCAGTAATTGGAGTTGTCAAAAGTCAGATTTTTTTTCGAGATGAGAACATTAACAGTATACACAAAACTTCTGTACGCACCCACAGTGGCAGTGATCAAACACCTGTACTTTGATGTTCGTCTATCTTTAAAGACACGTCCGATCACACGAGCTCACATGGCCCAAGAAGTCTGCATCAGTGACATTCTGGATCATGCAGCACACTGTGTATAAAAATAACATGCTCTCCTATTACTTCATTTTAGTGAAATAATGAGCCTTTTACAGTTTTGACCATGACACGACATTGGTGCATATACCTAGACAAATAATAGTCTAGAATACACAGGCCCATCAGTAAACATTCAATAGGTTACATCCAACTGAACTCCACTGAAGGAAAGATATCAGCAGCAGCACACATCCACTTTATCTCTTTTAAACATTAGCTTGTGATGAACAGTTTACATCTGCCATCTTCATGGTGTTGAATTAGGGATGCACTGATCCGACTTTTTCAGTCCCGATACCAATACCTGGGCTGTGGGTATCAGTGCATACAGAGTACCGATCCGATACCAGTGTTTAATTCATAAGCTGTATGCCTCACTGTGGAAGAGACTGGGATCATTCTTTTATGTGCAAGGCAACACCAGGTTTGACTTAAACATTGCTTTGTTTGTTTCAGAATGTTACAAATAAATATGGATATAAAAATGTACTGAATTGTTATTCATTTTAATAATAGTGTCCTATACCAGATCGTCCTCTAGCCACAGATATCCAGCTATTTGAGTCAGTATCAGACCTATATCTGATATCGGAGCATCTCTAGGTTTAATGTGAGGAAACATCTGTGTGAGACTAAAGCACCCGATTGTGAATCTTAAGTTTGTTTTCCGAGGTTAGTCCGTGTGACAATGGTTTCGTTAGGTCTAATTGGCGTTGTATTACTGTGCAGTATTCTGTATGAAGAGCCGTCAACAGAGCGAGAATGCCGTCTGTGTGGTCACATGACAGGACGTCGACGGTTGGCTTATTTCAGGAAGACACGTTAGTCCGTTTTTTCCACGATCCGTCCCATCTTGGTGCGCATGTTGCGTGCGAGGAAGAAGGAAACGGTGGCCACGGCCATGATCACCTCGGCAACCCAGAAGGCCATGTCCCAGCTGTGTTGCTTGGCGATGGTGCTGAAGGGAAGGCCCGCCATAAAAGCCCCAACTGCAACAAAAGGAAAGCTCGTTTGGTCATGCGAACGTGTCAATGCTGGAATACTACACAGCAAGTGATACAGGTGTTTCTAGTGGTTTATGTGAATTTACCATTAGCCATGAAAGCTACAACTGCATGAGAGGTTCCACAATAATTTGAAGGAGCACTTTCACTGGCTATCACCCCGAACAAGGAGATCGGTCCGTAGGAAGAAAATCCAAACATAGCACCAAGGAACAGGATCCAGATCTGTGTGTGACAATGAGAAAACACAGTGCTCTCCAACACTTTCCTAAGATTCAGTACAGCACATCTTTTATACCCACGAAATCCTTAACATTTTTGAGCGTACCTCTTTTTCTGATACACCAACAAGGACAGAGACAGGATGAAGGACTTGGACCCAAAGAGGAGCCTCCTGTGCAAACACAAGGAGCCCCTGTAATGTCCATTTCAAGCATTTTAGAAAGTGAAGAAAAGAAATGAAGTTGCAATTACCGTTGGCATCTCAGGTGTGATGGTGACCCTGAAGAGGTACATGGACACGCACATACCGGCCATCATGAAAATGAGCAGGCTGTGTCGAGGGTTGCCGTGGGTGCCCAAGCCTTGCTGGAGGAAGTCAAAGAGAGGATGGTACGGAACCCCGCTCAATAATCCCAGTCATGTTTTGCCTGATCTAGCCAAGCTCCGTTACTCACCCGAGCTACGGCTCGATCAGAGAGGAACCCTGCTGCAAGGCTGCCCACGAAACCCCCCACCTCCAAGGCACTCATGTAGGTACTCCCTGTGGGAAACAAAGCAGCTGATGTCAGCACCCCTAACCAGTCAGATGGAGTGTAAAACCAGTGAGAGGCGATGGACAATTAAAAAAAAGAAAAGAAAATGCACACCCATGAGAACAGTCTGGCCTTTCTCCTGCATGAGGAACAACTGTCCCCAGTCAGTGGCAGCTGTCTTCACCCCAAACACCACCAAGAAGCCCAGAGACAGCACCCACAGGAAAGGGGAGAGGAGGAACTCCTTCAGGGTGCACTCACTGTTGCCTGGGGAGGGGATAGATGTTAACACGGTCAAATAACCTAGAGATCAGCAATGGGTCGATATACACGCAGCACAGTATGCAGTAAGGGTACTGGTATGTGTGGGTTATATAACTATTATAATAGCTTACTCTACACAGCATGCCAGTGATACTCACAAATTCACAATACAAATAAATAGAATTTTAATTTGCACGTTATTAAAGGTGTCAAAAAAAACCCTCTAGGAATGTCCAGCCATCCACACAGCCATCTTCAACAGATTGAGGATTGAAAGATTAAATTCAGGGGGGGGATTACTGAATTTAATCTTTACTCAGGGGTAGTCTAATAAAAGTCTTATAGTCCCCTCCCAAATTTCCACAATGACACAGATGAAGGAGGGATGGATTAGGAGATTTATATTTAACTATGAACACAAAATTAGAGCGTGGTTGTTATTGATGAGGTACTAACTGCTCTGGCTGCACGTGGGAGGATATTACTGATGTCAGGATCAGAATTATTATTAATGACCTCCTCAGCCTGATCTGCATAGTGATAAGGGTTTAGGGGTTACAGCTGTGACTGTGTATGTAGTTGTAATCCATCACACTCAGGTGGTTAATTAGCAATAATGGTTGTCATTTGGAATGAATTTACTGGTCGGTCTACGTTCCTACCCTCACCTATGGTCACGAACTCTGGGTCGTGACCGAAAGGACAAGGTCGCGGGTACAAGCGGCCGAAATGAGTTTCCTCCATAGGGTGGCCGGGCTCGGCCTTAGAGATAGGGTAAGGAGCTCGGACATCAGGAGGGAACTTGGAGTCGAGCCGCTACTCCTTCGGGTCGAAAGGAGTCAGCTGAGGTGGTTCGGGCATCTGATTAGGATGCCTCCTGGACGCCTCCCACTGGAGGTTTTCCAACTGGGAGGAGACCCCGGGGAAGACCCAGAACACACTGGAGGGATTATATCTCCCAGCTGGCCTGGGAACACCTCGGGATCCCCCAGTATGAGCTGGAACATGTTGCGGGGGAGAGGGAAGTCTGGGTCAGCCTGCTGCCACCGCGACCCGACACCGGATAAGCGGCGGAAAATGGATGGATTTGGAAACACACCACAAGTCCAATCAACAAATATTTTCCATCATAATTAAAGCTACTATTTTGGCGGTCCCTGTGGACAAAAGTGGTTGAGCCAGAGTCCCTTCAGAAAACCTCTCATTTTACGTCAGTTTTACTTCTGGAGTTGCATTTTACGCTTAAAAATAAGAGTTAATTTGTGAAGATTTTTAAAAGGAGCTGTATTTAACATTCAGAGCATTAATACAGCAGCAAACCACTATTTGCTATGTAAAGATCTAGTGGACTAATGTCTACCTGAGCAGAGAATTAAATCACTCTCCCTCTGTGTGTGTGTCGTTATCTGAGCTTCTCTGGGCTTTGTTGACATAGTCCTAGCCAGCAGCGTGTGCTTTTAGTGCATGTTAGTACATGTGAGCACGCCCACTGGTTAGCTCATTGCTGCCACTCTGCACTGCTCTCATATGGTGGTTACAGCTGATAACACAGTCCAGACGGCGTCATCACGGAAGCATGGAGCCCACCCTCCGGTTGCCGCTCAGGTAAACCCTGTTAGCTCCTGTAGCACTTGCAGGGTTCCCACACTTGCCTTGAAAAAAAATTCCATGCTACCCCCTGATTTTCCAGGTACCATATTAAGTGATGATCTATAGGCCCCTGAAGCTTTCCGCCCCCATCCCCTCACACACACAACCCCCTAGGACACCTAGTGTGGTAGACCCAGGTTTACCACACAGTTAAAACACAGCTACTTACATTTGAGGATAAACTTGCATAAGAAGTTTCACTGTAGATGTCAAGGCTCCCGTGTTGGCTGGGAAATGCATGTATTTGACCCTTCTATTGAGATCGCGAGTAACGTTTCTCGGTTATTATTCCCGAAGTCCACCAATCCGAAACTATACTTTTAAAGTCCATATCACCAGGTTGCCTGCATCAAATTCCAACATCCAATATACCAGATAGGATGCCAAGAGCATGCTCTACAACATGGGATCATCCATTTATATCTACAGTAAAAGCTGTTCACATGTAAACTCATCTTAATTCTGTGCTCAATAGTTTCATTTTATTACTATTTTACACATCATCCAATAAAATTTTCCAGGACAACTGTTTCAATTTCCATGTAAGTGTTCACTTTTACTCAGTTTCCATGACTTTTCCAAACCTGGAAAATGAAAAAATAAATTCCATGTTTTCCATGGTTTCCAGGTACCGTGGGAACCCTGACTTGCCCATAGTGTGCACTAATTGGGCTGTTGGCACCGTTACCTTACTTCATTTATGTTCAGTCGGCCAACCTGCTTCGAGATGACTTGATTCTAATTGCTCCCCCCAGCTCCTGATGTGCATTTGTTTTTCCCGGTCTTATGTTTGTCACTGTAAAGCTGCATGGTCAGTCCTACTTATTTGTTGATTATGAGGAAATTAAACAAAACCAATAAGGCATGAGTTCAATTCAGCCATGTATTTGTACATGAGGAGGTCCTAATTATTCAAATGCATCCCAGTGAGCTCTTATAAACCTCCTCACACTGCAGTATTAACAGGCCCCTTGGATGCTGTGTCAGTTACCAGACGTTTGTCATACAGGCATTTGACTAATTGCAAATATTGCAAGTGTGGATGTTGTTGGGATGTTGGGAGCTAACACAGCACCATGTGACTCACATGCTTTGAGGCAACCATCCTCAGCTACACAGGAAGTGGCCTCTTCACCCACTGTAAAAACCTGCTGGCTCTCCTCTCCTCTCCTCTCTTACCTCCCTTAGCCCCCTTCTTGGCCGCTGGCTCGATGCTGGGCAGGCCCACGTCCTTTGGCTCGTTCTTTATGAACGCCACACAAACAACCGAGAAGGAGGCGCAGAAGATCCCCGACATGGTCAGGATAGTCCTCCAGTCATAGTACTGCAGGAGCACCGTGACCAGGATCGGACCCAGACTCCCGGCCAGGTTCATACTGCAGGACAGCACAGACCACCATGTTCCAAACTGGGAGGGCTCAAACCACTGGTGGAAAAAAGAGACGCAAAGAGAAAGCAAAGCAGAGGATGCCTCAAACCCCAGAGAATGCAGACTTATTTAAATAATGTCATTTTAATCCATCATGTACTGTACGCATTGTCGGCTGCTTTCCATGCTCCACGTTCCTGCAGCAACCCACAGGTCATGGTCAGAAACACGCTGAATCATGCGATCACTCTGATTCATGAGTTTGTGAATGACTGTGAACCTCTGCGTCTGTCCACGGTTTATCTCCCATTCTGCTGCAGCAAACTGCATCATATTTTGGGGTGCCCTGTTATGGCTGCATGATAAAATATAGTGTGTCCCCTAGGTTTTTTTTGGGGGGGGTGCTACTCGCAGGAGAGCAACTGTTGCATCTTCACCACATCCGCTGTGGGAGTGTGCTCACGTGTGTGTGTGTGCGCGCACAGAGTAACTCGAGAATCCCAGGCTGAATCACCACCATGTCGATCCACAGTGTGCAGATGTTAACTCTGCTCCGTGGAACAGGAGCTACAGAAGCCACGGCAAACTGGTGAAGACTTGGAGCTATCATAAGACTGTTTGGTCAAAGTTGTTTTCCTTTCAGAAAGATCTGCTGAGGATCTTCTAAAAATACTTTCTCCTGTAATCTGATCCCCTTCGAGCACGCTGAACGCATGCCAAAGCCTATTTATTCCCTCACGTTTTGAGCACTGCTACTTTTAAGGCAGCTTCTCGGGTCGACTCTGAGTGCAGAACAGCAGAATGAGTCGGGCTTTGCTCAAAGAGCGTTTCTTTTCAGAGTCCTGCATGCGATGCGAGCCATTCTCCAGAGCTTTATGATCCCAAAATCTGGTTGTGAATGAGGCCTTTGCAGTTTGTTAGGTAACCCTGTAATTTCTCAAACTACCACCGCTGCCAATATCACCACACACTCCGGGTTCACACCCTTTCAACCAGCTGCTCGGACTAATCGCAGGCGTCACGAGCGGCCTTTGCGTGTCGAGAGCGGGACATTTCACTGAGTAGGGGTATCTGCGTCGCATGAGGTGGCAGGCGGCGCAGTGTTACCTTGCGCAGAACTTTTCCACATGGGGGCCAGCCGCAGCCTTGACCCAGCCCATTGAAGAACCAGAGCAGGGAGAACATGGGGACGGTGGAGGACCAGGAGAACGCCACGTTGATGCCGCCCACCAGGAAGAGGCCGATAGAGAAGAGCCAGCGGGCGCTGATCTGGTCCGACAGCACGCCGCTGATGAACTTACTGATGGCGTACGCCATGGTCTGGCTACTGGTGATCAGACCTGGAGAGACACAATGAAGGTTACTGTTAAAAAACAATGTGCAAAGAAAGAGACTGTAGCTTCGTACCCACAAAGGCAACCAAAGATGGATGAGACTTAAGTCATTTCACTGCCAATCAGATCAAACCAGTAGGAATTAACAGACAACAAACATAGCAACGTGTTGTATTAGACATTTACACGGTTCATGTGCAGGGAGGATTTGGGGTGAGGGTGACAATTCCAAAACATCAAAGAATGGGCGAACCGGCTGGTGGCCGTTCAGTTTGCCACACTGCATGCTAATGCCTTTGCACTGTGCTTGGATAGCAAGCTAAATGAGACAGATTTAGGCATTTATTGCAGTGTTTTTGTCAAACAACAGCCTCGTTACAGACCCAATGATTGCTTGAGCAAATATTACTTAACCAAACAAAATAAGAAAAGATGCTACTCTCTCACCCAAGTCATCTTTGTCCAGTTCGATCTCCTCCATCACAGAGGGCATGACGAAGGAGAAGGTCTTCCTGTTGAAGAAGTACAGCGCGTAGCCGATGAACATGCAGGAGAAGACGGCTGCTCGATAATAGCCGTAGCCTGTGGCCCCCATGGTTGCACTCGGTTCCGAAAACACAGACGCACAACTTCGGGGTGAAAAAAAGAAGAAGTATTATTTCCTCTGAGTCGTGGATTCAGTGGAGTCTTGTTTTGGGGTCCAATCGAAGTGAGAGCTGCGCCGTTGGGACTGTTCTTCTTAAAAAGTAGAGGTTATTAACTACTTGTTTGCACTGGGATTGCAGAGACAGGATGCAGAATTGGCTGAGCGGTGCTGATTAAATGTTCTCCATGAGGACAAACACTCCTGACAGCTCTCTTCTTGCTGGCTGGAAGCTCGGTCTGTCTCATCTGTGAGGCTGCTGCTTGTAGAAAACGAGGACAGAGGGGAGGAAACCTTACACCGACCTAAAAAAAAAGAGAAAACACCATAATAAATTACAGAAACAATGATTGGTCATTCTGAAAATTGCAGATATTTAGCACATGGACACTTTGGGTTGAGACGAGTAGATAAAAGGCAGTTGAATGGTATTTTGTTTGAACACAACAAATTATGTATAAATGAATTAGAAGACAAGTCTTCATGAATAAACAGAACAAACTTTCTTCTCATAGCAAAGTGGCATCTGGAGCCACACACACACACACACACACACACACACACACACACACACACACACACACACACACACACACACACACACACACACACACACACACACACACACACACACACACACACACACACACACACACACACACACACACACACACACACACACACACACACACACACACGCGCGCGCACACGATGATGCCGTGTGTTAGTCAGTTGACCCCCAGCAGCCACCTTGATATTTCCAGCCCCATCATCCGCCACAGGTTCAGGATAAAGTGACATTCTCGACCCGCAGCTTGGTCTATGTTTCACTCGTCATATATATACAAAGTTGCTGCTCTAACGCGCTCGATCTGTTTTGGGGGTCTCTAGGCAGCAACCCCGAAGATATCAGGTGTCCAATAGGGAACTCACATGACGACGCGGTTTGTATCCTCTTATTTTCAAATATATAACGATACGAGGAAGCACGAGGACCTCAAATGGCATGCAAGTGTATCCATTGCCGTCATGAATCAGGAACATTTAGCTCAGTGTTCAACTTAGATGATACACTGTATTCACACTTCAACTCCCTGGAGTTGACCTCTCTGACGGAGGCCTGACACAGACAGAGTGCATTCGACAACATTACACATGACAATGGACTGAAACTCATTGAACAGGACCATTCTTCGCCACCGTTGGTACACAAACACTCTCAGTTAGTGACCGTTACTCGTGACGAACTAAAGTGTGGGGCTGCGGTCCTTTTATCCGAGTGTCCTTCGGGGCTTTAACGTCACCAAACGCCGACATAAAGCAAGACGTATCGATGCTCTGCGCCGTCTGACACGCCGGTTACCGTGTCGCTGCCACGGTGAATGGGGGGAAAAGCCATTAAAGCTGGTTACCTTTCATTCGTGTCCCTCTCGCTGATCCCATCCATGCAAAAAAAAAAAAGAGGGACGACGCGCGTTCATGAATCTGCAGCTCGTGAGCGCGTCACCGTGACACACTCGCAGCAGCCAGCGTGGCCACGAACGACCGGACACGATCCTGGTGGTATTCCTAACGCAATCAATTCATGCCACCCAACTCCATTTAAAATATGCGACTTTAAATGTGTAATTCCTCACGGCGCTGCCAACGTGGAATGCTTCATGGTCCAAAACCGTTTCGGGATCAGTCAGACCTGCAGAATAAACTTCGGCATACGGTCTATTATATATAGAGGCCAATATTATGTAGATCTATTATAAAAGCACAGCATTCAGCGCACACTGCTCACTACTGCCATCCTCTGGCGGCGTTACTGGTTTATAATGTCTGACTGTTTTAACAACATATTTTAATAGTCAGCCAAAAAAATGCATATGAGTATTAATGGTATAAGTATTAGTGAATACTAGTTATAGCAGAATTAGAAGTTTATTTTAAAGTCATAGCAGCGATACAGCTTGTGCGGGGAGACAGCAACCAAGGTCGTCAGATTCGCGTTTTGCCAGCTGGAACGACGTTATCAGGTCACCTTCAAAGCCCAAAATCACTGCTGGGAAAAAGGCAAACTTCAGTCTCCCGTGGGATGTCCTCGAACGCAACATCTGGGGCCCGTCTGGCAAAGCAGGATTAATGAAGTTGGATGGGTAAAACAGTGCTGAGAGGACAAACTTGAAGCTCCACCAGATATGGCACTAAAAAAAAATATCTTTTCAGTGCAGTAGGCCATTATTCAACAGAGTCAATTTCATTTTTGAAACGGTTCCCAGGAGATTTGATCTCTGTGCAGCAGCGGTGGCAGCAACAGAAGAATGCAGATGAATTGTCAGAATGGCTGTTGTTAACGTGCAACAGTCTTTGAGCAGAGTAAACCTTTGGAAGATCTGCTCAAACGCTGTTAATTATAAAGCTTGAGTCAGGTGACTAGCTTAGCTTAGCATCATGACTGAGAGGCAGCAGGGCACCATAAGCTGGACTGGCCCTCTTCACTGACAGATAGAGAGACACATCCTAACTGTAATATAATACAAAGCATTGCATTGTGGGATTGTTGGAAGTGTAAGTAGTGTGCATGTAATGGTCACTTTGAATTTTGAGAGAACTGTACAGTTCATCCATTTTACACTCACTCTGTGTCCTATATCCAGACTACACACTAATTCTAAGCAGGTTTTTAGAGTATGCACAGGAAAAGTGACAAAAGTCAGTGTGCAGACTAGAAAAAAGTACTTGATTTTAAGTGTGTTGCTGTTGGACACTTTTCTTCTGGATGGTGGTGGAACACCAAAAACATTTAGGAAAACTGAAAAATAGCTGTTGAAATTGAATTGGCAGTGACATTCTAAGAACATTGTCTTGATATCCTGTATACAAACTGCAAAAAAACAGTATGCTATATAGGTTAGTAGTATATAGTGCAAAGACTTCAAAAAGAATGGTGGAGGGTAAATATAGCGCACCAATGGGGAGTTTGTTTCAGACACAGGCCAGGACCCTGAAACTGAAGCAGCTGAACGGAATTCCACTTTCATTTTATTACTCACACCTGTGCTTTTCTGACAGTGACATGTCAAAATGTCTGCTGCAAAAAAAAAAGGCGTATTGAATTTCGTTTGCTTCACTTTTTGTTTACTGCATTACTCTCTTGAGTGATAGCTGTTATACAGTATGTGGCTTTTATAGTATCCTTTTTTGTTCTTTTTTGATGATGTAATTTGTGCTCCTGTGTTGTTGGTAAGTCTTTGTGACAGATAGATAGATAGATAGAAAGTTGCTTTATTAATCCCACAAGGGTTAATTATTTAGCTACAGCAGCATTTATATAGGTAAACAATACAAATTGCAGAGTAAAACATATTAAATATAAATATGCACAATATATGCATAAAATATAATAATATAAAATTAACTAACTAAACAACGTGACTCTCACTGTTTAAAATGTGTTTTTATCCATGATGGAGTCACAAAAAAGGTGGTCAAAATTTTGCCATCAAATACAATTCCTAAAGAAGTTCTTTCAGCCCGATACATGTAAGTCGGCTCCCGTAACCAATATACAATATATAGTTAATGACCAATTCATTATGGGCAGTCAGAAGGGCTCTACACAACCACTGTCCACCCTCAGACCTGTATCACAGTATATGGAGTTTAGTGGCCTAATAAAGAAATCCACTTCACTTTTACCAGAGCAGAGGTCAAATGAGCTACAATTACTAAAACACATGCCAATACATTACCACTGTCAAGAGTACGATGCTGATCTTGTCTTTGTATAAACTCTTTGGTTAGTATTCTGTCAATCAATGTCTGGTTTCTTCTCCATCCAGCAGATGGAGCTAAAGGTATGTGCTATATGTGGTGGACTATTAGGCCGTGACAGACTGGCATATGTATTTTGCATACATATAACAGCACAGGTGAATAGACTGGGAGAAAGTAGGTGCATATTCCAGGAGGCCATGCAGACAGTTTTATGCAGATCAAATGACTGAATCATTCATTTTTTTTCCTGCTGACATCCAAAGTCAAAATTGTGCTTGTTTGTTTCCTGTGACTTTTTTTTCTCTTCTGAGGTGAGAGTTTTTATTAATCCTTAAAGAATCCAGCACTGCAAGTGAACCATTTAGAGGGTGATGGTACACAGTTTGCTCAATAAGTTCATACTCGCAGTTAAGAGTCATTCAATCATGTAGACTGGTTTTCTATCTGTTTTTACACTTTGACATGTTGACGGTATGTTCGTTCAAATGTTCGTTTCAGTGTTATTCACTGTGAATGTGATCGAGCTGACCAGACATCTCTTTTTTTTTTTCTCTCCACCCAAGGACACGGCACCATTTTGAAGACACAAGGTGATCCTTTTTCTCTCGTCTCTACTCTGTAACCTGCAGAGTGGATGCACTGATCGACGGTGAGTGACAGCCAGCCGTATCCACAGAGAGAGGGAGTTCCCTGCTCTGCATCAAATAACACATCAGTTGTTCTTTATAATACACAGTATACACAATCAATGTCCTGTGGAATCGAGAGGCAATCATTTTTTGGACACTATTGCAATGCAACCTACATACCTACCTCAGCCTAGTTTTAAATTATTCAAGACAATGCCCCATGGCTGTATTGTGTAATGAATTAAAGATTAATTTACTCCCAAATGAAAAGTGGATTTAAAAGAAGCATGAGAACATCGAAGCTAGCTTGGACAACGTCCAAGACAGGATGTTAGGACTGATGAGGACACCTCACCCAGCGAGCACCAACCCGGATTTCAACCTTGATTTCTGGTTGAAAACTGGTTGAAATTGGGTCTGAACATCTAAGATCTATTTTCACCGTCTTTTCAACCGGCTAAAATGCGGTTACAATATCAACGTGTCACAAAACACCAATTTGTTTTAAAATATTGATGGTTTGTTCAGTTGTAGGTTGAAAGAGACACGATAATATTGGTTACTTTGAACGTATTTCTCCAAAGTCATATTACACTGGCGGGTGAAATGTGGTCTACACGAAGACGTGATTTCAATGTATTTAATGTTTCATATAAAACGTCATCAATATGGAACTATAGACTCTGTGCTGTCAACAAGAAGCTCCCAGGACATCGTAATGAGATCAGAGCACATTCTGTCACCGGGATTTGCAATATTGGCTTCCAACTGATAAATGTGGATGTGGTTTGTTAGTAACCCTCTAAAATGAAGATATACTATTAATAGCACAATGTAGAGGACGAAAAATTGTAGTCTTGCAAATCCCATTGAAATCTGGTCTAAACGTGAACGTTCAATCAACGTCTATAAATAGTCGGTATTGCCAATATTGCAAATCCCGGTGACAGAATGTGCTCTGATCTCATTACGATGTTCTGGGAGCTTCTTGTTGACAGCACACAGTCTATAGTTCCATATTGATGACGTTTTATATGAAACATTAAATGCGTTGAAATCACGTCTTCGTGTAGACCACATATCACCGGCCAGTGTAATAGGACTTTGGAGAAATACGTTCAAAGTAACCAATATCGTGTCTCTTTCAACCTACAACTGAACAAACCATCAATATTTTAATACAAATTGGTGTTTTGTGACACGTTGATATTGTAACCGCATTTAAGCCGGTTGAAAATAGGTCTTAAGCGTTCAGACCCAATTTCAACCAGTTTTCAACCAGAAATCAACATTGAAATCCGGGTTGGCGCTCACTGAGATGTAAGAATGCTTTGAAAAAAATACCCATTGAAGAGTTAAAAGCTTGTGTTAACTATTAAAAATACTAAATGTTTGCATTTCATGAGAGCAAGAATTGTTGGTATTGATACTTTGACTCCCACTCTTTATAGAAATCAAAGAGATTTTATAGTTGTAGGCAGCCGCCCTCAGTAGTGAGAGGTCGTCTGGTGACCCTGGAGGTGCAGCCTCCCTCTGCAGTGGCAGTCTCTTCCGCATTTGGCATGGACAAATGAAGAGTGGCCTGGCCCACGAGTGGAGTTTGTTGCTCGCAGTTTCCTCTTTTGTCTCTTCTTCTTGTCAGCGAAGAGGAATGCTCCTCCGCAGGACGTCGAGCTCCGGCATCAACAGTCATGCCTCCAAATGCTGCGGCCATTTGTGGCTTCCTACCATCCGTAAAAGAGATATCTCAGTGAGGCTACCCGGCTACAGGTGCTCAATACGGAATTCGGAGCACATCCTCTGCGCGCCTCTCAACATGGCGACAGCTGAGCCGGCGGCTGGCATCTAACGGTGCTAACAGCTCAAACGACGGCAACGGTGTTTCACCGGATGGGGAACTCCGGAGCGTGGGAGCAACACTTTCTGCACTGTTGGTCGGGACGATGTTACTGTAACCGCCTAATGAACACACAGAGAAAATAGTTGTTTGTTGCATATTAATGGTCTCAATTTAGCACCTTTAAATACAGCTTATTTAATTATCTTTCTGTTTATCTGTCTAAAAGGCTACCTCACAGCACTGATACTTGGAATAACACTCCAGCATAAGAGAAATAATGAGTCTCGGATCATGGCACTTGTCCAGATGAACCACATGGGGGGGGGGGGGGGGGGGGGGGGGGGGGGGGTTACTCCGCTCATTCAGTCGACTCTTACCAACAGCAATCAGGGTTTCCCTGCCGCAGGGACAGGCCACAGTGCAGGAATAAGCTTCACATCCCAATTAATGCATCAAACTCAGCCCCTGCTGCTGGGGACTTGGCAGGGCCATTACAACTCCCCATCCTTCTCTTTCTCCCTATCTCCCTGCTCTGGATGAGGATTGCCCCCCCCCCCCCCCCCCCCCCCCTGGGGTTACACTTATTTCTTACAGATCCAATTTCACCCATGTGCAGCACTGCGTAAGTGATGCTGTAGAGAAAATGTCATGCGTTCTCACCTCTTTTCTCTTATAATCAATTAATTTAATCTTCATTGTGTTTTGGGGGAATTGGTGCAGACTTCACAAGGTAGAATTCAAATATACATAGGCATACATAGATGTTAAGGGGAAAATACACAATGTTCTCCTCTATGCAAACAGAAATATAAGGAGGTATGTGTCCAGGGGTGGGTTATGCAAATGTTTCAAATGTATCAAATACAAAAAATATATGAATCTGTGTAATGCAATATTAATGAAAAGTGAATCTTATTTCTCCTGCATCAAAGGCAAACGGACTCACTATGCAATCCATATTCTGCATGGGGTGTATCTCCCAAAGGCAGCTCTTACACCAACACTTCACCACCCAAAGCTGCGGGGCAGAGACCAATGAGCGGTGACGAAGCAGATCACAGGTGCAGAGGCGAAAAAAAAAATACACAAGGAAAGATGGAAATTTAATAAAAATGTAAATTCCTCTCAAGAGTTATAAGAAGCAATTTGAGGATCTGCAGAGCAACGTTTGGATAATTGGACGGTATAAGCGAGCTCAGGGGCTGTGTTGATTGTTTATTGAATGGAGGCAGCAGGACTAGCTGTTATGGTTCCTGAGCTATTAAACCCCGGTGTGCTCGTCGTGAACATGGGATTGCAGACCAACTGTATCACATATCAGTGCAGCGCCGACTTGTAGAGAGTGTAGCCATGCGTTCAGTGAGACGCTGCATTAAACACCGCTCACCGCCACTCACAATCAAAGCCTGTTTCGATAAGTGTGATGTACTGTTGTCTTTCTCTCTACGCAAATTGTAATCCATGATAAAACAGGAAGCACAATTATGATTAGATTGCTATGACTGGATAGTTGCACCATCATAAATTAGTTAACCATTGTTAAATTATGCAGAAAAGAAAATTCACAGGCTTGGTACAAGTATTATGTAAATTTGAACAGAGTAAATTAATGAGAAAAATGAATCAGAGTGGACCAGAGTGGGAGCAAAATGATAGCACGGAATAATAATAGACACATCCAGACCCACTTTTTCACACGCTCTCAAAGCATAATTCATAATCGTGTCTCATATAATTTCCAGCTGCCAAAATGCACTCCATAGTTCACCATTTATGAAGCAGTGAAATGTATACGAGAGGAACGTTTCCTCAACCCCAGTTTAGAAATCATGAAGTACATTTCCATTGTCGTATAATTACCATGTGAAGTCAGAGAGTGTTCCCATTACACTGATCAAACAAGGGGGGGTTATGCCATGCGGTGCCTCATACTGTTGTACATACAAGGGAGTATGTTAGCAGTGCTGCTGAGGGTGAATGTCACATGAACTCCTTCTTTCTTGAACTCACAAATTAAACGTGTCGCTCGGTAGCAGCAGAGAGCTGACATTTATAAAAGGGGATACACTTGAGAAAAATCATTAACCCTACCTACATTTGTCACGCTTTGAAAGAAATGTATCTGAAAAGTAGATACAGTTTGAAATTTGTATTCAAACCTAGCATGGTGTCTCTCTGAAGTCTCCAACATCCAGGCTAGGGGCTCAAGTCAGTCAAGTCAATTTTATTAAATAGCTCCAAATCAGGGCAGAAGACATTTTTCATATAAAGCAGGTCAAGTAAAATATGTTTTCAATTATTTGAATACAATGCAAATAATATAATACAGGTTGAATTAATGTCATTTATTAAGATAATCTCACAAAGTAAATTCTATTGAATACGGAGGAGCCTCTTATGTATCAGGCTTTGAGTATCCACATCAGGGTGACATAATGACGTCAACCGTCAAATTGATTGCATTCCATCCCAGCCCATTAGTAAAAGCACCAACAACAGAGTCAAGCATAGTGTGGTTTTAAGACAGAGAAAGAAAGAAATATACTTATTTAAAAGTGTTATTTACCTGTTATTCACTGACTTTACATTTCACCTTCTGAGCAATTTAAAAGACTAAAAAGCAAAGAAGTACTTTAACAGTTTTACCATCAGGCATAACAGGCACATTGTTAATGAAGGCAATCATTCCATTCTCCTCATCATTTGTTGGTGGTCTTGTGCGGAGGGAGCGCTGGGACAGCTGTTCACATGACGTCTGGAAGTATGATTGTAACAGTGAATAAAGACCGATCCGGCTTTACTACGGGAACAGTGTTGTTCCTTAATGTCATTGTCTTTTGTCTCGATCTCCAGGTGATGTGGTGCTTCACTTTTACGCTGTGATCTGTAGGCTTTAGCTTCCACGTTTATCTTTTTCACTTGTTTTCATGCACGGCTTCATTCTGAAATAACTTTTTTAGTGACAGTGTGGGCTCCGTGGTAGCTCTGACAGCTTGACAGGGTATCAGTGGGGGCAGGGCTTAGTGAAGGGTCAATTATGAAGTAGCTGCTTGGTGTTCCAAGTTGATAAATAAAAGTTCACCCCGTATTTCTCCAATGCAGGCAGTTTAAGAAATATCACTATGTATTACTTAGAAAATGAAAGACACTATATACTTATGCAGCTAAATGAACACACAATTAACCAGAGTCTCCATAAGAAAGAGCACCCTCATCCCCTTACCCGAGTGCCAAAAGACATTTAAAGTCAATCACTGTTCTAACCTGATTTACAGTAGACGCAGACATTATCCAGTATGCATAGCTGATGAGCCTTCACCGTACACCCAGCTGAGGGTGTCATATTTGTGTGTCTTTCTGTTGTAACTTTTATAAACACAGCTGCAGAGTTCACTAAATCAAAGAGAAGTACACATTACAAACTAGTACAAGTCTGCCTACATTCCATGAAATTTTTATTTTGGATTGATTATAGACGTCGTCATGGCTTCAGAGGGCTGCAGAGTCAACAGATGGGATGTTACAGAGTCAGATGTCAGTTAGAGATGAAGCCAAAACCAACAACCCTCACCTTCCTGAATGCAACACATTCATTGAAATGTGTTAGATGAACTGGGTTTACAGATTTTCTTGTAGGAAAAGTGAGATGGCTTGTGTGTGTGTGTGTGTGTGTGCGCGCACAAAATGTCATCATTAGTGTTTGTTGTTAAATAAAGCACTGAAATGCAAATTATTTTGCTCGTCAATGTTGGAGAGCAGGCAGCAGACATAAACAAGGAAGAAACAATGCATGGATTGAATAAAAAAAAACTATCAGGAGGATAAAGGCAAACTGGTGCAGAACCTCAAACATAACAGAGGATAAACCAACTAAGAACTCAAGAGCTGGGCTGGTATGAACAGGCACTGAGTGATGGGGAAGTGGGAACAGGTGAGCAGCAGCACAGGCAACTACAGGGCTAACGAGAGACAGGTGAAACTAATGAGGCTGACAATCACAAAGGCGGGAAAACAAACAAAGACAGGAAGTAAAGAAAGACCAGACACATGAGGAGTTAAGTTCAAAATAAAAGCAGGAAGCACTTATCCTGAATGAAAAACAAGAAACAAGAAAAAAAAAGACCTATAACACAAAATCCTCTGTAAACATATGGATGCAAAACAGTCCAGTCTCAGCATAAGAAGTCAGACCGTGACAGCGCTTATATTTGAACTGGCAAATAAAGAGTGTAAACACATAAAAATAAATGTAATAATTAAAAATAATAAGTAAATTCGTCAGTTCTGTCGGGGATATTTCTGTCCCAATATGTTGAGTTACAGCTGATAACAGTGTCGTCGCAGAAGCGTAGCACCCACCCTCCAGTTCCCCCTCAGGTAAACACCTTTAGCTCTGTCAGCGCCCTTTGATGTAGTTAGCGCTGTTAGCACTGTTAGATGTAAGCCACCGCCAGATTAGTTGTCGCCAATGAGAGGCAATCAGAATCCTACCGATCTCGTAAAAAGCACCTTTAACGTTGTCATTTTGAAGTTGAAGTGGTCACTCAGATGCAGTGGAAAACATGAAAACCAGACTGCAACGATTATGATAATGGCAGCCCCGGTGTGGCTCATCCCAACTCCAGAGCGGTAGGCTCCTGAGAGCCACCTTGCTGGACACAAAGCCCTGGCCTCCTCTGAACTATTTCCTTGTAAAATAACAATATAATAATGGCAGCAGAGATGCCAGCAATTTACTGTTATTTTATGGAGCAGCCACTGTGATTTATTTTAACAATATCTTTTCGTATATTGGATTACAGTATGTAAAACTAACGTATACCGTACATAATATCATGTATCATGTTCATTTCAGAAAACACAAGAATTCATATACGATACAATATTGCTGAAGTTTATTACATCAATCATTCATACAGCTGAATGTAAGACAGATAACATTAGAAACATTTGTATTCCAAAGCTGAAGAGGTACTGCATATTTAGAATAATAATAAATAATTACACACTAATTTTACACATGTAAATGTGAACTGCATGAACTACATGACAGTGAAAAGGAAAAAGAGAAGAGGAGAAAGAGAGAGTGAACAGTGAGCGAGCATTTGACTGCCTCACTTCTTCATCGTCTTAGAGAGACACAGGTCTCCACTCCATTTTTAAAATCATCCCGTTCCTTCTGGTTTGCAGTTCTACAGTCGGCTCTATAACAGCACAAATAAACACAGTTAGGTAACCAACGTTCATCATCACACTGTAATTGATTAACTTTACTAACGTAAGCTTTGTTGGCTATGCTGTTAGCTAGCTAACGTTCCTACAGCTACTTGAGCTCGAGCTAGCTAAAGTTACAGAGCTTGCTTTGCCAATTTTAGCAACCTGATGTAATGAAACCAAATGAAATATGATCTGAGATGTTAACAGTTCAATAATCCTGAAGACAAAACAATACTGGACACTGTCGTCTCCTCGGTTCATCTCCACATGGCTGTGCTCAGTAGGATGACAAAGTCATGTTCAGGAACAGTCGGTCACATCTTACCATTCAAAAATGATAAGTGAGCAGTTTGATTAGTACAAATGTGCTTTCATTATAGCAGAAACAGCCTACAATCAACAGCACGATGTGATGGATAGTGACTCACTGAACTTAGGGAAGCATATTTCCACCACATGGAAAATACTGTATTATGCTGATAAATTAATTATCTGCCGCTTTGGTTAACCAACGGCATTAACTGTTAATTTACATGGGAAGGATCAATATCTAACTGTATGTTACAGTTATTATGAAATACTGTAAGATACTGCTGTAAATCCACCAAAAATGTATAGCGATTCATAATGCAGCTTCTTCTTCGCTGCAGCTGCTCAATTTGTCATTTTTCTGCTGCTTCTTTCATGACTTTTTTTTAAAGTGACTTTTGTTCTTATTAATGTAATTTATACTACTCAAATCTAGGGAAGAACAATCCTTGACAAAAAAAGCTAAAAGACTAGTGTGGAAAGGGACATTGTGGAAGGGGACATTCATGCACAGGGTCTGTACATGAATGACAGCAGGGGTAGTAAAATAATATTATTCCCATGTCACCTGTCAGTGTTGAAAGCATTTTGGTTAAAGCTTTCAAGGAGGGACCTATTTTGTTGTCATGAGTGTTTTCAAAGTAAAATGCCACCACCTGTATATTGTTTCTCCTTGCTGTGTACTGTGATAGAGTCTTTACATTAGCATGACCAATTTCAGAAACATCTTGTCCTGCTTGTACACAGTCCTTGCCCTCTAGAACAATTCTGCTCCCATAAACAAACAAAAACTCATTTATTTCCCAATGCTGCACTCTGTAAGGGCTTTGGAACGGTACCAACCATACTGTGCTCTCTGAAGAAATGTAAAATGGCATTCAAACATAATTCTTTCTCTGAATAATGTATTGACATGTTGTGTAACCTATGTCTTTTTTCCAGAGCAGTTCCACAATACGACAGGGTGTTAATGCCTCTCTTAGAAAGTCCCTCCCTCAGTCTAAGCAGTCAGCAAAGCAGAGTGGGCGTAAATGTCAAATCATATTTCTTCACCACAACATTTCACACCACAAATTGAACTTTTTACATATATTTTACAGCTTCAGTCATAGACAATCAACGAGTTAATTATACACAGGTTATGAATGCGACGTTACAAAGTAATCTAAATGTGCGCTTGCACTTACTTGATTCGTCCAACGCCTCGCTTTGACGGATGACGTCACATTGAACAATGGAGCCAGGTTCAACCTTTTTGCCGGAGCCCTCTATGTTGGCACTCCGCTGCATCAATAAGCTGGTCTCATTCAAATGAATGAGGGGGCTGCATTACAAAGATCAAGAATAAAGACAATTATTGACATTTTATTGCTATTTTACGTGTTATAACAATATCAAACTCTTATGAAAAAGAGACTTTGCTGCAGCAGTTGAGGAATAGCTCTTTGTCGCTCATCTCCAGCGTGATACTTTTCAGCAAATGCTGTGTGCTTGTTCTGGAAGCGTCTTTCAACATTAAATTTTTTGTTGTTTGCAAATTTCTCGCCACATATCAAGCATACAGGTAAGCCAGCATCGTTGGCAGTGAAAGCAAATGAATGTCCACGCAGAATTAAACCCGATTTTCCTCCGTGACCTTTCTTTTTTGGATTTATCCATTGCTGATTTACAGAGGGCGGGGGTCTGCAAACATGATTAGCCACCTGCAGGGAAAGGCTCTTGACAGCGACGTAATAGGATGTGACGCACATTTTAGTTGACAAAATATTTAAATAAATATTATTTTCAGTGACATAGTATCACCTCAAACTCCAAGATAAGAGGTGTTCCTTTTGAAAGATTGTCCACTGTGCGAAATATAAAATAAAAATAACTTATTTATTTCCATGTTATTTTTTGTGAAAGCCTGAGGCCATGTCCACACTACTACGTTGTTGTTTTGCTACGTTTACACTGAGCGTCCACACTACGCTGGAGCTTTCGAGCACCAACAACGGAGGAGTTTGAAAACTCCGGGGTTACCTCTTCTTGTGGACGCTCGTAAACGCATACGTTTAGAAACGATGACGTAGACACCCGCGTTCGGTACTTGATTGGTTCTTAGCAGTCAAGACGTGTCCTTCCCTGATTTGTCACGCCCCTATCACGTGACCCTTACCCGGAAATTAACAAACATGAGCATGCCCAGTGTACGTGAATATTTGTTTTCAGGCGTTTTAATCTGCACGGAGATCATTTAGAAAACGATGCTGAAACGCTGTGTGGATGGAGATCGTTTTTGTTTGTTAAGACTCCGTTTTACAACGAAAACGTATTAGTGTGGCTGTAGCCTCAGGGAGCCGCAACAGAGGGGCCGCATGCGGCTCCGGAGCCGGAGGTTGCAGACCCCTCTTCTAGGGTAACAAAAACAAAAATGCATTATTATATCTAGAGAAACAACACTTAATAATATTATATTCAATTTCTGCCAATACATCCACCTAAATGCTACACGCTGGCCCTTTAAATAATCTCATAATGAGCAATACAATAAAAAATGTACCCCATTTTCTATTTTAAATGCATCACATGGCACTACATACGTGTTTTTGTAGGCATGCCAAGATGGTAGCTCACTCGTTGCTCCTTCAAATAATCAGTAAGTACAAGTACAAGTACAAATGCTTGGATGGCATGTGTGTACGCTTAAAGTTCACTTACAAAATGCACACATCCTATTAGTGCAGCCACAAGTAGTAACAGGATAACATGGTGCTATATTAGAGAGCTTCCACCTTGGCCATTATTAATGGCCATTAAGAAGCTTTCTGTGTAACATTTAAAAGCCCAGGCATGATTTCTGCCACAGTCAGCACTCGGATGAATCATTCTCACAATGAGGCGGTATCTCTGCCATGTAGGAACGAGTCCCACACACCTGTCGCCTAACTATTTTGCGTTGAAACATGTGTTTTCATGTTTCCTCAGAGCCCATCGCTCTCCCAGTTTCCTCCAAACGACAGTGTTATACGTTAAGCGGGCGTGGCCGACAGTCAGGTGGAGAAGAATGGATCACATATGTGAAGATCGCACATAATCTAGTGCCCCCAGATCCACGGCCATATGAACTACGTTTTGTCTGAATGACAGCAGTTCAGAAGGCCGACTTTGGCTTTGCTTGACCTCAAGTGTATTCTAAAGAAGCCATTTGTATTTGTATTTCTTAGTATTTGTAAGTTGATACAGATACATGATACTGGGGGTCCAGACAAAGACATTAAAAAAAAAGCACAAGATAAATATACAAATAAGTACTATCACAGGATGAAGACCATCACTTCTTATACACTTTGTATGTTTACTCTTGTATTTAATATATTTATTACATTTATTTACCTCACTCTTGCTATATTTGCTATTGTATTATATTTGCCAATGGTGTCAGTATTATCTATTTTACACTTAATAATTGTAATTCTAGTGTTCATATATGTTTTTTTGATTTTTATTTTATTGTTTTTTGATATTTTTCTGTTGTAATCTTTAATGAAACTCTGGCACAATAATGTCCTTGGGGATTAATACATTTCTATCTTATCTTATATTATCTTACATACTGTATATTTAAAGTGATCTGTATCATCACTACGTGTTTAATGCGTGTGGATATCATAACTAAAGCCACCAAGAGATGCTGCACTGATTGTTCAGACCAGAACATCAGAACATCAATGTTCTCTTACATTTTGTAAATGACAGACACGAGTACATAATAATACGTATAATCCCAGTCAGGACTTTTCCACTTTTTTTTTTATGTGGTCGTTTATGCATTTGGATGGAGCAAGTGACCTAGCATATAAAGCTGCTGTTATTGAAAGTTATGTGGTGTAGTAATGAGCATAAAGAGCGAGGAATGCAACATAGTGGGGTGGAGGATGGGTCAAACAAACGCAGGACCTTCACCCAGGACACCGTGCTCCGTGTCCCTTATGAAACCAAAAGTAAATGTGGAGTTGACACTTGTTCTGAACATTATGTAAGAAAGTCAGCTAAGGGTGGCTGTTATTTTTTAATATTGTTATAGTTGTAATGTGCATTATTGTTTGAACACATACCACAATGATTTCTCTTACGATAACCAAGTAGTTGTTGTGTTTTGCCAAAACCTAACCACGCTGCATTGTGCAAATCTGTAATAATTGGGAGTGATTCTAGGCTGATATGAAACATATCCATACAAATATTTTTGCTTCACAAATTAAAAAATTAAACGTATTCCATGATTTGCAGAAACGTACAATGGCAAAATTTATTTAGCCACTTTTAGTGCAAAGTAATAATTCTGTTGTTTCCCTGTGGGATTTCTTGATGTACCTGTCAAATCTGCTGTATCGGTCTGTGGTCAAGTCAGTGATGGGAGGGGGGGCGTGTCGGGAGAGCTTGAATGGCTGAGATCTTCCTTCTGATTTGACTGATTCACCTCAGCTTGTAGTATCAGGAGGACTAATGCATTCCCAGCATGATACAGTCAAGCTTTACTGAGGCGTGATATATCATTTTTCTCATATTAAAAGAGGCCTAATGCACAATATGAGAGCTGCATAAAATGGCTGATTGTTACAACATACAACAAGAATACTACGGGTTGAATCATGCTAATTGATAAGTCCAGGGATGCTATTGAAATGACAATTACAGCACAAGCTGTGAGGCTCAGCGGCATCAACCGTTTCCAGGAAGCCCAATGACAGGAAGCCGAGACGACGATAATGCAAATCAGCGGAAGATGAACATGTGTTCCAGCAGAAAGCCACATGCAGTAGGAGGAAAATGTCAAGCTGATTTCAGAACCCGCTCTTACCATTGATGGCGGAGCCATTTGCAAAGCAGCAGGGGCGGCTGGTCCTGTCAAAAGTAAACTGCGACTAGACGGCTGATTTCAAGCCAACCTCAAGCTGCTCTTTCGTGAATTACTCCCACCAGAAGGCACACATTAGAGTTGTGTAAGTTTGAATTCAAGAACTCAAGAGGGAGAAAATATATCCTAATACTGCATCCTCATACATACCGTGTCCACTACTACATGAAGGCCAAACTGCAGTCCTTATTGAAGGGCCCTGCAGCTGTGCGCTGCAATCTGTCATGGCAAAAGGGCCCGGATGAAGGTGGCCGATCTGATATATGTGCTGTGGATATCGGATGGGTGAGCTGTCAAAGCATAATGATCACGCCCTCCCTTTTTTGTTGGTATTCATAAATGATGGTGGCGTGATGATTTATTGCGGTCTGCCACTGTGGAATCCCGGAACACACATACGCTGCACTCTGATTAACACCTTGCGAGTTCCAGCAATAAATGAACTGTTATGTGCGGGGCCGATTTGTCTCCTTCCACGCCTGCGTGATGATTAAAGTGATCGTAACGTGAAGATAAATTACTCTTTTCCATTTTGAGTGACTCTAAGAGTAGCTCCGTATTGGAGACAGATAGTGAAGTGAATTAAAATGGCGTAAAAGAAAAATATTGACGTTCAGTTCCAGCACCGATGGAGGGCTGCCTTTAGTTCTTGTACAAGCTCCAGCTCCTGAAAATGGTTTTGTCTTTGAAAACAGACGCTGTTGTTTGTGAGCGGGCATGTCAGACTAGACGGCGGCATCAATTTAGGCAGAGGAGGAGATGGCACAGCGAGGGCTGGAATGGCTGTGGGAGTTCTCAGGAGGTCTCGCTGAGGAGTAACGCTCAGTTAATTACTGACATTATTTCCCCAGCCTCCTCCCGAGATAAAGGTCCTCTCGCTTTGGCTCCCATTAATAAA